>NC_071345.1:11234375-11586250 GCF_027744825.2 Synchiropus splendidus | reverse complement strand
AGGAAGGCGGTTCATCAGCGCAGACCAATGTCAAACATGAGCAGCAGCGAAGCCTGGGGTCTTGGTGACTACGGTCACAAAACAAACACGCTGAACTCAGAAGACTGTGGAAATGACGCTGCAGGTTTTCACCTTTGTCACTCTGGAAATACTGAGATACTGATTTTATTTTGTTGTCCTAAAATATCCCTTCAATGTTAGAACATTGATAGAACGATGGATATACGCTAAACGTAACTTCAATAAAAACAAAACAAACACATTCATCTGAAGTAGCAGCACAACAGGCGAAGTGCTTCCTCCTCATCTGTCCTGGTTTCCATTCCCTCCCACCCGCTGCACGCCAGCACTTGTGCCATGTGGTCCACACACAGAGGCCCTAGCCTGGCGCGAGCGGTGCCTGAGGAGCCCCCCAGGTGCTCCTTCTCTCCTGCTTTAGGGAGGCGTGTTGCTGTGTGCAGCGTTGTCTGATGAACATGACTCATCGCTGGGTCAGAGCTACTCAGCGTAATGAAGTGTGCATGTCGGAGAGTGCGCGAGCACCAGACCGCGCCCAGATGTTGCTTTCAATTTGATCACCGCTGGAGCATTAGCCACATTCCCGCGTAATCTCCCACATGCACCTTCTTCTCCTCCATCAACGATATCAGGAGTTAATCACGTCGCCCTAATTAAAACCCACCCACCCGCCGCTGCTGTCATTAGATTGAGTTTAGCCTCTGACCTGCGCCGCGGCTCCTCAGAATGTGGTAGGACTTAATCCTGACTGACCCTGGGACCGCTGCCCTCCCCGGGCCTCATCATCAGGCTAATACGTTAGCCGTAGCTACACAGCTGGACACACCAGGCCCTGGTGCATCGGGGGTCATCTGCAGCACCTGTAGCCCAGCGCCACCTCCATATCACCAACTGTTGGTCGGACTCGGGAATATCAACAACAGCTTTTCGGTGTAATACAAGTAACATCCAACTTACGACCAGGATCGGTTTCGACCAACCGGAAGTCAGGTTGGATGTAGGTGGAATGCCGCGACGCGAGGGTTATAGTTACTACAGTAGTGGTAGATCACTGTGTGAGAGTGAGATGCTGGGATACTGTGCTGCCGTAACTGTGGTACGTGATGATGCCGGGCTGCTACGTGCAGCGGTGCCAGACATTGAATAAAAACAAAATCTGCTGGCGGTGGTCATAAGTACGGGTGGACGTAGGTCGAGCAGGTCGTAAGTCAGATGTTACTTGTAATCTGAAAATCAGGTACCAGTTTCACTGGCGATGGGATGGAGTGCATGCATGGCGCTTCTGGGAGCAAAAACATGGCGGCAGTGCAGAGCATTTCACCACCAAACAAAAATGGAGGGATGCCAATTTAGCCTAAAAATGCAGGAATAAGAAATGTGTTCTGTTACGACATTATGCGGTATAAAGTATACTTTATATTTTGGCGCCTCATATTCTGTCTGATCCCAAACCTTTCGCTGGTCCTACTGGCTCTGCTCCACGTGTTTTGCTGGGAGCCAAACTCTTTATCTACTCATCCTTTTGAAGGTAGTGTCTGATCTTTTTGAGTTTTTCCTGAGCACATCCAAAATGGAGCTGATCCAGAATCAGGCCTTGTGGCGACTTTTTATTTCAGTTTATATATATCAGCTTGTTGACATATTATATACAATATTCCAACAACAATAACACATGAATAAGATGTGAGTTTGTTATTACAGTATTATTACTTGACAATAGAGCACTCAGTTTCAGGGTCGGGGGGGGGAGGGGTGTTACGTCCTTGCTGTTAACCTTTGCCCTCACTAGAGCAACTTTGCTTTGGCAGGAATGTCTCCCTGGTTGCGTCACTGTCCATCTCTCACCTTGCTCCGCTGCGGATGTAACTGACCCCTGTGTTAGCGGCGGAGCGCGTCTGCTGCAGTTAAAATGGAGATGTGACAATCCCCCGGGCCCGGCCAAGGATAAGCTTCACTCATGTGTGCATGTGTGTGCAGTCGCGCTGCAGCCCCCCCCCCCACCCCACTGTGTGCTGGCATGGATAACCTTGGGAGCTTGCGTTCCTCTAAGCATCATGGGATAGCTCAGAGGGAATCAGCCAATCAGCCTTCAGGATCAAGCCCAGTCGTCAGATGACCCTGGAGACTACCTTGCGACCACTACACCCCCCCATCGTGTTACTCACCACACATGTGTGCACATGCACACAAGGACAGACAGACACGCCGTACTGTATATAAAAATACACCCCGGACGATGGAAGTCGCCAGCTACTGACGTGCTGGTGCTAAAATTAGCTTCTCCGCGGGTCCGCTCGCGAGGGAGGATGAGGAGAAGATAGAGGAGGAAGAGTGGAGTCAGCACGAGTGGGAGAGGTGAAGAGGCAGGGTGGGAGGAAGTGAAGCTTGCAGAGATGGGGTGACATACCAGTGAAGGGAGTGCAAAGCTACAAGTCGAGCTGCTTCAAGTGCAGCTTAGTAATCCGGGCGACGGCGTCCGTCAAGATGCGGAGTTTTGCAAGTTAGAATGAGAAATGAGATTCTGGGCGTTATGTAACAAGCCTGTGAAATGAGTCAACCACGCTCGATGGCGGCGTGTTTGTAATGAACGACAGGATAGTCAGGTGAGGAAAGTGGGGCTGTGGACGCTTGGCCTTGTCAGTGTCGCTGCACCAGCACCAAGTCGGCGCTGCTGCGGAGCACCGAGGTGATGAATGTGTGCTGCAGCAGGGAGCGAGGGAACAGCAGCTGTTGAGTTCAGTACGCTATAAGATTGTTTTTAAATATACGCTCCTGTGAGTGTGAGATATAGAACCTTTAATAAAGGTGCCTCAACTGAATCGGGCGCCTCCTTTTATAAAGACACGACCGCGGTCCACTTCCTTCAAAGAGGTCGGCGATGCGCGAGAGAACCCCCTACTCTTCCCTCCACTTCATCCTAGGGAAGGGCGATATGGACTAAAAAAGTTATCACGATAAATACATTTTCATTCTATTCCATGTGTTGGACACACTACAGTCTCTCTTGAAGCCGTTTTCGTGGAGTTTGTCTCCAACATCATTATTTGTCTATGTTTAAATATAATAGTTAACTAAGTGTAGAGATGAGAAATTCAATGTTTCACGTCTCTGGTAGAAGCCGCTCGTGTCTGACAGACTGTTCTGCAAGCTTTATTTAGGGGTTAAATTGTGCCGTCTGTCTGCTGTGTCTCATGTCTGTTAACAGTTGACTTTACCTATGGACACATTTCCTCGATGTTATTGAAGAAATATTCGAAATCATGTGAATAAATGATCACTTAGTCATTTTCTATTTTCTCAAAATCATTATACAAACTGTCAGTCCTTTTCACAATTCACTCTCCTAAAGTGGTTGTTTTTCTTTGCCTTATTGAAGATTTCACTAATACTTTGAACGCTTTAGAATTTGTTGATGGTCCCTAACTGATGCTGGGTCGTACCATTGCCGCTGCCTGAGAGAGTGTGTCCGTGATCAGTGAACCTGAATGGGGACGCGGAAGAGAACGCCGCCACCAATACCGGATAATATCCAACTATTTTCACCAGGGTGTTTTGCCGAGGCGCCAGCGCACCAGGACATGTGTTGCATGTGTTGATGTGCACCAAGGCAGATGACCGCGTCAGAGAACTTATGAGGACCACTCCATTTAATAAAATAAACACGGATCCAGAGACACAGAGTCGTGGGATGCAGAATTGTCATGTGGAGATTGTGTTTGGAGGTATATCGTGTACGGTAAGTTATCACCCATCCCTACTTCACCAGAAAAAAAATCCCCTCCAGTGAAGAATGTGTCCACTACTAGGTGCAGCTGAAGGTCACACACAGACCTGACCGTCATCTGTCAGACACTCCAGCCAGCAAACCCCCAGACGACTGCGCCTCGATTTTCAAAATTCCACTGTCCATTTGAGCAGAGCCAGACCTTTGATGTCTAGATTTTAGTTATCAAACTTGACCTTTTATATTCCAACAGAAAGCACATGAAGTCCCTCAGTGGAACTAAGGATGAGGCCTGTTACTCCTGCTGGGATGAATTCATGAGTCAGCACTCTTTTGAAACAGGGAGGAAGAGTGTTTGCGGTTGTCACGGCGACCTGACCAATCCCAAGAGTCCTGACTGACCACTACGACTGCCAACGTCCCCCAGCTCATATCATCTCACTCAGTGTCATCTCCTGTCGTGTCGGTGACACTTGCTGTTGTCCAGACTGTGAGTGCTGCCACCAAACCAAACAGTGAAACTGTCACTTACAAATGATGCAGCACAGCTGTATCCTACACAATGTTGACGGTTGTTTGTGCTCCTCTCTCTTATTTCCAACGTCCATATGTTATGTTATGAGGAATGAAGAAGCATTGCATAGACACTTTTTGCAGCCTTGATCTGAGGCCATGGTTCTCATATGGGCACATATCGGTCTCTGGGTTGAATGTAGTATCATATCAGGGCAGCTGGACAATAGTTTTATCTGGAAGTTGAATCGTAGAGGGATGAAATAAACTGGTTCTGACCAATGTTAGAGGTGAGGAGACCTGCTTCTTCTGACTGGTCACCATTCTGAAGAAAGGAAGGTGGAATCCCTTTAATCTGCTTGTCTTTAGTTCCTAACATGTCACAGTTTGTATATCAAACATCATCACGCAAAGGAGTGAACAGGGAAATGTGCCTCATTTTTCTGTTTTCAGAGGCTAACGTGAGCATGAAGCGTCTCTGTGGTCTTTCCCATCGAAGCACCTGCTTTTGGAGCGATTCCCTCCCAGCTTCATTCACAGTTTCCAGACATTTATAATCACTGATTTCTGGGAAAAACAAAGAAAAAACAAACATGACATCAACACACAGAGGAGGTGCTCTTGTCTGACTTATACTTCGAACTTAGTTTGGAATGAAACTTGAAGTCGATGACATGTATTAAAAGCGCTTGCATGCCATTTGAAATCACTTGTGTCATTTGACCCCAAAGTGCGACTTCACACTGTCTATTTGTGACTTGAAATGTTCAGAAACTAGGGGGTGTTTTTTCCATTTAAATATGAAGACCTCATTCCAGCCATGTCCCCGACCTTGTTTTTGTCAATGTAGTCAGAAGCAAGTGGAGAAAAGACAAAAATAAATGCACTTTATCATGAAGAAATCTTTGAAATCTGAATGATAATGACGCCTGAAAGTGCCGTAGTTCCAGACTAGAGGACACATCTGGATCAATGGAAGAGCGATTCATGTTTCCAGGACAACTTCCTGTCTTCATTACCTATGAAAGTCTGAGGAAGCTTTTCCTTGTCTCATAACCGAGCAATATATCCAGCAACTTAACAAAATAGCCTTCTTAAGTTGTTCATTGACACATGGATTCACCCATTGGTAAAAGCGCACTCTTATAACTGAAGCAGAAAAAAAATGAAGGCGGAAGTCTTCCGAGATTCATTTTCCCACGTAAGGAAGTCAAACTGTGAGACGAAACCAAATGGGTGTTTTTATAGCGCCTATTAATCTTCTGAGATCGTGAGGAGAGCTGCAGGTCCAAACGTGCGGCAGTTGGCGGAGTGAGAATGGGAGGATGTGGGCAGAGGGGCGGAGCCATAATTCATACAGCACTATGGTTAGCACGGCGCTAAGTTGGCGCTTCATCACACTGACTCATTCAGCACAACAGTTGCAGGCCTCCAGTCAAACACACACTGCAGGCAGCCACTTGGTGCACGCACGTATCTGCGAATCCACACAGGAAATCAGCACGAACACACAATCTGGTGCCGTCCTGGTGCCTCACACACACACCCACACTCTCTCTGGAGCGAAGGCAGCGGCCTGCCCTCACTTCATCATCTGTAGCAGAATGAGGCCACACATGGCGTCACATCTGCAGACTGCTGACTCCACAGCCCTGGTACACCTTACTTGGCATTCTGCAAGACTATGCATCATTAGGGATTCATCGGTCGCCACGCTGAAATAAACAGAACCAACTCAAGATACGGCAGTAACTTATGTAGCAGCAACATGAGTTCCCCAAACTATCCAGACCCATATTCTCATTGCAGACTCGATGGGAGGTGAGGCTGTTCTAACTCAGTGTGCTGGATATGAGCATGGGCTTCATACAGTGTGGAGGGTTAAACTTGATGTCTAGAGAATAACAATCTTAACAGCAGGTGCAAGAAATGAGCTTGTTTCTAGTCGTATAATATTTGTGACATGAATGTTTGTGCTGCGTAAGTTGTGCCTGTCTGGAGAAGCCAGAAGGTTCACAGACCTTCACGTCACTGTGCTAAGAGGGTTGGAATGAAGAAACTGGACTCAAGCATTTGGGAATGAAATTCCAGAAGTCCAGATCCATCCATCCATCCATCCAACCCAGTCACCCACCCATCCTTCCATTATCCATCCATCAATGCATCCAACCCACTCACCAATCCATCCAAACCACCCATTCACCCACTGAAACCCACACACCCACCCATCCATCCATCATCCTCCAACCCCATCATCCACCTACCCATCCATCCAGCCACCTGTGCACACACAGACCCATCCATCTATTCATCCATCCATCTATCCAAACCACCCACTGAACCCAGCCACTGTCCATCCAATAAACCCAACCACCTATTGTCCATCCATCCATCATCCATCCATCCATCCAGCCACCTGTCCACCCACTCACCCATCCGTCTATCCATCCATTCGTCAGTCCATCAATCTATTGATCAATCCCCCCAACACACCCATCCATCCATTGAATGCTTTTGATGGATGAATAAATACCATATAATATCATCCATCTGCTGAGCATCTATCTTTGACTTGTCAGAGCCTCCAGTGTGGTGACAGGATGGTTAGCAGGGAGCTCCTTCAGAACAGACACACCCACTCAAACACACTCATTTTTCCTTGAGACGACTAGAATTTCACCATTGCTCATCAGAACACAACACTGCACCTGACTAAGGCAATAACACCTTTATTACTGTCAGCCTGTGGCCAACATGAAAGTGTCGTGGCTCTTCGTGTGTGTCAGTCTCCAGTGTGGGTGAAGGTGCTGACATCTATTAAATTAAAGAAGGATTTCAATCTCACGACTTTCCTTTGTTCATCTCTGTGCTACATTATTAGACATTAGACTATCAGCGCCGCTTAGGTCTATTCTTGTTCCTCTCTTTCATACGTTTCAAAGGAAATCTTACGCAACGGCGAGTATGGCGGGCGTCCAAATTAATCTGGACAGGATGACGTGCATGTCTGTCACAGTAGGAAGGAGCGGCGGACAGAGAGGTGGCGTGAGTGAGAACTCTGCTACTGAACTTTAAATCCTCTTAGTGTCCTGGGCTATCTATCTCCCACTCATCTGTCTGCGCTCTGTCTGCCTCTAACTACCCACCTCCTTCGTCCTCCCATCTGTTTGCCCATGATTTTGTTTTTCAGACACCATTTTTAATCCAAGGGTGGTGACATCCAGCAGCCGGAGCACTGGAAATTTGAAGTTGCTACTTAACTTTATCTGCTTTGGACCGTGCAAGTGCCAGTGTGACGTTGGAAACAGGGAAGCTTGTCGTGTTAACCGCTTCACTGCCGGGGCCTGATAGCAAGAACACTGTGTCCTAACATTTGCTGAGTCATTTTACAGTGGAGGTCTTTAGGTTCGAATGATGATAACAGCCCATATTGCACTGCAACAGTTGGCACTCTCACGACAGCCGGAGCTATTAAACCCAAAGGTTTGTGTTCCTGGAATGGTCAGTTACAAATGACTGACCTTCACACTGGATTAAACCCCCCTCCATGACTTGTGTTGGCGCAAATATATTTTTTTTTTACTGAACAAATGGACGGTGGCTCAGGATTATTATCACAGACGGATAATTACACATCACCCTGGGACGCGTTGTGATTTTAATTCAGTGCGATTAGTGAGATGTGATGCAATATTTTGGGCCACTCCGATGTTTTCTTTCCTGACATGCCCTTCTGTTGCACACCGAGGGCACGGACGACTGTTTTCCCACGAGTATCACACGTCGCCCCTGACAGCTCTGAAGCACTTATTCAACACGACAGACCGTTCAGTCCTTCTCAAGTACATCAGCCAAATGTTCTCAGCCCAAATGTGCAGACCACCTCGTGCACCGCTCTGGTTCCTCTCAACCCTGCTTCATGTAAGGTGTATTTCCATTCACTAGTTTTGCTTGTATCCATCAGAGGAATTGAGATTGAAACAATACGACCGTAGTCAATGCGCTACTTCACTTTTGAATCGTTTAGTTATTCAAATTGACTTCTTCAAATATTGGTTGAACTTCTATATTTTCAACTGTCACTTCTCTAAATCCTCACAGCCATCAAGAATCATATTAGCCAGGGTGCCTTTTGTCATTATTTTTATTTTATTGCCTTTTGTTAATGTTTTTTGTTGCTCACACTATTAGACATAAAGTGAAAAATGCATTTCCCTCCTAATATTTTATCTTTACTTCACATTTAGATTGTTTGACCACAGATATTTAGAAGCTACTTATGAACAACCATGTATTTGTTCTTCTTCTTTCTCTTTCGGCTTCTCCCTTCAGGGGTGGCCACAGCAGATCATCCTCCTCCATCTCTCCCTGTCCTCTGCTTCCTCTTCTCTCAAACCTACAAACCTCATGTCCTCCTTCACCACATCCATAAATCTCCTCTTTGGCCTTCCTCTCCACCTTGTATTTGTTTTTACAAGTGCTACAACTAATTTCAAAATCCTCTGTTGTTAAATTAAAAAGCCAATTTTAGCACAAAGCTTTGCCTTTTTTTAGTTTATTCAAAGTATATTCCTTTTTCATTAAAAACTCTTTCATGTTTCATTTATTTTTAACTAAGAAAATTTCTCATCACATTAGTGCTTCTTTGTTTTTCCATCCGTAAATATTACGATGCAAAAACTGACTGTTCATTGAAATTGAAAGCATCAAGACAAACAGTACTAGGTGCCTTTACTTGGAAACACTTCATTATTACGTCAAATATTCCAAATCCAACTGCCCCATTTAAATCCTTTATTTCACACTGAGATGAATGAGCGCTGCGCGTCGATGCTTTTTAATCAAAAGCTCCTATTTATAGTCATTTTAAACAGCGCTGCAGGTATTTCTTTGATGAGAAGCATCTTTCATTTTGCTATTTTCCACCAGCGCCCCTCATTAACGCCTCATTCTGATCTGAGCAAAGCAAATGTCAAATGTCTGACCGCGACCTGGAAGGTCAGCGCCCAGCCAAGAGACTTTATAAGCCCCTTTAAATGTTATATCATGTGCCTCCTCTCTGCCTCGTCCTCCCGCCTCCTCTGCTCTTCTTCATCCTGTGTGTGCTCCATCCCAAGGCCCCCCTGCAAGGTCGTTCCCAAGGACGGCCTGCTCCCAGCATCCCCTGCGTGATTGGCTGGCACGTATTAAAGGGCCAGTTCTCCTGCTGAGCACATGTCATCGTTGCCTTCATTCCTAAATCTGCTTTCAGCGAGACACAGGCCGACTTGGGTCTGGACTAAAGAGCGACAAGAAATCCCTCACGTTCTGAGTCACAACCTCCAGGAGAGGAACCCGCCCCGCCATGTGACACACAAACAGTCGAGCAAACCCGAAAAGCACTGGAGACGCAGCAAGACATCGGAGCCAACATCACGTCTGAGGCCCGGCCATGTAAGCAGCACACAGCCCCTTTGGAGGAGCAGCTGATCTGCTGAAAGCCATTTCCTCCTCATCAGTCGTCAGTTACAAAGCAAACGGAGCGTCGAGCATCAAACATGCGTGACTGCGCTTTGATTCGCACTTCAGGAATGATTTCATTAAGACTCATAATTATCTCCTGGAACGACTTCAGCAACCTCTCCAAACGTCCTTCACGTTTGATTTGGCGCTTGGTTCTGAAAGGAAGATTTGTTTTTCCAGATCTTCAGGGCATTTGTCCCAACTTTCAAACCTCACTTCTGTGTATATAAAAAACGATTCAACAGATCATTCACCCCAAACAAGAGCTGTTTATCTTGTGTTTCGCTTGTAAGTCCTCACTAATCTCATCTATTCAAGAAGCTCTCAAGTGCTCTGCGCTGTTTCTAACACTGACGTATGTCATCAGTCAGTTTTCCAGTGCATTCCTTCAAAGTCTCTTGGAAACTGACATGAACAACATCATTTTTTAAAAGCAGCAATTCTTCTCCTACTGTTAATCACACTGTTAATTCATGTTTTAAAGTCATAAATGAACATTACTGAATAACAGTCAGTTGCTCATGCATCTGTGAGGTGAATCAACTTCTGCTGTATCACTTCCTCTTTGCAATACAGTTCATCCATCATGCAAAACTGCAGCATATTTCTAGTCTTCTGTTTGTTTATCCCTGAAACCAAAGTTACACTGAGTACAGACCGAAAGGCATTTGAATGGGTAGTTACAAAAGACACATATCTCATGGCAAAAACCACTGTTTCAAGTATCTTTGTTTACTCATACTGCTGACACTGTAATAGTGATACACAGTTTGGCATCTCATTTTTCCAAGGCAACACAACACAAATAGAAACCAACTTCCTGGAGATGAGTTGGAAATATTTACTCTGACTGTAGTTTCAGATGTAAAATATACTACATGTACATAGTATATTTTACAGTATATTTTAGTAGTATATAGTACATTATTTTATACAGTATTACAATATCAATTGAAATTATATATATTTTTTTTTTCAGTTTTTTTAAGCAGGTAGCTGCTTTTGTGCATTAATTTTTTGAGCCGGTTATTATTATTATTATTATTATTATTATTATTAGTAGTAGTAGTAGTAGTAGTAGTATTATTGTTATGTTACTATTATTGTTATTATTGTTATGTTATGTTATTGTTATGTTATTGTTATAACTGCATTTCCAAGCCTTTTTTTATGAGTTAACTTAAAGGTTTGCCAGCACAGAGTTATATAATAGAAATACAGTTACAATTTAGGGTTAAAATAGAAGAATCTTTGCCTCTTTGCTTGAAGAACAACACCCACGAAAAGAATCATTCCAAAGTTGAAAACTCAACCGGCACATGAATCTTTTACTGATTCTTTGAATGGAGTGCTAGCCTCCAGTTAGCTTAGCATGCAGCCAGAATCTGCCCAGACGGAACAAAACGGTAAATGGAGTGCAGCTACAAAGCAGTTTTGTCCAGAGCACTTATAGTCTTTCCTTCTCTTCACTCATGCATGCACGCGGAGAGCCTTGAACCCAGGACCCCTGTTCTAATGGGTTTTGTTCGGATTGCATAATAATGCCTTAAATGTCACTTCAAGCTTCGCATTCCGTCGTGTTTGCACTTTTAGCAAGACGTACAGCCTGTTTTTTTGGTGGAAATGTCGCTCATTTCTCCCTCTAAAGAAGCAGGATCCTGGTCTGACATTTTCCTCTGTCGATACCTGAGTTCTGAAACGGAAATAAAATGTCAGACTAATCGCTGTCTTCCTGTTTCAGTGGCGACAGTCTGTTAAGGATTCACTTCCACTGTCCTCCCGAGGGATCACAAGACATTCCTCACTCAGAGTAGCGCACAATGCCACCACCTGCTCAAATGAAATCACCTGAACTAACTGAAGAATGTGCTTCCTTGAAAATGTAAAACCACCATTTTGTTCCATTGCCACAGTGTTTTCCACACCCTTGTGATGAGTCAGAAATATTAAAGATTTGAACTTTGAGTCTGGGGTGTGAATGTTGCAGCTCGTCTGAGTTGGAGTGGTGAGATGAAGAGTCAGGAGGTGATAATGGAGCGGCGTTTTGCTGCAGTGGCGGTGATGCTGAGAGGATCGGGAGGGGGCGAGGGATGGGGGTCAGTGAGTCCGAGGCAGACGGAGAGTCAGTACCAGACGTACACATGGAAGGAGGGATGGATGAAAGATGTGTTCACTTGAGTTCTAAAATGAAACATCAGTTTTCATAATCTTTCCAAGTCCAAGTCATTCATTTAAACAAATGGTTTTTTAGGAGCCTTGTATAATTGCCTTTTTTTATTTCATTTAAAATATCATTGCTCGCCATCAGCTCAATAGGACAGCAGGTGGCAGCAGCTTGCTAGCATGACGCAGCTAAAGCAACCAGAAAATTGCTGCAGCTCTATCAAGTTGACTTAAAAAAGATAAAATATTATTCTTTTTGCAAACAATAAAAAACACATTTGTGGAGTGTATCATTTTGTATCACTAAATTTTCACATTTCCAAGTATGTTTGTAAAGGCATCCTAAGTTACTTGCGTTTCCTCTCATTGAACTTCTCTGTCATTAAATAGTGTTTTATTTCTCACTCACTTTCCTACTCACTTTTTCTACTTGCTTCAATTTTTTATTTTCATTTCCTTTTTCCCCTCCTAATAACAAGAGTTTTATCAGCTCATTTCCCATTTTCTACTTTACTGGTGCTAGGTTCCTCATTACATTCTCAATAGGAGGAGAAAAAACACACCACATTCTACAGCAGGTGTTTAGGGTGTATCACCTCGTGACTCAGGGTGGCAGGAAGTTTGTCTCCTCATAGCACTGAATGTGATTTCACATGGGTCCGCATTCCTCAGCTCTGACTCTCCTCCTTATCACGTTTCTGCTTCCATAACGCCCTTCCCTCCTCCATTGACAAGTCCTTCTGTCACTCAAAGGCCCCAGAGGAATTTTCCACAAGCGCCCCCCCAACCCCCCTCAGCCCTCCTCTACATCATCCACTCCACCGTCCTCTCTCTCCACGCATCACTTCTGCCATCCATCCGTCAGTCTTACCATCATCTGTGATCCTGGGCCCTTCCTTCTCACGTCTTATTCTTTTTTTACCTCCTGCGTTCCGTTCTGGACTCTGTGAGTGGAAGGCAGATTATAAAACAAGATTAGCAGGGAACACCTTTATACAGTGGCATGCACACACTGCCCTAATAGAGAATCCACTTGGTCGGCTAAAGTTACTGTTATCGCTCATTCATTGCGTTCTATATTTAAACTGTAGCTGCCCATTAAATGCTTCTTTCTGTTTCACACCAGGGAAGCGTTTCACTCCAAAAGTGATCACTGGATAATTCACGCCTCTGAGTTGCCTCCTGTTTCCACTCAGTGTTGGTCGACACGTGTCCTGGGATGGACCTGTGACCTGTCCAGGGTTTACCTCACACCTCGACCTAGGTACCGGGATTACACTTGGAATACCATGAGGGTTAAATTTAACCGTTTTTTCCATTACATGACGGTTAAAAATAAATGACTAAAGATACCAAGATTGCACAGGTACAAGTGCAGCAGAACCTATGTCAAGATTTCTAAAGAATCCCAAAGAACTATTAACCAAACCAGTTTTAAATTTAGTTTTAAAGCATTAGATTGAAATTCAGATTCAACCATTCTAGCCACGTACATGGGTCGGTTTGTAATGTAACCAGTGGTGTATATTATGAAGAGGTCAACATAAAAATAGGTGAAAATCTGTGTTTGGGAAAGGATAAAAGGGGCAGAAATAAAAAGATGGATTCTTCATTCTGCTCCTCTCTAGTCCCATCATGGACAAGCATCGCGGTGACTGTGAATGTGCGATGCTGGGTTGGAAGAAAACAAATCTTGCCTCTTCTCTTATCACTGAAGGGATGATGCAGCGATCTGAAGAGTGACTGAGTCTCACTCGAGCGTAATTAGTTTTTGTACAATAATAATAATAATAATAATAATAATAATAATTGTTGCTGTTGTTGTGACGACTACTACTACTACTACTACTACTACTAATAATAATAATAATAATAATAATAATAATAATAAATTCATTATTTCGAACTTCAACACCTGTGATTTATAAAAATAACATTTTCGATTCATTATTATATCTTCCAATAGACATAACTATTGTTTAGTTTTTATAATCCCACAAACATAATTTTGTTTTACTTCAAACAAACGCACTACTTAAGTAAAGATGAAGTTTAAGCGATAAATTATAAATAGAAACTGAAGCAAATCAAACAGGAAACAAGGTGTGAGATGAAAAATACTGTGTTAACTTGACTAAAACTCTTCTGGGAACATGACAGTTAAGTCCACAACCTGCCTGTATGAACTGTACTGACGATGGCTGGTTCCACTCTATAGTTTGAACTCAGCAGCCTTCACTGGGAACTGGACGAGCCAGCTGTAAGTCGAGCAGCTCACGAGTTTCATCACAAAAATTGTAAAGTCGCAGACCTTCAGTTGTATTTTCACCATGTATTTTTACCCAAAAATATCTGCTACTTCCCTTTTTCGGATGCAAAGAGACGTCCTGTTGTCTGGACGTACAGTATTTATAGAGCCCCTTAACCTCCCCACTCTATTCTGAGTCATGCGGTGCATATTTTCCTAAATCCCTCCCTGGTGGCCGGTGACATGACATTCAGCGCCCATCTGCAGCCCTGACTCACGGAGTCCAGTGGCACGTCACACTTCAGAAGGTTCCGATCGCTCTATGACACACACTGGCGCGACGCGTCCCCTCTGAACTGTGTGTGCAGTGATGAATCAAAAACCAAAATAATCCCCTTTATGCTCAAATTCATTCAGCCTTATTATCTTTCTTTCATCCCCTTGTCTTTCTTTCCACTACATCCCTCCCAGGCCATCCTTCGATTTCTGACTCAGCAGAATCACTCAGCGACAAGGTCATCTGACTGCTGTTGCTGTGGAAACGGAGAATTTGGGGGGGATTTTCTGTCCCTCCTCTGACTTGTACCGCAAAGAGGATGAGAGCACAGCGGTATTAAGGAGGTGGGAGGGAGGAAGGAGCGGGGAGGTAAAGGTTAAGAAAATATTGATCCCTCACTGGTAGCCATTTTGGTAGCAATTAAATGGAAATGTTACATTGTGACAAAGTACGGCATGAGGATGGCAGTGTGAGGCAACTGCATTTAGGGTTAGACACACACCATCTTTGATCACAGAAGCGCTTTGTTTATTTGACTAAATCCTCCAGTCAAATACAGTGAGGTGCCATGGTGTTTCGTCAATGCAAGAGTGTGGAGGCACGCTCCTCTGCAGAGCCTGGGTTTGGTTAAGGTTAGGGTCGGACTGTTCTTTTAAATGTGGGTATCAAATGAAGCTGAAGAATCAAATAGAACGGATGGACCGATGCGGCTATGAGGGAAGCTAGGAGAGTCTGGCCCATCCTGCTGGTGACATCATCAAGACATGCTACAACAGCAGCAGTTCCTTGAGAACCTTTTATGGCTATACAAATACGTGTCATCTGCATCGCAATGGACAGACCTAATACAGAACCTTGCAGAACGCCAGTTAGATTTGGTTGGGAGGATGAACAGAAGCCCCGTCCGGTGACCGGAGATATGACTTGAACTAGCTTAGAGCAGTGTCTTTGATTCCCACTATCATCCACCCGAGTCTCTTCACTAACCACATTTGTTGGTTGTCTTCTTCTTTCCCTTGGTTCTTCCATCTCTAATCCAAAGCCCCCTCAGATACAGTCACTCCTGAGATCAATGCCAATGACATACCGAGTATCTTCAACTCCACGTCGGAATATTGATGCACACTTTACAGTTGCAGCAACTCAGTCAACCTCAGCGGTGACCGTCACCACATCACTCTGCCTCAGAGAGCAGACAGGAATTCTGAATTGCACTTATCACTTTTGTTCCCAGAATCATTGGCTCAAACCTCAAGTCTCAGGATGGCTGACACTGTCTGCAAACCAAATGGCAAGGCTTCGATGAACCCTCATGTCGACTTAAAGTGGTCATAGCTGACTTAAGTAACAAATGAAAACAAAAAAAGAACCTGTAAGTCAATGAATCCTTACAAGTAAAAATAAAATATCACACTACAAGAGACAAAATAATAATAATAATTTTTTAAAAAACACGTTGATGTTGAAACCCTACTGAAAATCAGGGGGCAGATCAGGGGTCCTTCACGTCCACCCAAGATCCCTTCACTGGGATCTAGACTGTTTCCAAATTGATTGGCCTTGTGTTTCACTCCAATCATTTCATGAGTGACCTCTTGAGTTTCGGTTTATCAAGCCGTCTTCAGCTTTTTCCTGCCACTTTTATCATCATGCTTAAATACGACCATAAATATGAGCCATAATAATCTCAGTGAGGGAGTC
The DNA here is from genome assembly GCF_027744825.2 of Synchiropus splendidus. Taxonomy (NCBI): domain Eukaryota; kingdom Metazoa; phylum Chordata; class Actinopteri; order Syngnathiformes; family Callionymidae; genus Synchiropus; species Synchiropus splendidus. The sequence continues at coordinate 11,570,104 of NC_071345.1, read as the reverse complement.
GGGGACTGAGAACTTGAAAATGAACGAATAATCTTGACCTTTATTGTCACTGTGACTCTGTAGATTAAAGCTTCGAGATGTATTTTTGAATAAAATAGGCTGTTTGCTTTTCATTTACAACCTGCTTGTTCAACAATAGCTGATCCAAAATGTCTATCATATCAACAGGCTCATCTTGCTGACTCATCAGTAAATGAACCTGTTATTTGCAGAAGTTTAAACGGCAGGATTGTCTGATGTATACGTTGTTAATGAATGTCCTCTGACCTCGAGCCAGCTCTGCGCCGCTCTCAAGAGTGGTCATGGTCTGGGCAGGGAGCGAGGAAGTCAGTGAGGCGTAGCTTCAATCTGCTTCAGGGACAGTCACAGCTTGCAGCCTTCCCTTGCAAACAGGCCTCGGCTTTACTGCCTGCATGGACGCTCGAGTGAGACTCAGTCACTCTTCAGATCGCTGCATCATCCCTTCAGTGATAAGAGAAGAGGCAAGATTTGTTTTCTTCCAACACAACATCGCACATTCGCAGTCACCGCGATGCTTGTCCATGATGGGACTAGAGAGGAGCAGAATGAAGAATCCATCCTTTTATTTCTGCCCCTTTTATCCTTTCCCAGATTTTCACCTGTTTTTATGTTGCCCTCTTCATGTTTTAAGGAAATGAAGGAAAAGAGCATTCACAGATGCTTTTACACATTCATTTAACTGCTCTTGCATCGTAATAATCGATTGCATCACAGTCAAAATCTTGTTCTCCAGACTTGACTCCATATTTAAAATGTCCTCCTCCCTCACTCCACCCTGCAACAATGGTTGAAGTCTGCTCCACAGTCCTCTCCACTTCATTCTCTTCAAGGAACTGAACTAAGTCCAACCCTGACAACAGAATTGTTTGATCTTCCTAGTGTCTTTAATATATATCTTTTTTCAGTTAAATTCAAGCGTATTTCATTCCCATTCATTCTCATTTACTCTTCTCAGGCCCTCCATCTGGGCAGAGTCACCCTCACTCTGAGTTTCACATGTCCATCCCTCAAGTTCCTTCAATGAATCCTTCAACGAATTGCTCGAAGAGGTAAACTCACAGTTCAAATCGATTTTCCTCATGATTTCTGACTACATTTCCACCCTCTGTTTGTGCTATACATCTCAGTTCAATCCTTCGTTTCAACGAGCTGCCGTTCAGGAGCTGTACTGCCAGCTGCCATCTTGTTTGGTGCCCTTGTTATGATGGGCTGTCATGGCAAGGCATTAGTGATATACACATCCCTTCTATTTCCTGTATCTGCCTCTGTGCAGCCACTGATTCTGTGAGCCTGGACGAGATAAAAACACAAATTCCGCCTGCTGATGTTCCTCCCCTTTCTGTCACAGGGAGTTTAAGAATGCGGTTCCTTTCATGCGACCAGTTCACGTCTGTCGCCGACTACTTTACGGACACAAATGAAAACACCTGCATGAACCATCCTGCAGATCCTGCTGCAATAGACTGTCAGCTCAAAATGCAAATCTATACACAGCGGGATGTGCTGACTATGCACTGTCATAGGAGGACCTGCGCACACAAAAAGGGCAGCACATTTAATGTCAAATACACTGATAAAATGACATATAATATGAGTTTTTTTTTCATATCACTTCCAGACAAACGACCTGATACTGCATGTGTGCGTGTCACTTGTGGAGAAAACATGGCTGTGCGCGACATGCTCATGAAACACGACCACTGAGACGCATGTGGGTGCTTGTTTGACTACATGCACACAAGCTATATAGTCTAGTTACATGGACACATTACACGAACAGAACAAACACAAGCACGACAGCTAGAATCTAACCTTGTGCGTCCATTCAATGCACACATTTCATCTGAGAGAAGCGCGACGCTAGTAGCTGCCAGAACCTCGGAATTCTGCAGTAAAGCGGGAGGGGCAAACTCTGCTTCCTATTGGCGCGTGCGGGCGTAGCGAGGGGCCCGATTGGTCCGCCTTGCGGCGGCGATGAGACGCTCCGAGCGCTGATTGGCCGGGTGGCCGTGCAGAGGGGGCGGGGCGGAGCGCGTCTCAGCCACTTCCTCGAGGCGGCGCTTCTTCCCCTGGCGGAGTGTTGCAGCCAGAGGAGTACTGCGGCAGCCGGCTCGTGCGCGGAGGAAGACCTGCTCCTGAGAAGGTAGCAGTGCGGCTCGATTGCTTCACCGGTCTTTCGCCGCACGTATCAGAGAGCAAAGGACGCGTGATGCTCCGCTTGAGAGCGCGACATTTCCTCTGAAAGGCGTCTCACCTGGGGGGGAAGCGACTGTCCGTTGATCGAAACCCCGAGAACCGAAGCCCTGTTGAGTTCCAGAGCCGATTATTGCCAGGGCTGCTGACACCTCTCAAGCCGTGCATCACCTGAGAGGAGAAGAGTGACTGCGCCAACATGGGGGTAAGACCGAGCGCTGCAACTTTCCTCCCGCCTGAAGTGGCCTGTCAAGTCTGCTTAAATGGCGAGATCCTTAGTGACAGAGTGACATCGAGTCGTAATGCGGGACTTTTCCACTGCGACACGCGGCTGGATGATTCAGCTCGAGTCCGGTACGTGACTTTATTATTGTCATTACTGGGTGTCACGGAGTCGCACTCGTCGCCGCGCGTTGTGTTTTCAGCCTCCAATGAGGAAACGTGCAGAGTGATGCTGAAGTGGACCGAAAGTAGAGCTGGTCCCGGTTCTCTCCTCTCTGTGTCATTTGTAATTTGGGCTCCTAATAGGCCTCGTTACGGCTGTAACCTTGCCAGGCACGGCGGGCCTAATCGGTTTATTCCTACAGGGATCTTTCTAGTGAGGAGACGGAGGAGAGATGGGGGAGGGGGCGACGTTTTTCAAACGCCTCGTCCGCCGTTTATTCGTGTGATTGGGGATGATTCGCTCAGTTCAACTCAAATGACTTTGGCACAGATGAGCGCTCACTGCTGCGGTGACCTCCGTGATGCCCCCCCCCTCCAGGCGCGACCCCTCAGTCCGGAGCGAGGGGCATCGTGAAGGTGTCCCCGCGGCCCCCTCCGTGACCCCTGCGTCATAATGCGGTTACCGGCAATAAGCGCCTCACCAGCTTATTTCCCGTTTAATTTGTGACATAACCAAGACTCGGTAATCGCGGCCCGTCTGAGGCGCACTTTTACGCAGACCTTAAGGAGCACCTTTCATACGTCACAATGAAAGGTGGTTTGGAGAGAAGCGCGGATGCCAGGGAGCTATTGCGCAACGTGTCGGGCTGCCGAAGGAGTTGTAATTTTTAATGTGTGATGCAGCAGCGTCATGACGCAGGAGCGGATCGAGTCTCTGCGGAACATTCCGGGAGCCGATGGAGGTGCGGCGTGTGGACGGCAGCCGGCGTTGAGAGGCACTGCGTCAAACGTGGATGCAGATACAAGTGCGGATGCGAGCTCTCCTCCATAATTCACCGTAATGAGCCGTGAAGGGTGTTTCCCTGCTGAGGTGACCCCGGCCGGCATGATGGATGGATGAGAGCTGCCGCTCACTTGCTGTCAGCCCTTCCGTTGGGGCTTGCGGTTTCTGTCGCACTGTGCCAGCTGTCCTTCCCCAGGACCGCAGGGGGCATCGCTTTGCCTTCTGCGTCAAACAGGGGGCGGGGCTTACCGCGTGGAAATTCCCTACGAAGAGCTGTGATTGGCTGTTAAGAGAAGCCACGCAGAAAGAAACGGGACTTAAGTGGAGGTTATGTATGGTGTTTTTTTTTCGTGTGTGTGTGACTTTATTACTCATATTTTGCGGTGATGATGAGAGGAGGCACGTGCTTCAGATGGATGGATGGGGGAGGGTGGACAGAGAAAGGACAGATGAGAAGGTCTGCAGGTGTAGAGAGAAGGGGGGGGGGGGGGTTGACAGGAGGGAGGAGGCATATGGAAGAGGGGGAGGGCTGCTGCATGGCTATATATCCTGTTACAGGATAATGGCTTCAGGCTCACGTTACCACGTCTCCAGTTTCCTCCTGCGGTGCATGGTGGCATTGGTTGTCATGGACAGATGGGAAATTGGATGATCTTGTAGAAAATCCCCGGTGGTCAAAGTACGCGCTCATTCTGGAAAAGGTGCAGTGTAGAGGGAGGATGCGGAAGTGTCCCTGGGTCTTTGTCAGAAGGTCATAATGGCTGCGCGCTGTGGAAGCGCCGGAGCTGCTGCCAGTGAGTGAGCGGGCTAATTGCGGGCTTGTCTGTCCACGCTGCGTGTGTGAGTCGCTCTCGCTGCAGAGTGCTGTCGCACCTGCTGCTCCTCAGCTGCAAGCGTCCTCGGCGGCCAATAAGCAATCATCTGGACCTCGTCCTCCGGGTGGCCTCTGACCGCCTCACCAGCTGCTGGTTTAGCTGCACCCGTGAGGCCTGCTCAGGGTCACGTAAGGTCAAACTGATGACACAGCGTCCTCGTCAATCCTACCTGAGAGATCAATAATCACCGTAGGACATTGTCTGCACTGCGGACAGAATCCAGTCAGCAAAAACACTAGCATTCTGTTCTGTCACTGCAGTTCTGCTGAATGGCACTGGGTCTGTCCTGAAGGTAATTTCAGACCCGTACATCAGAGGACAATGAGGCTTCACGTGTTCAAGTGTTGTCTGGGCGATGTGTGTTTGTTGAGTGAGTGTTGCTATGTGGTCACACTGAAGTGCAGCATACAACACAAGCTTCCACGACACAATAATTCAAGCTCTTTTTAAAGTCACATGACACGTGTATTGAAATTAAATACTAATAATTTATTTGTTTAGAATTTGGCCACATATTTCTTTGTAACTTTCTTTGAAACAAAAAATGCAGAATTGAAGTTAAAAATCATAACAATTTCTTTTGAATTGTCGCAAACTGAAATATTTATTTTACGTTGTGGAGACCTAATTTGCAGTGCAGGAGTGAAATGCCAAACCATTAGCAATCTGCTAATATTTTTTTATTATATGCTTCAGGCCATGTCTAGATGAATATTTTGCAACTATTTATCTCTCTCTCTCTCTCTGTCTCTCTCCCTCTCTCTCTCTCTCTCTCTCTCTCTCTATATATATATATATATATATATATATATATATATATATATATATATAAAATAACATTTCCAGTTTGACAAGGTTAGCTGCTTCCTTTCTGCTGACCCTGGGGCACCTTTTGTAATTCAAATAAACGTCAATATATTTCATTGAATTTGGATTGAGATCAATGGCAAACTCAGCTGTGTCACCCAAATGGCTCTGTGAATCTGAGGAGCTCAGTCATTCTCCAGGGACTCCAAGTAGAGCCACAATACTCACCCCGCATGACCATTTTTGGAAGGGCACATCCAGCCAGGAAGGAACCATAGAGATGGTTGATTTATAATCAAATTTAAAATAGTTAGAAAAATGAAATCTCATGTTTCCAACTTGTAGGTTAGGTAGCTTTATTGTCAAATATGCTACAGTACAAGACATGTAGCATGGATGAAATATCTGTTCAGACCTGGACGGCATGACATAAAAATCAACAGACAGGAACAAATAATAAGTTATTGCTAAATAGACACATTATTTTCATTATCCACCATATTTTCTCACTTTCCCCTGATGTGCACATTGTTGTTATCACAGCCTTCTTTTCACAACGCAGGACCTAGTGAATTTGGTTGTGACGCTAGTGTTGATGTTTGTTTGCTCCCAGGCCACCACAGATCCAGCTTCAAGATTCTAGCCTGAATCCAGCTCACAGTTATCTGTGCTTTATTTGCGTGTTAAAAGCAGCTCTTCCCTCATTTCATTTGGCATAAATGAACAGGCACTAACCTTGTCCTTAAGTCGGTTGCCTCTGCTATATAATCAAACGCTCTACTTTGTGCTGCTATCTGGGCTTTTCGTTTGGTGAAGTGCCGAGATAAAACATTCCTGGGTCTGATCACTAAGCAAACAACGTATTTACTTTCTCTTGTTGCGTCTGAATCTTATCATGAAACGATCATGATCCATCACGTGACCTGCTGAAGACACAGGGTTGTTTGTGCAGAGGTTCAACCCTGGTTTAATCCAGCAGTGTAATCAGACTAGCTAATCCCACCGGCCACAGACCCTCTGTCCAGTTTGAGCCCCTGCTCCCGTATATATATCCTGCTGCGAAGACCGGCAGATGGACCAGTGACCTTTGCAATGTCACACTCGCGGTGCTGCATCTGAGGCAGATGATACACGGGCGGAGGCAGGTGATATAAAAACATATTATCATATTCAAGGTCCCCTGAAATAATATCAGGTTTGCACAGATGCTACGTTTAATACCCAATATGCATCTTGTTCTGAATGGAAGGCAGCACGAAAGCTGAACAGGTTTCACTTCTGTCTCAATTTTGGGTCAGGCATCCTCTCTGCTTCCTGTCGCAGGTGTGGAAAAAGCGAAGTAAAACGCAGCGCCACTTTCACGGCCGCTGTTATTGGACGTGTTTCAGCTCGCTCCTGCCCATGACGGGATCGGTGCCACTCCCTCGAAACTTTGTTCACAAGATTGTTTTTAAATTCCGCAGGCAGGATTCACAGACAGTTTGGTGCGTCGAGAAAGTTCATGCTAAAGACCCAATGTGTACTAGGGAAGAAAATGACCTTTTATTTTTCTTATTTCTGGTGTTTGACATCCCTTTTCCTACTTCGCCGTTGTCATATATTCCACCTTCTCTTCCGCCCTTATTCACTTTCTCCCACTCTCTCTGCCGCAATGCGTGCAGACATACGGACTATAGCCAGCACGGTGACTCACCTCTGCACACACACACACACACACACACGCACAGTTAATTTCTTGAATCAATGGCCTGCCTCGTGTTTTACAGCAAGTGAACACAGCGTCCTGTTACAGATGCATCAATTATTACTAGTCCCGGCTCACATCAGGGGATCCTTGGGCCACTGCTGCGATCCGTCGCCATGCCGATGGCTGCAGCGGTCGCCATGGTTACCTGCTCTCCAAACACACTGGTCGACATTGTTCTCATAAATTGTTGGCTTTTGATTGTTAAACAAAGGCGGCCACAGCAGCAGCAGCACTTCACGAGCCTTTCCTGATGAAAAATGAAACATTTTCATCTGAGATCAGATGTGTCCGCCTGATGATGTCAGAGTCCCTGCTCTCAGGACGGCAGCAGAAGAGCAGCGTCTGTAATTCCAACCACCAGTCTCTGTTTCCTTCCTCAGAACTGTGGCGGCTCATTATGTTTCGCAGTTGTGTGGGAGAGCTGGGCGCCCACACACGCACACACCCACACACAGAGGGGAAACACAGCAGTCTCTTTTTTATGTGCCTCTGTATGCACGCAATTTGCCCCCATGAATAGCTTTTTTTAAATGTCATCTATCGCATCTTCTGTGGCGACTCTTTATGGCATAAAAGAAAATAAATATATATTGTTATTCTAAAGGAAATGAACTACTAGTGAAATTCAAATCATAAAAATTATGAATATGGTGTTCAATTTTGACTTTTCTGACAAGCCTGGTGCGACTTGACAACTGAGTTTACACAATATGGAAGTAAAAATACGAATGTTTTTACTTCCTGCTTCATAAACATCAACATGCCGACTCACCAATAGCTCAAAATGCATCACCCGAGGTAACTGCTGGGAATAAATGTTTTTTTTTAAATAGGTTAAACAAGTTATTTGGATGAAGCAATAACAGGTAAGCAGTAGAAGAAGAGCAAAACTATGCATCTATAACTGCAAAAATAGCTGCAAAAATGAAAATAATATTATTATAATATGCAAATATTAATATATAAAGACTTATATGTTGGTATGTGACACTGTGCTTGCTTTGTAAGAGCGTTGCTTTGGTGAGCAAAACGTGTCAATATTCATGTGCCGCAGCTGGAATTAGGAATCACCAGAAACAACCAACATCTTAACCTTTATAATGCCATCGAATGTTTAGTCACTCTCAGTGGTTTGGGTCACTGTGGGAGTGCCCCTTTGTTTGGCAGCTTACTTGGTCACATATGTGACTGATAAAGAGTCAACACAAGTGCAGTATGTACTAGTCACCAGTCAAGATGAATCATTGTGGGCTCCTCAACACACTCAGCTCCAGAGTGAGAATGAACACTCTCCACCCAGCCCGTCCAATCAGTCAGAGTGAGGTCACTGGGGGTCAGTCGGCGCCACACAGCCGACAGACAATATCTAATTAGAAGTGGACAGAGGAGCGACAGAAGTCTGGGAGTCGATTCCTCCACCTGGTGTCGTGGCTTTTTTCTCTGCTTCTCACCTCCCACTGCTGTCTCACTTTCCATGTGCCTGTCATCCTCCGCCTGCACATCCATCTCCCCCTGCCTCTGCTCTCCTTACTGTAGTCTATTGTCTTCCGGCGAGCGTGAGCGTGCACGTGTGTGTTTGCAGGAAGCGAAAAAAACAAATCATATTGACTCGAACAAAATGTGCCTATGAAATATCTGTGGTTTTGATCAAGGAAACTGACTGTAGTGTCTGCATGTTACAGCCACTTATGACAGGTGTATGACCTTCACCACTGTATATAGCACTTTATGTGTTATGATTAAATAGCTCCTCTGGTTTAAAAGATGGCGATCAAGTGATCCCCGCACAAACAGGAAGCTGTGTTTGTTTGTGAAGCGGTACAACAGTACTTTTCCACTGACGCGAGTCTCGGTGGACCTGCCTGATCTTGCTGCGGCGGGAGATTTGCTCACCTGCTCTTTTGTGGCAGAACTTCAGCGTGGGAGTGTTTACGAGCATTTGCATGAAAAGGCTGTAGATTTGCACAAAAAAAAACAAGCCACTCCCTCTCTGACATGTTTGCTTTAGATTGAGCTACCTGTGTTGCACAATCTAGACAGATTGATGAAGAGTGGTTTTATGAGGATGAACTGGAAAGTCTGGTCTTTTGAGAAAACACCGATGAGGGAGGTTCGCAGACGTCAGCCAGGGAAATGAGGGGTAGAGGTTCCACTGGGAACACACAGTACAGCATGTTGAAGGTGTGGCATCAACTGCTGGTCCTTTGTCAGCCATTCAACTTTCACCACCTCCTGAACAAGCCCAAATATGAAGGTGATTATAAGGCATTTTTACACTGTTTTTGTGCAACTGGTTTGTGCACGAGGTGGTATGAACACCTGAGATTCTTGTTGGGGCGTAACTATGAGCTGCAGAATGTAAATGTATGGTGCTTGTGATGCGTCTCAAGCCAAATAATAATCATAATAATACATGAAAATGGAAAAAATACTTAATAATCAAATGTAATGATACAAAAAATTTGAAATACTTGATACATTTATAGAGAATAATGCACAATTAAGTCACAAAACAAGAGTTAAATTAAAACTGAACATGTAATTTAAGATGATGTGTGTGAAGCGCTCAGGATGGTGATGTGGTGCATTTTCTAACTGAGATTATAGTGCACCCAGCACACAGCCCGAGGGACGTCTCCGCCTGCCACCTGATGTTGGACGAAGGTGTTGGCTGTTAGGATATTTGCCTGGCTTCATTCTGTTTACTTGTGTGACTCAAATATACAGAGATTGAACTCATTTCTGGCTGTGCATGTGCAGAATAATTTGCTCCTCCTCAACTCAAATAAGGAAATAAATACTCAGCAAATGTCATGGTGGCTACAGTTTTTCGTTTTTGAAATCATAGCAAGCTACACAGAGGAGGGATTAGTATGTTTGCCCTGTCCACTGACCAATATAATACATTTTATTATCATTTTTTTTGACAGTCCCTTCAGTCCTAAGACTCTCTGAGACCTAAATATGAGCAAGACTGTGATGAAAAGATTGAGTTTTTGGGTTGGTGCCATCTAGAGGCCTATAGAAGGAGGACACTGTTTCATGATGCCTCATAAGCCCTTCACTACATGCACGTACTGAAGCATCACCTGTTCACCAGTTATTACAGTGGTCGCCTTCCTCATAAAACTCCTTTTGTTAGATCCAACAGTGACTCACACAGACTCTCTGGATGATAAAAATCTATGCTTTTGAACGAGACTCTTTTCAATCACAGGAAATCCCACTGTTTTATTTTCAGCATGAGGACGTGAGACAATGGTCTTAGATCAAGCTGACCACAGCACCTTTGAATCGCCCTGCTTATTGATTCATAGCTCAAGATGGGTGGAGTTTCTCTCCTTAAATCTAAATATGGAGCCCTTTAAAGACGGAAAAATAAAAATTCTGAAGGGGAAATTCTAAGGTTCTGTTTCAGATGCAGCTGCGACCTTGATATGTCTCATTGTGTACTCCAACAAAGTCCCGTTGATGCAGGTGTGAGATGTGTTTGCAGACTCTGTGGTCTGTTCCAGTTGAATGCATGAGGAAAGCAAGTATTCTCCTGAAAGCTGAGGAGGAAAAGGATTCTGACTGAGCTCTTATTGGACCTGTAATGGCAGCGGAGCGGCTTTCAGCCAGCTTTGATGACACCGGGGCCTTTAAACTGTGCTAGCCTGCAGGTCAATTCATTGGCAGACATCAGAGGAGGAAACGTTATTGATGGAGATCACACGATGGCCGAGTGCAGGCGCCGTCTTAAATGTGTTTTTGATGGAGGATCCAGAGTGCAGCGCTGCTTCTGTAAGATGTCACGATGAAAGCGTGGGGTTAATTTCATTACATAGTCATCATGTTTCTCTGAACCTGGACGTCATTTAAAAAGACTTCACAAGGCCACTTCTCATGAACATGGCGGGCCAAGCCCGACCACTTGATGGGTGTTTGACCCTCTGATCTGAACCGACTGTTGATGCGAAATGTTGACAGATGGCCACAAGCCACTTCATCCCCAAATTTAGCCGGAGCATGTATAAAATGTGTGTGTATGTCTGTAGTATGGGAGATCAGACAGTTACCGCGTTGCCACCACACAGGACAAAGATGACCGATCCCCCAAGAAGAAAGGGGGAACCAAGGACATGGACGACCTGAAGAAGGAAGTTCCCATTGTGAGTAGATTTAAATCCTCCTTCTTACAATTGAAACGCTCTTGAGTCGATGTGAAAGAGAATAGAATTGAGCACGCAAGTGTGTGTTGCTGGTGTGTGTGGTGGTCCCCCACTTTGATCCCACGTCCCGGTGCAAGAAACATCACACCTGACCGCACTGATCACCTCAGGTGAACTGCATGGAACTGAAACTTCTGTAGAAACTTTCCGAACCGTCTACCTGGACTTGTTTCTTTAGGCTTTCTTTGCATGCACAACATATTGAAACATTCTCTGCCCTGCAAGCTTCTGAGCGTCTCTCTCTTGGCTTTGATTTCCAGACGGAACACAAGATGTCTGTGGAGGAAGTGTGCAGGAAATACCAGACTGATATTGTCCAGGTGAGTGCATGGTCTTCAGGAATGTCAGCAACCTGAACAGAGACTTGGTAGTGGAGTCACTTCTGATGCTTGAATAACAAAATTCAGCAGCCTCTGTGATTCATTTCATTCAGTTTTTTGGACTTCTTCTTAGCAGTGTAGTTTTCTGAAGTCATCAAACCAAGTCCATTAAAAATGTTTTTTTTTGCCATGTTATTATTAAAAAAAATACAATAGAAAATAGCTTACTTATTAATGATTTTATAATTTAAAAAATGATATTATACTAAATTAATTGTTTTTTTATTTTATTACTCTTTATTTTTGTATAATAAATACAATGTTGCGTCGATAACAAATACCATGCCCACAAATGATCGAAACTATATCCATCTTCAATCATGTGAAAAAAGCTGAACAAAATACTGATTCAAGATGATTGCTTTAGTGAGCAGAAAAAGGTAGTCAAAAAATATGATGAAAAATACAAATACTGCATGGTGAGCTTTTATAGGAAAAAAATGCAGCCTGCATAGAATCCATCTTCAAAAATATATTGAAAAAAGCGGAACAAAACAATGATTTAAGGTGATTGTTTTTTGTGACCAAAAAAAGGAAATATTTTTCATGTAGTCCGAAATGTGACACAAGTCTACTTAAAAATGGGGGGAAAATACCGATAAAAACAGGACATTTATGAAAAATTCATCCACATTGCAGAGTCAAATATACAAGACATATTTTCAGATGCATAGAAATGAATTATTAACATCACATGAGAAACCTTCCGGGTCAAAACAAAGGAGCCAGACTTTGCGCACCTGCTTTAGTAAAAAGATAATTATTGTGTTATTACTTGGTTATGTTGTGTTATTACTTGGTTACCTGATTCATGGATGACCATCAAAATTGTGTTGCCGCTTACAATGATATTTGTAACCTGCTTGGTAGATGATAGACATTTGTGGTGATATTTTTATTTTATATTGTACGGTGTCATGATGAAATGGCCTCACACGTTCCTTGTCACCAGGGACTGACAAATGCCAAGGCGGCAGAGTTTCTGGCCAGGGACGGCCCCAACGCTCTCACCCCTCCTCCCACCACTCCGGAGTGGGTCAAGTTTTGTCGCCAGCTTTTCGGTGGCTTCTCCATCCTGCTGTGGATTGGCGCCATCCTCTGTTTCCTTGCCTACGCCATCCAGGCTGCCACTGAAGATGATCCTGCAGGAGACAATGTAAGAACTCACGCGTGACCCGGCGCCTCCCTGTGTCACGGAGCCGTCCACTGACTCGCTCTGTCTCCCTCCAGTTGTACCTTGGTATTGTGCTCACAGCCGTCGTCATCATCACTGGGTGCTTCTCATATTTCCAAGAGGCCAAGAGCTCCAAAATCATGGAGTCCTTCAAAAACATGGTGCCTCAGGTAAAGTGCCCTGCATGCCAGAGTTTATTGTCTCTCAGAAATGTAAGAGAGCGGACTTACAGGCCAGCCCCCTGGGGGCAACAGGGCGCCACCGCATCTTCATATTTTCTGGAACCTCTACACATAAAAACTGACAATTACACTGTCACCACACACCTGAACAAGTCTTCACAAGCCACTTTATGGACCAGCTTCAGATAGCTCAGCAGGCAAACAGAAGACTATATCTATATCGATATCTTCCCCACACAGCTGTGATGTAACAGCGCCTACAGGCTGAAGAGTATAAAGGTAAATTCTAATTTTGGTCCCCACTGTTCCTGCAGCAAGCGTTGGTGATCCGTGAGGGTGAGAAGGTGCAGATCAATGCTGAAGAAGTGGTGGCTGGAGATCTGATCGAAGTGAAGGGAGGAGACAGAATCCCTGCTGACATCCGTGTGGTTTCTGCTCACGGCTGCAAGGTATGACACACTTCACAGCAGCACATACACACACCGTGTACACAGAAGACAAGAGGAAATACGGCCGAGCATTTCCTGATCTAAATGAACCTGTGTTCAAAAGTATCGGTCGACTGAATGGTTTATGTCTGCAGGTGGACAACTCCTCTCTCACCGGAGAGTCAGAGCCTCAGAGCAGGTCACCTGACTGCACCCATGACAACCCACTGGAGACTCGAAATGTTGCATTCTTCTCTACCAACTGTGTGGAAGGTAGGTCTTACGAGCAGCTCACTGATAATGTGAAGAGAATGTGCTGTGGTTTGAAGTTATATATTGTTTTGCTTCAGAATTTGGAAAAAATGTATATATTTAAGATAGTAGTAGTAGTAGTAGTAATAATGTGTAATAATTATTTTACTGCTGAATTACTACTACTAATCTTAAATATCTATATTTTTCCAAATATTTTCCTTTCATAATTTGACCTCTAGCGTCTTCTGAAGCAAAACAAGCGGTGATTTTGGACTACAAAATCACCTAACACAAAAGTTCAAAACATTTAACAATTCATTTTCATGTAAAATCGACCCAAAATCCGGGTAGCCTGCTGTACTCAAACTCCCTGTGTGACACTGACAATCGAGCTTATTACAGCTCATTAAGCTCATCACCATTTCCCAAAATTAGTTTTGTTTTTGGAAACAAGTTTGGCATCAAATTTCCAAATTTATGGTTCATTACTTAGCATCATTGTGTCTATTATAACAAGAAATGTCAAACTATTTGTCGGTGCTCTATTTGTCCTCTCCATATGTTGAAAAGCACAATTTTTAAAATTTAAATTTAATTTTTAATTTAAAAATGTATATAATAACAATAAAAAATAAAAAATAATTAATACATGCTATTATGTATAATAGACATTTCAATTCATTGTTTTTTGTCGTTTTCATGTGTTGGTATTTGAATACTTCATACTGAATTCCTCTCCCATGTCACTTCTCTTTCTTCCATTGTAGCGTCAAAACACTAGAAACTAGTGACGGGTAGATTAGGAATCATGAAACGATATTGCAGGGTTGATGAAACGGTGTCCTAATATTTCGAGGCCACTAGATGGCGCTCTTGGTTTAGAACTGGTGTGAGATTTCATTGACTCAGTTGTTCAATTATTTTCCAGCAGACAGTGGCACCTGGTGGCCTCTGAAGATCAGGACACTTCTCCATCTTGGAACTAACACCAGTTCCATTAGCATCTAAAATGAACTTCATCCTTTAATCGTGCTGTAAATGATCAGGCGCATGTGCCGCTCTGACAAAGTGCTTATATGATGTAAAGTAAAGCATATGTAAGCGGAAGCCCCCAGAAACCTGGAGTGTGAATGGTCCTCCGCAGGCACGGCTCGCGGTATCGTCATCTGCACTGGGGACCGCACGGTCATGGGCCGCATCGCCACCCTGACCTCCGGCCTGGAGACCGGCAAGACCCCCATCGCCAAGGAGATCGAGCATTTCATCCACATCATCACCGGAGTGGCCGTCTTCCTGGGTGTCACCTTCTTCATCCTGGCTCTGATCCTGGGATACACCTGGCTGGAGGCCGTCATCTTCCTCATTGGAATCATCGTGGCTAATGTGCCTGAAGGTCTGCTGGCTACTGTCACGGTGAGTCGCAGCTCCTAGGTCAGTCTGTTTCCTGAGTCAACCAAAAGTTTTATCATACTTCAGATGAGTGCACTCTCCATGTATGCCACTAGGTGTCGCTGCTGTGGAGTCAAAAAGTGTTTCTTGTTGTGACCAGGTGTGTCTGACCCTGACGGCCAAACGTATGGCCAAGAAGAACTGTCTGGTGAAGAACCTGGAGGCTGTAGAAACCCTGGGCTCCACCTCCACCATCTGCTCTGACAAGACCGGCACACTGACCCAGAACAGGATGACCGTGGCCCACATGTGGTTCGACAACCAGATCCACGAGGCCGACACCACTGAGGACCAGTCTGGTGCGTGTCCCTCGGGGGAATGCTGCTCTTGAGAATGGAGTTCTCCGGTCCTGACTGGCTTGTATTTTCCCAGGCGCCTCCTTCGACAAGAGCTCTGTGACGTGGCAGTCTCTGGCTCGGGTGGCCGCTCTGTGCAACCGTGCCCAGTTCAAGGCGGGACAGGACTCCATTGCCATCCTGAAGCGCGATGTGGCTGGCGACGCCTCCGAGTCGGCCTTGCTCAAGTGTATTGAGTTGTCTTGCGGCTCTGTCCGGATGATGAGGGAGAGGAACAAGAAGGTGGCTGAGATCCCCTTCAACTCCACCAACAAGTACCAGGTGTGTGTTCCCTCACGCCACAGCCAAAGGTTGGCGCTCCAGCGCGGGTGACCTGAGCTCTCCTCTCTCCTCCAACAGCTCTCGGTACACGAGACAGAAGACCCCAATGACAACCGCTACCTGCTGGTGATGAAGGGAGCTCCTGAGAGGATCCTGGATCGCTGCTCCACCATCATGCTGCAGGGCAAAGAGCAACCCATGGACGAGGAGATGAAGGAGGCATTCCAGAACGCCTACATGGAGCTGGGAGGCCTGGGAGAGAGAGTGCTGGGTAGGAAGAGAGATGAACATGCATTTGGAACTGGACACAAGAAATAGCAAGACATTTGTTGGCGCTGTAGTTTTGTGGTTACTGTGTGCTTTGAAGCAGAGTAGACCACTGGAGTGTGTCTCCCCCTAGGGGCACTACATTATACGTCATTATTATTATTATCATTATACATGGTATGTAATAGGCGTTTCAGTATCTTAAAAATATCAATATGTATTTTTAGGATAACATGCATTCTTTTTAAAAACAAAATAAATACATTTTAATTTCAATTTAGTTTTTAAAAATGTTAATGTTAGTCGTTGATATGGAGCCGTGGCTTAGCTCTGAGTAATTCGGTTGCAGAATCTTTTCAGGGTTTAAATAAACATGCCATTGTCTGCTCACCGCCAGGTTTCTGCCACATGATGCTGCCGGAGGATCAGTATCCAAAGGGCTTCGCTTTTGACACAGATGACGTCAACTTCCAGACAGACAACCTTTGCTTTGTCGGCCTGATGTCCATGATCGACCCGCCACGTGCCGCTGTGCCTGACGCTGTGGGCAAATGCCGATCCGCTGGTATCAAGGTCTGAATCCTTCATGTTGACCTTTTATGTTTTTTTTTTTGTTTTCAGTTTCAGTGCAAGAAATATGGTTGAAACACACAACGTTATTTGAATCAGAAGGCTACCAGCAATTCTGCATCGCTTTAATTGATATTAATTCTGAGATAAATTATATTTTATTTATATTTTCATGTGAATTATTTTTGTTGTCCCATTGCCATAATCCTCCTGTATGATTACAATAAATATTATGAATCAAATTCAGATGAATCAGAGATTCAACTGCATAAATAGAGACCAAATTAAACTGATTTTAATTAATTATTTTAATGTTGTGGTACTGCATTTTAAGTTAGCGTCAAATGCAAACACAAGACAAGAAAATATTCCAAAATATGTATTAGATGTGGATAGTTTTAGAAGAAAATAAGGGAAATTGATATGAGAAATATTTTTTAGGAACAGACCATAAGGCAAACATTTTAAATATTAAAATGAAACTATTGCTGCATTTAATAATATTTAGAAATTATTGTTATTATTAGTAGTAATACTACTAGTAGTTGCAATTGTAACAACAACAATAATAATAATAATTTGAGAGGAATTTAAATCACAAAGAATGTAAAATCTGATGCGAAAGGAATCCAACTAGGAAAAAATGTAAATTGAAAAAAAGTTCAAAAATGACAATATGAAAGTATATGAAATATGATATTTACAAATGAAATATAAACAGATTTTTTTCTTTCTTGATGGAGATCATTTCTCTTTCCCTTGAATAAATGTTTCTCAGTCTGCAGTGCTCCTCTCTTGCTTCAGGTCATCATGGTCACTGGAGATCACCCCATCACTGCCAAAGCCATCGCCAAGGGAGTGGGCATCATCTCCGAGGGCAACGAGACGGTTGAGGATATCGCCGCTCGGCTCAACATCCCAGTCAGCCAGGTCAATCCCAGGTGAGGGACGAGTGCGATTCATCGCAGTCAAGTCCGCCGGTAACTTCCTGACCGTCTCTCCGTGCAGGGACGCCAAGGCCTGCGTGATCCACGGCACCGACCTGAAGGAGCTGTCTCAGGACCAGATGGACGACATCCTGAGGAACCACACAGAGATTGTCTTCGCCAGGACTTCGCCACAGCAGAAGCTGATCATCGTGGAGGGATGTCAGAGACAGGTTTGGCCTTTTTGTCTTCATGTTTCTCTCAAACTCTTCAGTTTTGTCTTTCACTGAAAGCGCTTTTGCTTCACGTTCACACACTGACTTTCTTCCATGTTGCCTCCTGACTGCAACTGTTTCACTGACCTTGTGCACTTAGGCGAGTCACTCGCTGTAGATTGAAAAAATGTATTCACATGATTAAATATAAATATATTGGCATAACAAAATAGCAAATAATCTGTCCTTTAATTTTCTACTTTGGTATACTGCATTACCCCTACAGTACGGTGATACATTTATACCAGCAGGTGGCGCCATATCACCACTGAACGAGTATTTAATCACAACTGTGCCTCACTGGCTTAAAAGGTAGAACCAAGTCCCAAATAATGTTGAGGTTCACTGACATATTGACACTATTTTTACATATTTTATGGTAAATTGTTGATTTATTCGAGTTCTATAAATGACGTTCAGTTATAATCACTTCACCTATTTGCTGTTTGCAACAGAACAAATTTCACATATTACATTTGTGTTTACAAATCACTACTTTTGAAAAACAAAGTAAAAAGAGATCAAGTTAATTCCAAACACCCAGTTTTTGTCAGGATATAATGTCACAGTCACCTGAACTGCTGATGTCATTTCGGCTCTCGAGCAGGAACGAGCCGTTCCGCCAAATATAAAAGCACTTGTGTCATCATTGTTTACCTTTTGGTGCGCTTCACTTCAGTTGTGTGGAGATTTTTTTTCTCCATTGAAATTGGTGCTAGATAATTCCACAGTCCACTTTTGTCGGTTTGATATGTGGAAATGAAGTGTGGAAGTGAGGACTCACACCAACTCTTCTCACCCAGGGCGCCATCGTTGCCGTGACTGGAGACGGCGTGAACGACTCGCCCGCTCTGAAGAAGGCCGACATCGGCGTTGCCATGGGAATCTCTGGCTCCGATGTGTCCAAGCAGGCTGCTGACATGATCTTGCTGGATGACAACTTTGCCTCTATTGTCACTGGTGTGGAAGAAGGTGAGAAGATCGCTGTTCATCGGGATCACAAGTCTGACTGCTGCGGTTAAGCTGTACTTGTCTGCGATATATGTCCATTTACTGGGGTATTGCAGCTCTACTGTAGACATTCTCTTCATGGTTCTCCCCTCCACACAGGCCGCTTGATCTTCGACAACCTGAAGAAGTCCATCGCCTACACCCTGACCAGCAACATCCCAGAGATCACCCCCTTCCTCTTGTTCATCATTGTCAACATCCCTCTGCCTCTGGGAACCATCACCATCCTCTGCATTGATTTGGGAACTGACATGGTGAGAATGGCTTCTCCACTCTTTTAATTCAGCTTTCAAAATATCCGATGAGATGAGATAGCAAAAGCTGAAAGCACCTGCTCGGATCTCTTCAGACAGACTTCCTGTTTTCATTATGGTCAGTGTAGCTAGCACCACAGACAGCGACAGACTCGCTCAAGCCTTTTTAGCTTGGAGAAAATCTCTCTTGGTCCCAAACCAGAGTCTATTTTGGGGAGTAGCCAAACATTGCAGTCTGTTTCAACGTTGACATATTTCAACTCTGCAGGTTCCAGCCATCTCACTGGCCTATGAAGCAGCCGAGAGCGACATCATGAAGCGCCAGCCCAGGAACCCCTTCAGGGACAAGCTGGTGAACGAGAGGCTCATCAGCATCGCCTACGGACAGATCGGTGGGTGGAGGGGAACGTCTGTTGGAATCAGCTAGCTTAGCAGCCTCAAGTGTTGCTAGTGTATTTGACAGCCAAATCTACAGGTGCACATTGACAGCAGTAGCACTCTAGCCTCTCAAATTCAGCTCTAGTCAACCACCTGGGAATGTTCAGCAAAGCTAAGTACTTGTTGGAAATTATTTGGGCTGACATTGCTCCGCACCTTCCTCAGGAATGATCCAGGCTCTGGGTGGCTTCTTCTCTTACTTTGTCATCTTGGCTGAGAACGGTTTCCTTCCCTCCCGTCTGGTCGGCATCAGACTGGACTGGGACGACCGGTCAGTGAACGACCTGGAGGACAGTTACGGCCAGCAATGGGTGAGTTGATGGAAAGCCTTTCTCCTCCAGCATTCCCGAATCTGATCCCTTCCTCCGCCCCACTCTTCAGACCTATGAGCAGAGGAAGATCGTGGAGTTCACCTGCCACACCGCCTTCTTCGTCAGCATCGTGGTCGTGCAGTGGGCTGATGTCATCATCTGCAAGACCCGGCGAAACTCAGTGTTCCAGCAGGGCATGAGGTGAGTCCTGCCAGCCTTGTGGCGACGGGATCGTGACCTGGATCGGCCACCCCTTGACCTTTTTACCTTCTCTTCAACCCAGGAACAAGATTCTGATCTTTGGCCTGTTTGAAGAAACCGCCCTGGCTGCCTTCCTGTCCTACTGCCCGGGCATGGACGTGGCACTCAGGATGTACCCACTCAAGTAAGTCCACCAGAGCAGACCTTGCACCAAGGACTTCAAATTACATTCAGAGAATTTGGTCTGTTTTCACTTGCTCTAGTTTTAATCACTTCCTCTCTCCATCTCCAGGCCTTCCTGGTGGTTTTGTGCATTCCCATATAGTTTTCTCATCTTTGTTTATGATGAAGTCCGAAAACTTCTCCTTCGCCGAAACCCTGGAGGTGAGTGTTGGTACTTCTAACCCGAACGCCGCACTATGTTGTGAGGTACCGTGTCCTAACCATCCAATTCTGGACGAATATTGATGTACTTTAGTCCAATAAGTAGAGGTTTTTAAACATTAATCTCCATCTTTCCCTGATCCCTGTCTTTATAAAAGTAGGTAGTGATGAGTAGATGAGGTTTCATGAAACAGTGTCCTGTTTTACAGGAGCCACTAGATGGCACTGTTTGCTGTAGAATGTTTGGATTTGAACAAATCAAATCACATAATTTCTAAACCAACAGCGCCATCTAGAGGCCTCTTAAGTGAAAAGTGTTTCATGACACCTCATCAATACACACAAACACACACAAACATTTGATGGTGATTGAGATGTCTCATTGGTTGGCTTTGTAATACATTTTTGAACTGACTTTGTGGACACTTTGTACCCAGGAGATCAGAGGAGTCACCCCCTACACATAAATCCCATAATGCACTGCAACAGATGAAGCTACTAGGAGCACTGCTTCTACTATGACTACTTATTTACAAGATAAAATAGACATACGTCACTCCAAGGAAATCACATGCATGAGTACAAAGACAGATGATTTAAATAATAGGAGTGTTACTTACCATCTATCTATCCCATAATAAGCACTGATTATTTTTTTTGGCCCCTGTCTCACGTTGTGCCCTCTGCTTCGCAGGTTGGGTGGAAAAGGAGACCTACTATTGATCGACCACCTCCCCACCCTCTTATTTCTCCCCCTGTTACTCCATCCCTGACAAGACATACCTCCAGAAGCCCCGCCCCCTTAAAGACAGAAAACGCTTTGAAGCAATTTTCATCACAACTGCCCCAAAGATTAAAAACAGCAAAAGCACCTTTACGACTTTCTACATCGGCCCCGCCTTCTTCCTGCTCCCTCCCCCGCTCCCCCCTCTCCTATGATACTCTTTGCATGTGTTCTCTCACTGCTGTGTACATAAACCAATATATCTACCAAACGGCAGCTGCATATTGTGTATGTAGATTCGAATGAGCTAAGGATGCAGAGGAGGTGTCTGCTCAGCAAAAAAGGGCCATCTTGCTCCTCCGCCGCCGTCCTCCCCTCTTCTTGTCTTCTGTACCATCCTTTCTCCCACCCATTCCCCCCCTCCGTCCTTGTCATGCCGTCACACGCCGGTCACACACTGAAATAATGAGGGATCCCACCGCCGACGCCACTCCGACTGCCACCTGTGTCACCTCCGTCTCCTGCCTGTGGAGGACCAGCAGAGCGGTCTTCTCCCAGTCGTCTGTCTTCTCAGCGGCCACACTCTTGTTTTCTCCACACGTCTGTTAGGAGGGGCGGGGGGTTTATCAGTTGACTGTTTTCTTTTTTTTTTTATTTCCACATCAGGAGGGGGAGTACGTGAGAGCCTCTGTTCCTCTTTTAGGCCCGACAAAGCACACCCCATAGTGTCCTGTCCCTCTCCCCTTTCGTCTCTCACAGCCCTGCTCCCCCTCCTTCCTGTTTGTCTGTTTGTGTGCACTGTGTGAACCATTGTTCTTGTTATTACAGTACACCCCCCGACACCCCTCCCCAAAGTTGGTAACTGGATCTTTCTGTGTGCTCTAGGAAATCTATATAATTCTATACTGAAATGTAAAAAAAATGAGACACTGAAGAACGATATTAGCGCGATAGGAAGTGGAGGGACGTCCCGCTCTCCGTGTTTTTAAGTTGGTTTCAGTTATTTTGGCTGGAGAGTCTCAACTACTGTAACATCAGGGTTTTAGGTTTCACCAAGAGACACCGACCAGACGTTCAGGTTCCTGTCACTGCTGGTATGATGTGGTGGTGCAGTGTGCTGTGATGTGGTGCGTGGTGATGAGGATGAGGTTGATGATGATGATGATGATGAGTCCATGTGCCTGGGGCTACTCCTGGATCACCGCCGGGTCCAAGTCAAGGTCTGTGTGTGTGTATGTGTCTCAGGCTGGGTCGATCTCAGATGGCTGCAACAGTTGAAATTGATGAAAACAAAACAAAAAAAAAGAAGAAATGAAATACACAAACTAGTAGAACATGTGTGTCAAATAAATGAAACCAACACCAATAAAACATCTAGAACATTTAATACAACCCAGCTCTGCTTTGTGTGACATTCTGTTCCGTGTTCCCGACGCTCTCACTCTCGGCACACAACCAGAGAAACACAAAAAACATGCACACAAACGGTACCTACCAAGCCTCCATGTTAGATCCACACAATAGAGCGGAGCCGCCGTCACAGGCTCCTGCTCACGAACACCATGAACATGTCGAACGACAATGACAGCACACACACAACAGCGTGAACAAAAGAGCTCACATTCACATTTGACACATGGCAAACCACCTTTCCACAACATACATAACACATACATTCACACATGCATCCAGATACACGCCTACACACTCAGCTGACACCAATAAACAGGAACCAGCTACACAGTACGGAGGTCACATGACACAAAAAACTGAGAAATAGAAATCACACATGTTGTTGTACCTCACAGCAAGGATTACTCACATAATGCTTTCCCCTGCCAAACATAACCACCAAAACATAACCAACAAATGCTGAAACTTAATCACTGCTCCAAATCAAACAAAAACTATGAGGATAACCAATTTATTTTAAGTTGAAGATGAGGGTTAAAGAAGTGAAGACGTACCGAAATGCATTCCCTTCTCATACTGTTTGTCGCAACGATAGAAGTCAAAGAACACACACACAAACACAGAATGGCACTTTGTGGAGACCTCTTATTGCATAACTGTGTCCTCAGCCTCTCACCCTAAACCTAACCATCCCACACAACATGACTGACGACAACCAGGACTCTTGACCAAACTAGTTTTTTTTTAAGTTTTAATCCTCAAAATGTAGGTGTACCTTCGGCCAACATACCTCAAAGTAAAATGTCCTCACAAATAGGTGTGTTTTTTAAGAATTGGTCCCCACAAGTAGAGCTGAAACAGGTACACTCACACACGCACATGTACATCACAACAGAGTTGCGTACTTGCTGAAACACCTTGTCTATCTCCAAAGATAGTTTTGGGTTGAAAGCTAAAAATTCACTTTCAGACACACACAAGAAGTGGACACTGTAGCAGACAGTAACATATCGACAGACAAAACTGAGTCGATCACCACTTGTACTGTTATTACAGTTATATATGCAATTCCCAAAAATGCTGTATATTTTACACACAGAACATATGACACACATCAGTGCAAGCTGCAACAGCAGGTAACAGACACAGGTCTGCATTCACAGGTGGTTCATGGCAACATCATATCCACCACATCATGGCATGGTCACACACATCTAGAGAATAGAGCACAACCCAACAGCTACACGTATAACAACAAACAACAAACATCCCAAAGGGCTTATAAAAAACACATGAAATCACACTCACAGACGACATACTTTTAAATATACTACTAGAATAAAGTGTAATCGCACATCCACTCAGAATTTCTTTTTTTTATTTCAGGCAAATTCATGCAATTTAAGTCTTTCCTGTCACAGATAAAAACAATGTTAATAAAGTTATTCTTTATTGTACTTTCATTTTTCTTTTCTTTAATGTTTACAAGAACACAATGTTATGCAAATGTGACAATCTTGTAGACAGATGATACTATTTACAGAGGCGGCGGAGGGTTGGGGGGCACGAAACGTTTACATCTTCCTGAGGCGGGCGCAATAGGAAATAATTGATTAACAGTTCAAATCTTGTAGATCTCAAACGAGTACACAGTGTGTACTACACGCACATTAAAAACATAACAGCACATGGTGACGATCACAGACAGGCATGCTCGCACGCAAGACACACACTTACAAAACATACAAGTATCAAATACACATGAGTTACTAGCTCAGAATCAGCAACACACACAGACACCCAGTGAGTTTTAGAAATAAGTTTTGATGTGACAAAAACGTTTTCATATATCACATTTCAAATAACACTGTACTGAATGAAAACATCGAGAATAATTTCAAGTTTGTGCCTCAGATTACATCGTCTTGTTTTGGACAAACAATTAAACACGTGAACACCTTTAATATTCAGTCTGAAAATGTGGAAATGAATTGTCTGTTGTTTGGTGCTCACACACTCACACACCCACCCACGAGCATGTTGTGTCCCCCTCACTGACAAACACTCTTTAATTTCCCCTGTGCCTCAGCAGTGCCACTCCCCCTCCTCCCCCATAGCCTCCCTCCATATAATAGAATATCGATCGGCAGCCTTTGCCGCAGTGTGTGTTTGTGGATCTGTGTGAGACTGAAGCCCTTCAAGGTCATTGCCATGGCAACCTGAGCACGGGGTCCCACTCGCCATGCTGTCACAGAGCACAGGTCACAGGGGTCATGGGAGGAGATGTGGGGGGGGGCTGCTGAGCGATGGAGCATTTGGCGAAGCAGAGACAGAAGATGAGTTGTAAGAACACACACACCCCCGTCTTCATCAACATGATTATGCACTAAGTGGAACCAGGTGAGTCCATCCAGGGTCGGGGGTCAATTCATGCAACACTTGAGAGGAGCTTCAGAGATGGTTACAAATGAAGCCATGTTTTGGGGGCCGTAATTGAAGTCTGCCTCGGAGGCCATCATCCTCATGAAGAGCTTGAAAGCTCCTCTTCATGTTCAGTGGCCTTCTGACATTTCAAACAGGACTCGAGAGTTTGACTCTCAATTCATCCTTTCATACCCAAATGTGACCTCAGGTGAGCTCCGCCGAGGCGCTGATGGAGCCAACAGTCAAAGACTTTTTGTAGCAGCAAGTTCATGGGTAATGATTGTAATTCTACTTTAGCATGTCACTGGGATGTGACCCTGGACACCTGGTAAGTAATGAATGGATGCAATTATGTTTAGGTGAATGTTGGTCTTTAAACAAGAATAAAGCGTGATTTTTCTTGATGGACCTTTTCATTTTGACATGAACGCCACATAGTTGAAATGTTAAACACAATAAAATACTATTTAAAAAAATAACCTTGGCTCTTGAGGGTATTTTTACTTAGGTGCATTTTATCTGAAGTATGTTATTTATTTCATGTTGATAACTCTACTTTTTCCTGAAACATATGCACAACAGTCTTCTTTTTTTAATGAATAATTTATTTATAAATAAGTACTAGATACAAATGTAAATAAACAGACCCCGGCTATGTACTTTTAAGCGTGTTTATATGATATCTATATTTATGTATTTATGAAGCAGAAGGCGACCAATGACTCACATGTCCTGTAAACCAGGACCTGAAGTGGCAACTAGTGAATGAAGAGGGATGTAATACTCTCACACCCAAACACACATCACAATTATACATGTTTAGAATTAATAAAATTATGCTTCAATTGCAGAACTGTATCCACAAATATGTAAATTATTTTAATTCAAATTATCCCAAATTCCATACACAGACCAGCCTCCCATTTACAAACATGAATGACAGGTTTACAGGACTAGGGTGGAGCTGAAATCCAGAAAATGGACACAACCCTGCACGGATAAAAAATGGAGACATTTACTTGACAAGTTTATTGCACAACCAGTTTGTCATTTAAATATGTGAAAGCTTTCATGATGGTGGTTACAGATGATGACACATGCCAATGAATAAAACAATATGCTGTGACCTTTCCGGGTTTCTCTTCACATTTTAGTGAATTCAATTAGATATGTTTTTTATAAAATTGACCACATGAAGAATATTATTGCCATTCTGTCGCAATATGGCACGATAAAGAAATTTAAAATCAAGCATTTGTATTTTGAAGTCTATAGCTCGTGGATGATTTAAGTGTTAGAGTAGTGTCCCATTTACAAAATATTCCGAGAAAGAAGGCAGACAATGAGAATGTGCTCCAGCACTCCAGATGGGAGCTAAAAGAAATAACCAGTTTGTAACAGGATTGCAGGCGAGGCTGCCGGGGTAAATGGAAGACGGCGCGCAGGAAATTAACTGGAGCCACATTCACTTGACCGTCGCTGCGATAATCACAAGGCAGTAAGAGAAATAAGAAATAAAAAGGACTGATCCACCAGCTGCTCCTCTTCACACTGGCTCCATCAGCAGCTCCTCCATGTCGGACCCTTCCAGCTCTCGGAACGCCGCATGGGAACCGATCACAAACAGAGTCGCTCCTGCACACAAGTAAATGACTCTGTTGTGTGTGAAGCACAAACTGAAGCAAGGAAATACACATGATTTATTTATGAGTATTGCCTCACAAATCTAGATTACTTTACCACTACATCGGCAGAATTCTGAAGTGTTGCACAAAGGCATTGCAGTTTCTGTGTTTTAGTCAGCATATTGTTAGTTCGCATGTGTGCTAGTAGCTCATTCAATGCACTTAAAAGACATCATTCTGATGAAGGCCCTTCACTGTGATATCAATATTTTATGCTAGATGGTACCACAAATCAGAGCAGTGTCTCCATAATACACGAACCAGACAAGACCGTTTTCAAAATGACGGGCAAACCTGAGGGACAGCTATGCAAGATTAGACTGTCTTTATTTTACTTTGTACAGCAGCCCAGTAACATTAAAGGCAAATATAAGGAGTACACAAAGCAACAACACAATCGACACGTTAGAAACAAAGTCACCAGGAAAAAAAACTCACCCAGAACCCAAAACACAGCAGCCCCAGCTCCTGCCAGCCAGAACACAGGCAGAGACACGGCTCCAGCCAAGCCCATCTGGTGAGGGGTGGTCAGCTCCTTGCCTGATAAGATGACACAGTTTATTAAAGACAATGTTCTTCGTTCATGTCATGATTTCAAGGTTCGGTTCCAACACTGCTCACCCATAATGACTAGTTTGGACTCCAGAGATTTGAGGTGAATGGCATAGAAGGCTCCGACGAACACAGCCAGAGCGATGAGCAACATTGGGGAGCTGATGCTGAACAGCAAAAGACACATACAGATTAGTGCTCACTCAAAAGTTATGATCCCTTTTAGATGTGAAGGTTTGCAGGTTCGAGCAAATGTAAATAAGCGGCTGATTCAAGACTCACATCTCGGAAAGAAAGAGAAGGTTCCACTTACATGCAGTAAAGAATGAGACCCAGAAAGATGAAGGTGTAGTTGCTGTTGTAAACCTCCACATTTTTCACCACTCGCTGGCAGAATTCCCCAAAATTCCGGGGTTTGGAAAACTTGCGCTGGTCAACGAAGCTGGCCCACGGCCTGATGGACAACCGCCGCCTGTCGAGCCACTCCTTGGCCATGCTGGGGGAGAAACCTTTCGGTAGACCGAGTCTGTGTTTGAATGAAAAAGCGATTGAGTTTCAGACGTAAATAGATCAATCCTTTGTAGTATAATGGATCGGATGTTATTAAAATGAATGAGCTCACTTTGCCAAGATTCCAGCTCCCCCTGTTCCAGTTGGGTGAGCATCTTCAGCGCTGAACAGATCCCCCCCTTTACTCTCCATGTCGACCAGACAGTTCTCTCCCTTCGGTGCTTCTGCGGGCATTTGACAGCTAGACGCGCAGCAGTGTCAATAAAGGAAATTAGACAATGAAAGAAATCAACAAGAAACCATCAACAAAACATCAGCGTTTAGTTGGATTTGTGAATCCGACTGCGTCAGATCATCTCCCCAACACTAGATGGTGCAATTTAATAGCGACATCGCTGTTCCTGTACTGTATTTCGAGATGCTCACTACGTTGTGGCCAAAGACTGTTTCATACACAAAAACTACTATTCCATATGTTGTTATTAATAGTTTAGAAAAATTGTTTGGTTTCTCAGGGAATTCTTAACACTTATGAATTTAACATTTATAGGTTTGTTGCGGTACATCTTATACATCAAAAATAAGATGTGAAAAAAAGGAATTGTTGTTTCAATTAATAATCCTTTCATTTCTGAAATGTCATGTATGTAAAGGTCATCTTATCTAATGTGGTTCTCTTTGAATCCATCTGAGAACAATTGTGTAACCGCAGTATTTGTGTGTGACAAGTGCTCAGTGTCTATTATAAAACAGATCGGGCGTGTAAACCTGTAGGTCAACATGCTGAAGACAGTTAAACATACAATGTGTTTGAAAAAAAATAAAGGAAATGTACATTTTTTTCTGAGATTAAAAAAAACAGTAATAACCTGAGAAAATAAAAAATGTGATATTTCATATTTTTTATATTTCAGAAAACTAACACCAACGTGTTAAAAGTAATTCTGAAAGCAAAATGGCACTTGGGGTAAGACAATATTAAGAGTAAATTAGAGAATGTCCGGCTATGTTCACCTTTAATATATCACGTTCAATAATGTGAGACAACTATCATGCAACAAACCATTGTTCTGTTTTGCTTGATCGCCTGACTTGAAGTAAGAACAAGGTAAGGACTGATGTCAAGACTACACACAGCGACTGGGAGCAAGCAAAATAAAAACTCAATATATGATGGATCATCCATGAACATACACCATACTCAATAGAAACTGCGGCAATATTGTTGAAAATGAAGCAGTCTTCATTGTGGCTGTTTTTCCTCAAACACCAGTAACTTCCTACTATTCATCAACAACCTAAACACATACCTTGGCCTCACTTTATTTCACTTTTGTAACCGATCTCGGACAATCCAGCCATTCGATACACCATAGGAAAACATTAGTCAACAAAGGGGTTGGTCACTGCCACATCACCAAACTCACCGGCCGTTCAGTCAAACATTTAAAGCATAGTACTACAAAACGTTTGTGGTATCAAGACACACTATGCTTAGTTTTCACAAAACCAAAAGACAATGATTTCGGCAAAAACACACACAACTTTGCTCATAAAAACACCACGGCATCGACAAGAAGACCAGCACTTCTCTACATCGATTCATATGAGGCAGTTCCAAGCCTCGTGCTGTTGAGTAGTTCACAACATGTACGTTAGTCTATAGTGATGAATATAGTTCAATAGAATATACTCACGACACAAGCAGACGGAATCTCCACAGTTCTGACGCTCTGTTTACAGGGCCGGAATTGTTTTTTTGCACTTCCGGCTAACACTGCTGAAACTGCGCCATCTAACGGCAAAGGTTGATAAAGCAACTCATGATGGATCATAAACATAATTTTTGTTTTTATTTTTACTTTTATGTAGTGGTGCTACTGTAAAGAGGGAATGAAATTTTAATTTAAATACCAAAATATGTGGGGATTTTTGTTTTGTTTTGTGTGCGAAAGCGCTGGTTGGCAACCATCCGGTCTCAGATCAGCTGTTCTTGAATAGCTACAGTACCAAGCCGATGGTGAAGATGCCAAATATCTGACGTGAGATCAGCCACAACCACAGAGAGCAACGGTCGGCCTGTGATTGGTCAGTCTCGCTGTTATTGTGGTGACAGCTGAGCTGCTCGGTGCTGTGGAGGACTTCAGCAGTTTGGTGAGTTTCGCTCGTGTCAGGCGGGTGAATAACACTCTGGAATAACACGAATGTAGGTGCAGACCTGACAAAACGCTTCTGTTCCTTTCATTAACGTCAGCGTTGAATTTACAAACCGTGCTTAGCTAACATAGCTAAACTGGCTAAATGTGTTTTGTGTACGTATGGTTGCCAAACGTCACCTTTTCGTTTTTCAAATAAATGTTTCAAGCCCTTGTATGTTACTTTTGTGAGTGTTATTTTCTAAGTGCTGTTTAAAGCACGCTTGCTTGTGTTTTGCCCGCAGACACGTGACCGGTTACGCAACACGCCAGCGGTGAAATTTACATTTGACTGGTCGCTGCTGCGAGTGTGAAGGATTCTCCTCGGGGAAGCAGCTCACCTGAGGCCTGTTGGACAAACAGGTGAGGCTACCTGGAGAGCTGGGCCGTGTCCCGGGCGGAATAGATGACCTGTGTGAGACGTGAGAGCTGTTGGTCTTGTTGTAGTCAACGCCTTGTTGCGTGTGTCTGCGTGTCACTCAGCAGTCACAGTCGACTAGCAGGCTATTAATGTGTTCATTACAATCTTGCTAGCACTTAAATATAGTCTCAATGTTGACAGTTAGTGACGTTTGCGCGTTGTTCAATGTTTAAATGTCAGACACAAATGATACATCACTGGCAGATATGGATCAAGACACAGACGTAATCCATTCTAGTTAGGATTCTAGCATATTCTGTCACGTTTGCGACATTTTAAATGTGTCTCTCTGCCTCTCGTAGTTCAGACAGCTACCGTCACTTATTTTTCCACCTGTATGGACTCAAATCTTCAATAGTCTGTTCCAAATACTAGCGTGCGCTTTTTAGTGTTCCACTCGTGATGTTTATTTCCTTGACAGAAACTTTTATGAAAAGGAAAATTACGGCGTCAGACTCTTATTTTAGATATTTCTCTTCACAGACTAAAGGAGGAGGTAGAAAGCTCACCATGGCAGGGGATTCACATCACTCTAGTGAAAAGAAATGTCTCAACTATTTTGGGATGCTGACTCTCCACGAGGTCTTTCACATCGTTGGTTCTCAACTGACAGAGAATGACATAGAGGTCCTCTGCTTCTTCCTGAATGAAACCTGCACCGCCTCTCACCCATTAGACCCTACCGACTGGACAGTTGAGCCCGATGAGAACGACCTCATCGGGGTCTCTCCAAGTCCTGAGCTACTTAAAGCCTGGAGACGGATACAGCCCCAAAACCCCAAACATCAGGCAGTGCCCTCATTCAAGCCCAAAAGTGGTCTGGAGCTGCTGTTGGAGCTGGAGAGGAGAGGCTGTCTGAGTGATGCTGATCTGAAGCCCCTGCTTGAACTACTGAGAATCATCACACGTCATGACCTGCTGCCTTTACTGTCGCGCAAGAAGAAGAGAGCAGGTGAGGATGTTAAAATGTGTGTCAGTGAGTCGAGATGAAAAGATGTAAGACATGATAGTACTCTGTATTTAAGTGCCTGCTATGAATGACTGGATTTCAAATGTTTATTTATTTTTTTTGGTTGAACGGTCTTTTATTTTCTCAGTATCTCCAGAAAGATGTGCAATAAGACATGGGTCGCACTACGGAGAGTTGGTGTGTGCTTCCATCATGCAGCCCAGCTCCAGTGAACCTGAGGTGGTTCTTCCACAGGCCTTTACACAGCAGTTAAATCCAGGTATGTCCTAAGGGTTTCAGTGATTGTCAAGAAAGCCTGGAAGAAAAAAAAACTCTTTACAACTTAACTTGTAAATTTGTTGTCAAACTGGTTTTTGCAAACCAGATTTTTGTTTTGTTTGTCTGTGACCTGAAAGCTGTTCTTCTATTGTTTTAAATCTCAGGGGAATATGGGTTTAATGTGAGGAAAAAGCATCAATGAGCGACTTCAATTGTGATCAAAGTGACTTCGAAGTGATCATAGTCAACCTCCTTTCACCACTGTGATCGTGTCACTTGCTTCTCACTCAGGTGATGAACACCGCAGTTTGTCTGGGTTAACTCCCAGGAAGCGAAGGAAGAAGAGGGGCTACGGTTGGAGTCGCCGACCCAAAAAGACACAGAAGCCCATGAAACCCCTGCCGCCGCCTCCTAGAGTGTCTTGCAGTAAGTAGAGTTCCTTCAGAGTTTATTGCTGCTCACCTTGCCTGTTTGTCAGCCTCATCAAATCATGTTTTTGTGATTCGTGAGTTTCATTGTGAGCGTCAGTGTTCCAAGCATCTGAAAGCAAACTTAAAACTAGTCTTGCTAGTTCTAACCAAACTCATGCATTTAAAAAAATACTCCAAAGAATGTAAATAATGATGTTTTTCAAGCTCTCACTTAAATCTCTGCCTTCAGGTCATGTGTTAGCATAATGACAGTTTCAAACTCCATACCTGTGCGCATCCATGTTTTGTTTTTCTCCTTGTTCTACACACACACACACACACACACACACACACACACACACACACACACACACACACGAAACAACTGGCAACTTTGCTTACTGCATGCTTTTTACTCCAGGTGTTCTCTGTTTCTTATCTGCAATCGAACAAGTATTTCAATTTTCCAAACAAACTCATTGCATTTCTGATCTGTTAGTCATCTGCACAGTATGATACTGAAATCTATGCACTCACAATCTCACAAGACAGACACAAGAAGTTTTTTTTGGATAACAAAACCAGAAATAATCGGTTATACCTAAGATGGTATGATATTTGGTTTCATCATCACTCCACAACGAAACTCTGACACACGAACAATAGACATCTTTCAGTACGTTTCATGATCATAAGAAGGCAAAAGGAAACGGCCCTCATCTGTCATTCACCCATTTGGACCATCATTCGTCCTTGTTTGCTGCCCACTGATTGGTCAAATATTATGAAGGTTACTGTGTTGTTTTCCTTAGTACTGTATAAGACCTTGAAGTGCATTTTTTCCTCTGTAACAAATGAGAAGACTAAGTGTATGCCGCATTTGTTCCTTCTCTTGACAAAAACATCCCTTGCAATCCAGAACAACATCGGCGAGGAAATAACCTGAGGAACTCTGAGCATTTGCCAAATATTAAAACTCCTCTCTCCCACATGGCTGACATCAATATTGCTCTCATGAAACACATAACTCACAATAATAGTTTGCAAATGCCATTATCGACATGGATAAATAACAAAAATACTTGCTGTAATTTTCTTTTATTATTTATCATGCTGTTGGAACGAAGCATTATCCAACTCTTTCTTGTCTGTTGTGCAACTGTATTTAGTAAAGGGCAGTGTAATATTAGCTAAGTTCTTGCTCAGAATGTTTCCATATGTTTCTACATTACATTCCTGAGTTTTATTTTTGAATGCATGTCTGAAATTTCATCTCATGGTTTCCAGAAAATGGCCTAAAGCAGCAGTTTCTGAATGTTTTGTACAGTAAACTTAGCCTGGACAAGCTCAGAAATCTAATAGCAATTGCTCATTTCACTGTGTTCTTTTATATAATATCAGATTCCAGCTCTTCGAATAGTCAGTGTTGGCGTCAGCCATGTCTTTGTAAATTACATGCTTGGAATCCTGCACATTCCTCAGCATCAGTGTTCTTCAAAAACCTCACGTTGAGAGGACGTTCCTCTTTATTTGTGGTCCCTCCTTCTCCTTTGTTTCTGACTGCACAGTAAAACATGTCCTCTCAACATCACTGATATTTAGTTTTGCAATGCTTGGCCAATCCAAACAATCCAAAGTGATTTTAGCAATGTAGTGATGTTGCCTATGACTCTCTTCTTGCTGCTGTCTTGACCCTACATTTGATTCCACCAGGATTACTGGAGACTGTGACTCAGAACCAGTAACCTAAGACTCAAGGGATGATGAGGAGCAGAGGAGCAAAACAAAACAAAATCCCTTCTGTGTTGCGCAAGTGCGCGAGCTCACATCAGTCGCACACGTTCTCACAAGTCTGGGCCAATGTCTAAGGTAAAATAAGATCCTCCCCCTTGTTGTAGCAGGGGTGGGGCCTGCCTCTTTGCTTTTTGTTGGTTGCCTGTCTATTGTAACACATAAATGTAAAAACTGTTAGTGTCCAAAGAGACTTGGACATAAGTGTCTCTTAAAGAAACAGATGTGAGGTAACAAAAAGACCCTGGTGAAACGTTCTCCTACTGATAATGTCACAAGCAAATTGGTGTGGTATTGAAATTATTTTGTTGCTTTTTAAGCTCTGTCCTCTCGACTACCTCATATTGGCCCTTTCAATTTGAGGATCAGACCAATAGTGAAATGCCTCCTGGCCTGGTGAGTTTATGTGACCAACCTTGGACCCACATGGTGCCTGGATTCACTGTAGAGTTGGACAAGCCAGCATGATGCTTTTGTCAGTGTGATTCTGGGAAGCCTTGGACCCTTTCATTCCTGCAGATGTTGCGTTAGCAAATCTACCTAAGCACTGCTGCAGACCTTGGTCACCAGTTCATGGTAGTTGTCAGGATAATGCACCTGCCCGGAAAGGGAAAAAAAGGGTTTCATGAATGGTGTACAATGGCTTGGCCTCCAAATTCCAGATTTCTTGAGCCACTCAATCGTCCATGCGGGACAAAAACATCCGAGTGAAGGTTTCACAGAAAGAAGTCAGGTTTCGTGTGTTCCTAAAGCAA
The DNA here is from genome assembly GCF_027744825.2 of Synchiropus splendidus. Taxonomy (NCBI): domain Eukaryota; kingdom Metazoa; phylum Chordata; class Actinopteri; order Syngnathiformes; family Callionymidae; genus Synchiropus; species Synchiropus splendidus. The sequence goes on along the minus strand of NC_071345.1, from coordinate 11,535,852 downwards.
CTTCAGAGGTCTCATGGAGGTTACACTTCAATGGGTGATAGAGGCTTCGCAAACCTTGGCGAACACAAGCGTTTTTGAACAATGTAAAAATCCAACTCCCATCAGACCAGTTTGACCAATTCTTATCCTGCGTTTCCACTGGGAAATTCCCAGATATCACCCCACACTGTATTTCCCAGTCGGAAGCTGCGTGACTTCTCACCACCTGAATTCGCAATCCAAGATGGCGCCCCAGAACGTAATGTAGGTTAAATGAAACACTGGGTAACTGGAACGCAGCATAAAACTCTGACACAGATGGATTAGGTCATGGGTCTCAAACCGGTCCTCAAAAGGCCACAGTGGGTGCAGGAAGGAAAGATGCTTGTCATAGTTGGGTGACACATAGAGTTAATGTGAACTGAAATTGCAGAAAGTGAGCCTGTTGAATCACGATTGCAAAATGGAGTCAAAACCTAAAACTGTTTCCGCTTCTTCTGTTGCGTCATGGGACTTGTAGTCGTGTGGTGCCATCGAAATCTGATAGACTTTATGAAATGATGCTGCACCTCAAATCTAATTTGCTTTTGCAACTTAAAGGTAAATTAGAAAACAAGTTCTGCCATTTTATTCAATTTCCCGTCAGTCATAATTAGTCACATTTACATTGGGAAAAAAACTTGTCTTGCATAGCCAATTGTCTTCCTCCAGATAACCCCTCTCCTGTTTTGCTGTAGTTTTTCATCTTCGCTATCGAAATGGCTGCCGACAGATAAGTGTTAAGACCCGTGTAACCTTTACCCGAGCGGTTCTGAGGAAAATCAGCCAGCATTGCTTTGCTGAAGGAAGCCCCTGCTGTATCTTATCTCTGTGCCCTGTGTGAGCCTGGTGTGCATTTGTCAAGAGGGAGCAGAGATAGATACGACAGTTCAGTAGGATTCAGGCCCCACAGCATTTTCAGTCCTCTTACACTCGCTCTGGGTATGATTCATCCTCCAGGTCCTTTTAACTCAAGTTTCCACAGTGACTCCTGACAATGAAAATCACCACAATTAGAAATGTCGGTTTTGTGGATTGTAAAACAAAAGATTGAGGACTGCGCTCAGTAAATTCACCAGGTGGTGACTGTGTATTTCTAGTCTTTACGCTTTCACTTGGGTGCAAATTAAAAGAACATAATTCAGTTACAGTGACTTGACTTAACTTTCTCGCACCACAGACGCATTTAAAATTTGGCTCTTGAGTCTAGTGGTTCCTCTTTGTCTCTGCTTGTTGTTCTCTTTGTCTCACCAGGGTGTTTTCTGTTTTCACCAAAAAAAGATTGATGTGTAACAAGACTTCAAGTGAAGTTGCAATTGATTAGCTTAAAGTCCAGTTTGGATAAACCATACTTGTTCCTCTCCTTTTGATTCAGTTATGTTTAACTGTACTTGAAGATGAGATTCCAAATTTGCCAAATCATCATCCATGAAAGTAAAACTTGATCCTCAAATAAATAAAAAGCTAATAATAATAATAATAAAATTAAATAAGCATCTTCATCAAATTCCTTCTAACTGAAAGTGAAAAGTGTTGCATTCTTGGCTGTCTTGTTTACATTTGGTGATATCAAAGAATTCTTCTGAGGATAGCGGGACCCATATTCATGACCGACCTCAGCTACAGGAAACGTAATCCGCTATTGATGTGATTCTGACTTGCTGTTTAAACAACTGCTCCAACTTGGTCAACCCACTTGAGCTTGTTTCTCTCTGTCCTCTCTGTGTTCACAGTTCTAAACAGACCGACTCGTGTGTCAGGAAATCACTATCCTCTCACACGTTCAGATGCAGTGATGAGCGTATTATTTTCGAGCTACGCAAAATGGGACAGAGGTGTTTTTTTTTTGGTTTTTAGGGAGGGGAAGAGATTTCTGTCCGCCTCTCAGTAAGCCCTCCAGTGGCTTGGTCCGTCATTCTGCAGAAAAACGGATCGATAAAGAGTTGAAGCTCTCCTTGCCAAGTGACTCCTCGTAAATGGGTACTTAAATTTCTTTTTCTTTTTTGCAAGGATGAGATGTAGGAAGCCAAACTGGCTAGCTGTTTAAGTGTGAAAATGAAAGCTGTGCTTCCTAATGTCCTGTCTAAGTGGATGTCTCTGTGTCTCATGGAGCGTGAAGTGCTCTCTAACCCCATCAAAACGACTGCCCCTGTGTTTCTGTGGGTTTATGGCTCTCTGTTCTGTGCTGCGACCTTTCTTCTTCCCTGCTCACGATGACACGGTAATGCAGAATTGGAGGTCACTACTAAACATGAAAATTGAGTGGAGGGCTGATGTTTACTACAGACCTGCTTCTGTGTACGATTCAAAAGGTCTGACTAGGCAGTCGTTAATTCCCTGATAAAGAATTTGTAAAATAAAACATTGGATTCACTTTAAGTGTAGTGTCAAGTATTTACTAAGTACTTTGTCTTTACTCCTGTCAGAAGCACGCTAGCTGTAGCCCAAGTCGTCTTTTCACATAGTGAACTTTAACAATTGAGGCACAAGAGGCAAGTGCACACTCTGGAAAAAATATTTTTAAAATTCCAAATGATCATGTTTCAAGAGTTATTTAACTCACATGAATCACATGAATAAGTGTTTGGTGATATCATTAGTTCTGTTGATACATTTATTCAATTTAGCTTAACCCACATTTTTTTAATCTATAAATGATGAATTGTAAATTGAAGTTCACTGCAAAGGTTAAAGCACGTTGAATCATGAAAAACAAACTGTTAAGTATTAACAGTATTATATGTAAATCAGATGTAAATCACTCTTATTAAAACTATTGCAATAGAGACAAGAAGCTGCCAGACTTGTGCAAATGTCCATGTCATCACCAAGTCATTCCATGTGGGCGTGTAAAATATATATAGCTGTCTTAAAATTCAATGCTTATTATCACCTCACAGTGAATGTCGATTAATATACTCCCTTTTATTGTCCTTAACATGCAGACCATGAGGAATTTGTTGAAAAATGGGAATCGGATGTGCTGTATGTTTGTTTCAAGGTGAAGTCAGTAGTGATGGAACAGTGCTTGGATGCTAACAATGCTTTTGCCTTCAGTCATTGAAACTGTTGTATTTCCTGCCATTGACTGTTCAGCATGTGTAAACATTGTTCTGCCCACGACTTACTGTGTTTAAAACTTCGCCCGTGTGTGAATGAATCACTCAATCCCAGTCGTAACGCCCTACTGAGTGGATTTTCATGTTCATCTCCTGAGCTGCTGCAGTCACATCAGTTCTTGACTCACCTGGACAGTGACTTCAGTCCAGACTGTAGCTTCTCAACCAACCTCCATCAGTGTCTTGAACTTTTGTGCAGACCATCCAGTCCCCTGATAATGAATCCGTCCGACGTGGTTAAAACTCTTTCTGTCTTCTTCCACTGTTGGACAGCCTCTGAAGGCAATCTCAAATGACCTTTTGAAAGTGCTCTTTAAAATCCCATTGTACATTGTAGTTTATCACCTAAAATTAACCTAGCTTTAAGTTCTGTTATACTACTGCTGTATAATTTGGATTTATTATAGATCGTACCCAAAAGTCTCCTTCTTTATATGTAACATTGTTGAACCAGGAAACTTTTGGTTTGAAGTGGTTTGTTTTTACCCCCAAGATACTTCTTCAGTTCATGATTCTCCCCTCTTAAGTCTTCATACTAATCCATATCATTGAAGTAATGTAGAACTCCTATAGTGTTTTGTCAGATCATTTTCCCCTGTTCCTGTTCACTTGTGTACTACTGTTGTAATTTTCAAATGTCACCCGACAGTTATCAAGGTTTTTTGCCTGACATCTTGGGAGCATTGCTTACAGAGCTGCTGCCACACTTGGAAAAAGAAAACTTCCGGACTTGAACTGAAGCAATCGATCTTGCTGTTGTGTGGAACGTGCTTTTCATACGTTCATAAAAGATGTCCTTCACACCCACAGTTTTAACGTGACAGTGTGAAGTGATAACGTGACTTCGATCGTGCCTGCCACCGACATAAAGAGCCGTAACATTATGACCCTTGACATATCTTAAATGAGTACGAATCTAGGAAGATGTGAAAATTTGTCTGACTGGGGTCATTAAACTACAGGCTAATATCGCTAAGCTAAAGCTAATTAGCAAGGTTTCCAGAACTGTTCATTCAGGTTGCATCCACTTCCTACTGGTTCTACTGTAATGGCTTGTATTATTGAAGAAAAGTTATTTTTTTTCAAACATCAAACAGAATGTGGTCTTGGAAATGGTGTGAACCTAGAAATTCCATCAACACGTGCTGTCCTTGTAGGAGTTCAGGAATAATGCCTTTTCATTACAGCCAAAGCCGCTCCACAGATCCTCTTGAAGCTCTTGAATATGACAATGACGTGAAGATGATCCCAAAAAAGCTCTTGTATGGGAGAGTATGTATCCTCCAATTCTTCTTGCTGTGCTGTTGCATGACAACCAAAGCTGCCGCAAAGAGCAAAAAACACTTCACTATTTACGTTCTTCTTGTTATGATTTGCTACGAACTAACTGTTTTCTTTGTAAATACAGAAAAAAATGGGGAAACTTGATTATAACAAGCTGTAAACAATAATGTTTTCTTTATTGTTTTGTCATTATTGTTTTTTGTGGATTCAATCACTTGTCCTATGTTCCTGTTTACACCATCATTTGTTTGGTTTCCTTTATGTTTCTCTGGTAAAACCTTGATTTTCAACTGCTTTAACTGAAGCGACATTTTTTTTTTTTGCGACAAAGAGGCTAAACTGAATGAAAACCTCATCACTGAAAATGCCAAATAGTTAGCATTTAACATTAATTTATTTGGAGGCGATGTCTCCAGGAGGCAAGTGCTTTTACGTGTTTCTACCTGAGAACATAGTCAGAAGGTTCTTGTACCTCTGGCCACTTATGCTCCTGAACTCTCTCAGTGGTCTACAAAGATCCATTTTAAAAGACATCATTGTCCATGAAATTGCTAAATTTAATGCTAGGAAGATAACAGTTTTTGATAAGACTTTTTAAATACATTTTTGAATGAAATTACTTGAAAGGAGTCCATCACAATGTAGCTCTATCTAAAGCTTGGTCCGTGCAGTCTCATTTATGACCTCCAATCCAAGACTGTCACACGGTGAGACACACATTAACATTAAAAATATGTTTTGTATTGCTTTTTCCGGACATTAATTCTCTTAGCTGCTTAACTTGCTGCATCCAAATGAGCCAAAGAAACACTAACAGTTTTGTTCCTGTTTTTCTTTCTGTTCTGGTGACATCACTTCTGCTCTTTTTTGTTGGTGATTTGGGCTGTCTCCCTCCTCTACCTCGTCTTCTTTCTTTGACCTCCACCTCTCGTTCACGTTCCACCACTTCACTCCTCCTCCACCTTTTCATTATCAGAGATCCGCCTGCGAGTCAGGGCCGAGTACCTGGAGCATGAGTCGGCTCTCCGTGAAGGGGTCTCCTCCAACAAGCGTCAGCCCCTGGAGCGTCAGTTTGAGTTGTTCGGCCAAGCCACCTCGCTGCTGCGCTCCAGAGACCTGGGCTCCATCGCCTGCGACATCAAGTTCACAGATGTGAAGAACCTGGACGCCTTCTGGAACGACTACCTGAGTGGAGCTCTGATGGAGGTCCTGAAGGGAGTCTTGATCACAGACTCTCTGAGAAGGGTCGCGGGCAGCGAGGGCATTCACCTGCTGGTCAGCGTGGACCAGGACGACTATGAGAAGGGACGAAAGCTGCTTCAAAACAACTCCACCACCTAATGGTGGGTAGACGATGGACTCATTGACTCTCCTTTTTTGTCTTCTATGCATCAACTCAGCTTAAAGCGCCATGAGTAAGACTCCTCATAGGTGTAATGCATATGCTGACCACTAGATGGCAGCTTCCACCATTTGATGACTGGCTTCATCACACACTTCAAATTGATCCATTTTTAGTTGAAAAAAATTTAACTGAAGTGACGTGTATGCATATTATATATTAAATATCAAACACCTAACTATTAGTACCATCATGATATGGAGAAATGTTTATGTTTAGCTATAGCACTTATCTGTTTACTGGTAATCAGGAGTCATGAACACTTGACAAGATCATGTGCAGCCAGTGCTCACTGCTATTCATTACAGTGTGAGTTAAACTTGCTTGGAATTTGTCACCTATTTTAGTATGCATTTTCAGGCAGGGTTGTGTTGAGTATCAGTGGGTGCTGGCCGCTTGCGATTTGTGTTGCTGGAACATGAGCACAGTGATGAATATTTGTAACCCACAGGGTTCGTGGGAACACTGGGCGTGAAGCCACTGACCACAACACCACACCACTGTCTGAGACTGTCATCTCCAAAGCACACTTGAGGGAAAGTAATGTTCCATGTAACTGCCATTTAATCTTCGCTTATCAAACACAACCAGGAAAAGTTTCAGATATTTTGAAAATTGTGCGTCAAAGCCCAGCAAATATTGAGAATGGACTCTCTGATTGACCTTTTGTGTCCACCTATGGAGAGTCCAATCCCTGAGATAACATGCAGTGGGATTGTCAGCCTCATGTAGCACGATAACCCGAACCTGTGATTGCTGTGGCCGGTGGATGGTGCCGGCAGATGACAGCGGTGATTAGTGGCGGGCCTCAGCAGACCATGGAAGATTCATCATCTCAAAGTTGCTGCTCGGGTAATGCTGCAGTGGCGGCGGATGTCCGGGCCGAAGCTCAGGCAAGTGCTTCTCTTTGCAAGTGAAGCGCTGGACGGTGCGTCGGTCAATAGAAGTGATGTTGGAGAGATCAAAATCAAAAGTGCACATCCGAGCCGCACTCAGACCCGCTATGTAGGCCCAGTAGAGTGGCTCACCGACAGCTGTCGACTCAGCCTGCTGGAACTAATGCCGGGACTTCACTCATAGAAGTAGATCAATAAGAACCAGCTCTCTAAGTCCCCTCATAAGCAGACTGACTTGCTAGTGTCTGAAGCAGCGGCCGAGGGAGGGACAGCGGACATGCAGTACTCTCTGCTTATTAAAAGGTTTGTTACTGTTCAGGGGAATTTGGTAACAATACTTGTTTCTTCTCATCTTTCGTGTCGATTTAAAGGACGCAGATTTATTTAATAAATAAATGTTTAACACTCAATATGTGTCATCTGCATTTATTAAAACTATATGTATATACTTATTCTGAATAACTTACTGAAACTGCCATTCATTGTAAAAGCTAGAAATATTACACAAACAAATGCAAATAAAAAATAAAAATGGCTCACAATAAGTGAAAACGAACGTATTGTATTTAAAGTAACCCTCAGTAAGTTTGTCACCACAGGTCTACTTCTGTGCAGGACCCTGGGAGGAGTTCCACTTTTGCAGTGGTCAGTAGCTGAAAGGGTGATGAAGCAGCACTGGCCTATTGATGATGGTGAAAGAAGTAGCTTATAGGTGCGGTAGGTGATCTTGAAAAGATGGTTCAAGTGAGCTGCAATTTAAAGTCCTACATCCTTTTTTTTCAAACCCTTCCAGAGCTGCTCCGTATCACTTCACCAACCTTTTCTCATGGCAGTGAGAGAGAGGAGAGGACAGGAGAGGGGTGAGCGTGGCACTTGAGTCATGTCTCATGCCATTTTAAGGAGAATTTTTATGCAGTGGACTAAAAAGTATTCCAGAGAAAAAAAACTTTAAACAATAACTCAACAAAATGCATTATTCCTATTCTATTCAGGCCTGTATTATATTCCATATCAACTTGCTGACATGGGTCTACTTTTAGACCTGCGTTTGTGATGGCAAAGTGTGAGCTCTACTTTTTTTTCCATAACAGTGGCTGTACTCTTCAACAAGAGGTTTAAAATTGTCAACAAGTGAGGTTTTTCCAGCATGTCCTACGTTGAAGGGGGGCCCTGGGACAAACCCATAAGTCTCTTGTCCTGGGGAGAAGGAAGTCTCTTCCAGGACACGATATTTATTTCTGTGTGTGTGTATATATATATATATATATATATATATATATATATATACACACACACACACATATATATATATATATATATATATATTTATTTTTTTTTTTCAGAAGGCACCAGTTGGTGTCCTGGTTATATATATATATATATATATATATATATATATATATATATATATATATATATATATATATATATATATATATATATATATATATATATATATAAAAGATGCAGTGGTTCCTCATTATCTGGAAGGTCTTTCACTTATCTCTGCATCACTTCGGACTTAATGAGGTCTTCTGATCGCCACCAACTGGCTCCTAATAGCTCATGTAAATGTCGGCTAAAGGGCACTTGACTTGTATCAGCCACTTCTCCAGCTCATTTACTTCCCAAAAATAGCAGTGTAGTTGAAATACATCAGACAGAACAAATCACATGTGATGCTCCTTCATGTGAGCGCCTCTCTTCCACCGTCGCTGCCGTGTTCTTCCTACTGCTCTGTGAGTGCAGTGTAACTTATCTTTTGGAAGAATGGTGGCTGTCAGCCTGCTGTACAAGTAGAAGTAGCTGTTTGCTCTTTTTTCCTGCTTCTGTTGTGTTTACTGTTGCTGTGATGCAGCACTGAGCGCGGAGACTTTTTGCCAAGCTCGGACTTGTGCTGGGTTCCGTTTGGTGGAACAAACTTGGAAGTGTGGAATGATGTCCTATCAGAGAAAGCAGGAGAAAGTTTTCCTTTATTCATCAGTCACCAGGGAACTTTGAATTTCTGAAACAAGCACACGTGAACACACCGAGCCTATAGCTGAAGCACCCATCTGTTTGGTCTATTCAGGTGCATGCAACATTCAAGCCTCCAGTGTTACATAAGGTGAAGCAAGATCCACGTAGGCCAGCGTCAAGTCAGCGCCATCTTTTCAAATAGTTTAAATAGCTGGCTTGCTGCCAACGCTGAACTACTTTCAGCGGGAATGTGATATAAAAGGAAGTGTTTGGCAGGAGACAGATGTCTTGACTGGATCGAAACTTCTCACCCTGATGTGAGATGGTATTCTGGTGAACCTGCGACTGGGTCACTGGCAGTGAACCTCCTGTGGGTCTGAACCAATTGAGGCAGCTCAATGCTTCTCCAGGCAGAAAGGCTTCAGAGCACACAGTGTTGCGGACATGTTGATGTCCGTGTTAATTCAAAAGACTCGGCAAAGTGCGCCCCAGGGGCCCACATGTGGCCCTTTGCCTGCAGCCTTACCTGTAGCCACCATGAAGTCAGAGCGAAACTGTAGAACCTTTCATGAACAATTTTTGTTTAAGTACCATTTTTATTGATTTTGTTTCGGGTTCGACTTTTTATTCTGCCTTTTACTTGTTTTTGCCGTTTCGTGGTTTCCGTTGCCCACAGTTTGTTGCATTTATTGTTTAGTTTCATTATTTACTTTAAGCAAAAAACCTGGAATTCTGGATTCAGGAATCCCTTAAAAAATTGCCTGGATCCAGACGGTGATCCATATCACTCCTAAAATTACACCTATTGCCTGGAAATGTCATCAAAGTCTGTCCATTACCTTTTAAGTTATTTTAAACTAAACACACACACACACATATATATATAGTCAGTGTGGGCTTCACGGTTAAACATATACACTTAATCCATGTTGAAGGAGCGAAAGAGAGAGTGAGAACAATCTTTGGAGTAGTTGCGCTCTTATTTAATGTGTTTGTTGATGCACTGTAAGTATGTTAGAAAAGTCCCACAGAAAGACAGATGGCGCTCTTCGTAAGTTGAGCTAAGTCCTGCTCTAACACTAAAACTGCAACATAAGACGCCGCTTTTGAGTTATATATATTTGCTCCTCAGTGATTTGTAACTTCTCCGTTAAATGTTGTTTAAGAGCATTTCAAGTTTCATTATCGACTTTCCCCTCACCAAGACCCCAAGACCAGCGAGGGGACCAGTCCGCAGTCCAAACCTGATCGCTGCCGTTTCTACCCTCAGACAAGTATTCGGCGTTTGATGGCCAGTGCCCGAGGCCCCCTCAGGGGTGAAGCTGAGACTTTTCGGAGCCCTCCGCGCACCACACCTCGCCTTAAAGCGAGAGCCCTGAGAAGAAGAGACACTGATGTTCTGTCTGAGAGGCGTGTGAAACTACAATAGGAGAGCAGCAAGTATCTGGGAGCACGGACGAAATATGGAGTTTTTCAGTGGCGTGTTCAGGCTAACAAGAAGAGGCATGAGAGCTTCCTCTCCATGTCAACTTTCAATAATTGAATCTTTCTTGGTTACTACACTAAATGCCCGTCCTCTCACTTTCTTCTGTGCAATTCTTTAAGTAGCTTTAAAACCTTTAAGTTTAGTGAGGCTGTTTCCCCTCAAGGAGCCTCTCAGATTGGGAGCTTCGCTGTGTTGTGCTTGAGCGCTCTTCTTTATACTCGTCATTTTCCCAAGCTACATCAGTGTTTTTTATATGTGTGTTTTAGAGATGAATTGTGCAGAATCTCCAGGAATGCTGAGCACAGCCTTCAGTTTGACAGGCGCGTAGAAGACCATATACCATACCATACATTTTAACAACTCACTGACTATCCCCTAGAATCTCAAATGAACCCACAAGTCTATTCTCTTGGTCCAAAAACTCTCAGATTGAGTCGAGCAGTTGAGGGTTTCTATACCTCGACCTGCTTTGTAGCTCATTTCGGGCCTCGAATTGTGCCCCAACTACCATTTTAAGATTTAAATTCCATCAGCATAGAATGATTGGTGGTATTCTGTTCCTGCCTGTATTTTCCTATCATAGTTTCATTGAGTTTAAAAGCCTCTCGGGAGAGGTGTCCTCATACTCCTCGTCTGACCTCTGGCACCCCACTGCAGGTCGTCGGCGCCATACTGACGCAGCCCCCCGAGGCCCAACCTGTTATTTGAGGGTGCAACGCTCGCGTTCTGTTGCTTTAAGACCACTCCCAATGTCCCAATTCCAGACTGATCAAAGTAGAAAAGAGTCTGAAAGGAGAGTTTTTTTTCAGTCTTTCAGTCATCACTGACCCCCACGAGTCGACCATTTTCCTGGTTTGTGGCGCCGCTGACCCTCAAGTCCACGTCTCATCAGTAGCACCGGCACTCCCTCCTCCCCCTGCAGCTGCCGCTCCGCCAATCAGCTCCACCGCCGTCTCGCTGAACAACATCCAGGTCAAGGATTCCACAGAAGGGTTCAAACTCGATCTGGTTGCTATGGCGATGCAGTTGGGCAGGACAGTAGTGGTTAGCTGGGGGGCCGACAATGATGGAGCCGACGCTGAAAATACTCAAGCGTTATTGTTTTTGTAATGAATCGATCAGTTTCAACATGTGTTTCATTTCCTCTCACCTTCTGCGGGGAATAACTTGAAGGAAAATATATAAAATATATTTCCACAGCACAGTGGGAGCATTTGATGAAGAGTGTTTGCTTTATTGCCTAAAACACTTCAAACACACATCAGAGCCGGTGTTGTGTTCCACACTGCAAATTGTATTGGGTCACAAGAGGTAATGTAATGTTGAGCCTCTGTGGTCATCATCGTCCTGTAGACTTGATTTCACTGTCCGCAGGTGTCCAGTGCAGCACCTTGATTGGATGGAGACTGCAGTCATCTTGTGGTATCTCAGGCCTAAATCAGTCTCCTATTGAAACGTGTCATCCAAAGCTGATGGACACTATAGCCACCCGCCGGTCCGCAGGGGCCGCCATTCTTGTATGTATAACCCGCAGCATATGGTACGTCCCCTGATGGCGGGAATTCTTCGGCTTTTATTGAGAAGGGAAAATTAAATTAGGTCATCTTCTTCAAAAGAAAAGAGAAATCTTATTTTCGTTTGCTGCAGCCAGTGTCTCCGGAGCGGCTGCAGGCGCTATATGAGCACGAGAAAGGGCCCTTTATTGATGAGCGAAAACATTTAACAGCAATCTGTTTATTCAGGGGGAAAATCTGAATTTTGACAAACTGTGGGGAATTGCTCATGGGCAACAAGTCGCCGGCAGGGATCCATGAAGCTTACACTATTTATTTTAATTTACCCTACTGTGTGGCTCTTGGGGGCCCAAATCAGATAACTTAGAGAGCCACATGTGGCCCCAAGTCGTGAGTTTGACACCGGTGTATGATAGCCACGGCTTCTCACCTGCTGTGCTTAAGAATAACACACTTTACACTGGTGTCTGATGTAGATGAAGGACTGTATTATTAATGTGGCAAGGGGAAGTTTGTGTGTGAACTACATTATGAGATTTGTTTGACAATAAAAACATAGGTCATATATGGTTTGACTTAAGAAGAAGTGTGAGTGGAGATGAGTGGTTACATGGTTTAGTCCTCGCTGTGTCAAATTATGAACCAAGGTATTCATTCTTAACAACACCTTGTCAGGAGGAGTATCTACAGTGCGTTGCCAGCTTTTCTGACTGATGTACATTTCTTGAAAGAGACCCTGAGCAGAGTAGGAGAGGATGAAGGAGAAGACAGGAGGGGGATGAAAAGTTTATCATGATGCCTGATTTGTACCGATCAGGTTGACATTCATGGGGTGTTTTATTAACACCAACTCAGTCAGGAGCCCTTGGGCCTCACTAAGAACCTGGCAACCTAAATCCTCAATAAAATAAGATTGAAACGTGGCTGAACTTTATACCTTCCATCAAAACTTTTAAAACCAAAAAAAAAAAAAAAATCAACTTCATAACACAGACAATGTGTGTAGACTGAAGGGCCACACATGGCCCCTGAGCCGCACTTTGCTCACACATGTCAAATTTTCTGCCAGAGTGCAGGACAGAACGGACGATCACATGCTGACTCAGGAATGTCTTGAGGGCCATCGGTGAGTGCTGTTCTGTTAACAATTGCAGGAGATTGTGTTCAGTGATGATGATGATGAAGAAGAAGAAGAGATAAAGAACAGGAATCATAGGGAAATGACCCTTTTTAAAAACTTAAATGTAATGTCCTCTGCACTGTACGAAGAATTCCTCAGAAACTTCCGTTCATGATTCAAAGGTCCTAAAGGAGCCTGAGGTTTTTTTTTCCTTTTTATTAACGTCACGTTTTGTCAATCTCTCCTCGTGCACTTCCCTAAATGACCATCTCACGCACGCGCTTCTTTCTCCTCAGCAGCAGCACCACAGCCACTGGGTCACCATGGCAACCGAGGAGCGACACACGCCGAGGGTGAGAGATGGAGAGTGAGGGGGACACAGAGAGATGGGGTACATGAAAGGTTAGGGTGTTACCCTTCACCCCACCCAGTTTAATACGGATCCCCCAACCCAGACCAAGCACCCCCTCAAACACACGCACACACACAAACAGATTGGGCCCCTATCACACACAGCTCTGCCTCCCCCCGCAAGGGTCTGTGCTCTCCATCCCTCTCCAGTCCAGACTGGCTGCGCGCATGGCGGGGATGGAGACCTTCACCGATGGAAACTCTGGTAAATTCAACACAGACTGACGGTGGTCTTAACTTTCCTCCTCTCCTCCGCTCCCCTCTCTCTCTCTCGCTCTTATTTCCATCCTGCTCTGCCTTTCTGTCTAAACTCCAAAAATGAACACACCACAGGAGGCACAGCGAGGTTAAATGAGTCTTTCAGTCGGGTTATTGATCAGAAAGGAATTAATTGACAGGAGGAAGCCTCGGTGGCTCTCTCCAACACTCACTCGCGCACTTTCTCTCCACTGTCCTCCCTCTTGCTGTGTGGACGAATAGCATCTCCACTCTTCTACATGTTGTAATGTCGCGGGAATATTTGATTCTCAATGTCCTGCAGCTCAGTTGACGCGCTCTCCCTCACGAGTCCAGCGTCTCACCTTCAGCCAGGAGAAATTCAGCTTTACATAGCATGTAAAACAGAGGAGAAGCATCATGTGGAACCTTGGAGACACCTGATCGGACAAGCCTGTCTATTAATTAGCTATAAACGTGACCTTTTCGCGCTTAAAATCGTCCTCCCGCCGCCCGGTTCTTTTGAATCAATGGGGTCGATATGCGCTCGTCGCTACCCGGGATTGCAGCGTCACACCTCGGCGTGCTGAGCCGCGGAAGCTCCGCCGAAGGGAAATCGATGGACAGACTGAGTTAATTATGAGAAAATCAATTAAAAGGAGGGGAGATGTTTGGCTTTAAAAGGCCGAGCACGGAGCTCACCTCGCCAGAGAGCAGAGGGAGAGAGAACCGGAGCGCGTCGTCGCTCGCTATTGCGGCTCGCTGATCTTCGCTCGTCCGCTGACAGTGCGCTGCAGCCGGCTAGAAATCCCCGCTTCAACCGGTGCTTATATATATATATATATATATATATATATATATATATATATATATATATATATATATATATATATATATATATACATACACACCGTTATATTCATTAGACAAGGAAAGGACTAACACCCAGATTAAGCGCAGAACGGTTTACAGTTTCATTTAAGTTTTGTACATATAGTATTGAAATATCAAGATTGAGGTTTGGGGATTTGTTTTCACGAAGAAATGTGACAACACGTGGGTTTCTGTGACGAGCCTTTGTACACTGAAAAATGTTTATGAAATTCTTTTGGCAAAATGTGTGGCGCAAGAGAATGAAATGTCAAATTGTACAGTGCGTGTTGGGTAAAAACTCGGGATTGTAATTTTATTTCGTTAATTTGGCTGCGATATTTGCACACTGATTTGACATTTTGGGATGTACAGGTGTGTGTGTGTGTGTGTGTGTGTGTGTGCGTGTGCGCGTGCATGTCCGCATGTGATAACCAAAATTCAGTTTAAAACATCACTATCATCGACCACATTTGATTTCTGCATACTTTCTTATCATTTGTTTAATTCCCAGCGTCCCCAAATCCAAACTTTTTCCACAGCGTTTCTGACGTTGTGTATTTTCAAATCGGTTAAATGCTTTTATTTCTAAATCGTGAGTCGTTATAACTGACTTTCTATGTCCTTGTCAAAGCGGCTCCTTTGCCATTTTGATATTCAAATTTAACTCAGGCCGTATGGAAATTAATATTCATCAATACGCTCAAGTTTTCGATGAAAAGATCTGAAGTAATGTGAACTAATCGGGAGTGGTTCCAATTGACGCGCATATTTACGAAATAAATCTAAATAAATTTGAGCAATATTGAAATACATTTATTTTTTACATATTTGCATACCTTTCACTTTTAGATATGACTCATTTCAGTCATCTTGAGTAAATATAAAATGCTAAGAAGTTTTCAAGTTTATTCTGATCGTTTTTATTTAATGATATTTAAATGAAGGCCTTTATGCGTATTTGAATTGTTGTTTTACAGTTAGTAAAACGAGTAATTGTTGCTTTTTGTGCATCCAGCACAAATTATTAATAAAGGAAATGTAGTTTGTTAGCTGATATCGAGATTTAAAAAAACACATTATTTAAGGTCTCTGTATCAGATGTCGAGATGTGAATGACGCGCGGATCGAATGTGGTAAATCTGCGCGGTGGAAATGACCCAAACCGAGCAGAAGATGCGCTGGCACCTCTTATCAAAGCCAAGCAGACGCCCCAATGTCACGGTCACTGTTAGAAAGCCGCGCACCCCGAGTCTCACCCCGCTTTACTGGCATCGTTTTTTTACGTCACAAAATATCTGCTTTGATGTTCCACGGGGCATTTTTTATTTTTTTGTATTCGTGAGTCAAGATCAGACACTACAGGCGATTGGAAAAAATTAATCCACTTCGTGCTCACTGACTCTCCCACATGGCGCAAGGGCTCGGCTGCACACAATACGGTAATGACCCGCGGGTCAAAGGTCTCTCGGCCAGTTTCTCAATTAAGGCAGCGAGATTGCAGTTGCACGATGCCTGGTTTTTGGGACGTGAAGTGGCCAGAAGTGACCGGAATATATTATATTAGGCTCTGATTTTTTAAAATATTGAAAGAAGAATTTGCTGAGTCATGTTTTTCAGATGGGTCATTGACGGGTTTGTGGGAAAGGTCCTGTAACATGGAGTTTTTGATAGATTATTGACAGATTTTTATGGTGGAATGACGCTGCCAATAGGGAAATTTCAATGGCTTCTGTTTTACAAAAACACACCGTGCTTGGACTCACTCTCAGATCAGTGTTGGGACACGTGCAGGTGGATATGTATTTCAGTCATTTGTCTCACTTCACGACTGAACTCTTATGTTCAATGTAGATTTCATTCTGCTCTTCCATGAGGCAGAAACCTGGAGAGAACCAGATTCAGGGTGGTAAGAAGAAATAAAAGCAACGATGAGACTCACAGGTCGGAGTAGACACGCAACTTCTCTACCATGAAGATAGTAAGATCAGTAGTTTTTATGTTCAAATTGATCATGAGATTTCAGTTAATGATGGAACACAATTCCAAAGTGTCAAAGCAAGATCATGGAGATATTATTGGAGACATTTATTTAAGGGATAATTCATTTTCTGTCTCTTTCTTTATCTTAAACACACATCTGAGAGCAACAATTACAGTATGACACTTGAAAACACCAACAGAGACTTCACCTGATTTTGCATTTATTCCTTGAAGAATAGCTGACTACTTCAGTTGTTTTTATTGGCAGAAGTTAAGTGTCATATACATATGTATAACCAGTTAAGAATGAACAAGGCACCACATTTTACTCCACAAAATGTATGTGATTAGAAAATATTTTTTTATTTAAAAAAGAAAATTCGCTTCAGGACAAACTTCAGAGCAGAATTTGACATATATCAACATACATGGGGGGAAGGTGCAGCAACTTTAGAAAGAAATTATTAGGTTCATGCATTATGCTTGACGGATTTACATGTTGCTGATTCATCACATTTTAATTCACATGCACATTAATGAAGAGAGGGGAAAAATGCCAACCTTTGGTGCATGCACTTCCTCCGACCCTGACCACACAACCTCAAGTGTTGCTGTTATTGTTTTTGCAAAGTAACTCAAGAAAAAAGTCAATGTCGGCCGGACACGTAAAAGAAGGGAGGAGAGAGAGAAAGAGGCGGGGGCACACAGCTTGAATACTTGTGACCTGCAGGGATGAAATGACAGACAGAGAAAACACTGGAATGAGAACTATTCATGCAAACTGATATTGCAGTGATGCTCACATCAGCTCGAAGGCCAGTGACCAAGCTGAGCATCATTGTATAAATCATGTGTTTAGATGGGAGGATTTATTTCAGCACTCTTTAGCAAAAGGAACTTAAATGATGCCAGTGGGTCTCTAAGTTTCAAGCACATGTGTAATAAAACAATAACGCGCCGCACAAGCATATGAATATGGGACGCCTGTGATCTACATGTGCAAGAAACACGGGTTCCCGTTTACCAGCTCATCTTCTATAGAAAGCAGCCCTTTATAATTCTTCCAACAAAGCAACTTTTGACTAGCATGCAATCTACTATGAGTCTCTGACGAATGACTGAGCTCCTCATCCAGCCCTGCTGCTCACAGACATCAGTGGGGGTGGGAGTGGACCATAATTGACGTCGTCATTTTGGTTTTGCTCCGACTGCTGTGATTCTCTGTCCGGTCCAGTATCTATATTCCAGAATGATATAGTGAAAATATGCATGTTGGTGATGTAAAGGAGTCGAGTTTAAACATGAAAGGGCCCAAATTTGAAACACAGTCTATGTTGCAGGAAAAACAAAATCTGCGCAGGTTGAGCGGTTTGATACTGGAACAGTATGAATAGGATAAATCAGAACCCAAACATGTCATTCTCTCTTTTTTAAGATTGTGTGTAGCTTGTGGCACATCAAGGAATCACATCACTGTTTTGCCATACATTCGATTTTAGACTATTTTTTTTTAGCAAATGACCTGGGCCTGAAGTTTGACACCCGTGCCAGCTGGCAGCAATTTAAGGCGAATGAGACAAATATTTGAAAAGTATTACAAAGACAGATAAGATAAAAGGTGGCTGGAAATATTAGTTTTCTTCAGTAGCAACTCTTAAAGTAGGAAAAAAGGCGGGCAATTTGTATTAAAATGAATAAAAAGTGGCAGGTTTGTGGGTTAATGTGATGAAGAGGAATAAGATGCTTTAAGGCTAGTATTTATGTCTTAAAACTCTTGGACTGTAGTGTTCCCTCTTTTTGAAACACATTCAGCTACAGACCGACAATCGTCATAATTTATCTTTTTAAATTGTTTTTCAAGAGTTGCTCTGTCATCAAAGCAATTTCATGATCAAATGGAAAAACAAAGGTCCGGGAACAGAGCCCTGGGAATATAAATAAAAGATGCATTCTAAAGTGAGAGCCAATACACGTCACTGATTTTATTCACAGTTTCAGTTGCTTCTGGATTATTTGTAAGGAGACAATGCTGATGTTCAACCTTTGCAAAGTTCATCTAAAAAGTGATAAAAGAGTGATTTGACGTGGCCCTCTTGCTGTGCTAGGCTTTTCATGTGACAAGGAAGTGAGCGAGATCATGATGACCATCTCAACATCAGTAGAGAACACACGGCTTCGTCCCTCACTCTCGTCACGGTTAGCTTGTCCGCTGCCGTGTAACAGAGCACATCAGGGCTGTGCGTCCATAACACGATCACACACTGCAGTATGAAGCAGCCATACTTTAGTTAGTCCAGGAGAATAACGCTTCCTGTGCTCCTGTTCATATATATCTGTCGGTCGTTCACCCGTCTTGCTAAAGAGCCGAGCATGTCTGTGGCTATTGGTTATTGTTGAACTGACATCGGTTTGGAGCGAGGAGCATCGCCTCGCTCCGTGTCCTCTGGTCCAGACTCCCTGTGTGCAGCTGTTGAATAGAATCAATGGGAAATTCATGATCATCACTGTATTGATTAGCTGATAAACGGTTGTCCTATTGATCGGCGGCGGCGGTGATGTCGTCTTAAGCAGAGCGCTAAACCAACAAAGCGGCGTCGGCTGCCGCGGCCTCCTCGGCTCAGACAGGACTTCAATAACGAACAAGGGAGCGGGGTGATAAATTGATCAAAAATGACCACAATGAAATGGGCCTCTTGTTGGGTCGCACATGGCCATTAAGTGTGTGTGTGTGTCTGCCGGTTTGAGGTCGGAATACATCAAGGGTTGAGGGTTCAAAGGTCGGCTTCATCCCAGACTGATGACCCTGCAGTCTGGCTGACCTCTCGGGGTCTAACAGCTGGGGGGGGGGGAGGCTGCAGACCGGCGGCGGAGGGCAAGGACGGATGATGGGGAGAGATTGGAATTCAAGCTTTTTTTGGGGGGAGAAATGGGTCGGAGGATGTTGCTACTGTGGTCCTTGAAAACAGTGGTGTGGGCTTTTGTCCATCCATTCGGCCGCAGCTTCCTCTGGTTTTGGCTCTGGACTGAAGCAGTGAATTAACACCTGACCTTTGCTTCTGACCCCGCCCCCTGCCTCCAGCTCCCCCCTGCAGATTAGCAAATACGTGCTATCTAGCCACACAACACACTCACACACACACACGCGCGCGGTAACTTAATGTATAGAGAGTGAAATGGCGAACAATGCAGCACACGTTCAGTGTCCACACAACCTTTCACTCGTCCTGTCGTCTGTCCACCTCTAATTCCCCAGAGTGTGTGTCTGCTCGTCACCTCAACGGTCAGTCTGTAATGACCACCTCCCCCCACACAATGACCAGAGAGGCCGACTCCCCTTTCAGTCCATACAATCACCCTCATTTATTTTACCTGCAGCGTGTCACAACTGTGAACCGGCTCGTCTCAGTGTCTCCGGTCAAAACCTGAATTGGCCGCAGGCTGTGTCATTTTTCAGATGTTGTGGGTCACATTCAGTATCGTGTAATAATGTATATCATATTTTGAAAGACAAACTACAAAAATGGCACGCATTTAATGTATACATATATAACTACAGAGTGAGCACGACAGTTGTGAGTCTGGATTTCATTTCCTTTTAAACACATAGTAGCACATAAACATGACTTGAAATAATATTAATAGGAATAGAAGTACAAAAAATAAGTCAAATATCATCAGCAAGACAGAAATTCTGTCTTATTTTTAATATATATATTTTATCAACAGCATCAGCAGTGCTTACATTTGTTCAAACATGAAAGCTCTCGGTCGTAATATAGAAAATAATATTTCTCAAGTGAGTGAGATGACGACCAGATTAATAAAAATAAAAAATACATAATAAAATAATATAGATTTAAAACATGAATGCAGTATTACATTACTATATATAAATATTGATTTTAAAAACTAAAACTTTAAATCAATGAATGTAAATGTAAGTATATAAATTATGTTTCCCACAAATATTGACAACAAGATGAGCTGTTATTTACCATTTATCAAACAGAGTGGAATATGTACAGATGATGCATATTTTAAAAATGATAAACAGTTTCACCTCTGCATAAATAAACAGAGATGCATATTAAATAGCTTGAAAGAAAACAGAGGTACATAAGGTAATAGTTTCTATTTTAGATGAAGAAAGCGTTTCTGTTTCCTTTCGTTTCATCCGTTGCTCATCCACATGAGACAAGAGGCGGAGTCTCTGTGGACAAGTCGCCAGTCCATCACTGGAGACATGCAGTGACCAGGAAAGCTTCCAGCCGTAGCTAACGACAAACGCTTCAGTTACCGAAATCTGTCAATATTAAGATAATTTAGGGACACAGCCTCCCCTCAATCACCTTCTGTGCAAGTTCCAGACGAATCACTGTTATTTATTTTGAATAAATGAAATGATTGAAGAACATAAACCTCCCTATGTTTTTTAATTTAGATTTTAGCATTTAAAATATTGCGCTTGACTTGACCTTTGACCTTTACTAAGGATGTAAATACTGGGTGCAACTTGGTCTATATTTATATACATATTTATGTATTTTCCAAATTTTGTTTATATCACATTGTTTCTGATTCAATCAGTTGGTTGGACTGAAGACAAAATCTCATATTATCTTCAAAACCTTTTTTTTCTTTTCAATAGTTGGAATTAAATTGCTAAATTTGTGTTTGCATTTTAATTTTCAAATAATAATAATAACGAGAATTTCATTCATTCAACACACACACACGTACACACAAACACACACCCTTAAAATACCCATCTGAATTCAAATATAGATTTCAAATTATCATTAAAAACATGTAATTTGGTAATGTTTATAGTCAGTAAAAGAAGAAAATAGGTTTGCTGCAAATAAAGGGGGTGCATCGCCAATTTTATTCATTTTGCCAATGTGTAATTACAGTATTATAACCTGCAACCTGTAAAATAAAGATATGCAGTTTTATTAATGAGATTGAGGCGCAACAGTTTTCGCCCTCAAATATCTCCAGTTTCCATATTCTTTTTTGTTTCTAAATGTAAATGCCAGCATCATTACATTCATTTCATTTAACGGCTGAGTGGAATCAACAATGAGATTCCCAAGACCACGTCGCCGACTCCTCTTCCCCGGCACCCTGCAGGCTACTGAGCTGGATTGATGGTCACTCCGGTCGATACACGCAGGAGGGCGGGGGTGTCTTTCTGTTTTCTGGCTGTGGTCAGGGGGGAGTGCAGTGCCAAACTTCACCTGCAGAGAGCAGCCAGTGTGTCTGTCTCCAAGAGGTCTCCTCTTCGCACAGTGTCAGACAGAAGGAGTCGGGTCTCTTCACACTCCCCAGTGTCAGACATGGAGAGGGAGGAGAGCAGTGGGAAGCTGCCCACAGGAGAGTGAGGACAAGGGAGGAAGCAGGAAAAATACATCTTTTCATCCCATCTCTTCTGTTCACTTTCTCTTGCTGTCTCCGTTTCCTCCTCCTCCTTGTCCGTCTCTCACCCAAAACCCCTAATCCTCACTCGTTTACCCCACACTCCTTCCTTAATCCTAAATCTCTTCTTCCACTCTCCAGCAGGCCTGTGCGATTGTTCTCCGTCTACCTCTCTGTTACTCTTCTCCTTCATCTCAGCCTGTCCATCACCTTAGAACCTCGGAGATAAATCCTTTAAGAGACGTCAGGTGTGGACACTTCTTCTGCCCCCTTTTCAGCAGTTTCTTTTCATTTATTTTATGACTTGTTTTCAAATGTGGGCAAAACGTTTCAAAGCTTCTAAGACCACATAACGTGGCAGCATTTGGGTTTCATGACCTCTGGGGTTCGGACCAAGACAAGAGAAGACAAGGTGTTGAGGTACTTTAAGGTGAGGGACACAAACCTCTTGGATTTTAGAAAAGAAAGGCCGTGGATTTGAGGTTCAGGTCCTCTGGTTTTGTTTGGTCTTATCTGAGTTATGTTGCAGATCCTAAATATTTCTTGAACTTGCCACTTAAAAGGTTATGGGATCAGACTGGAGGCCTTGAAGGTACCTGTAGCTCTTGTTCCTGACTTGGTCTTGTCTTGTCCTTGCAGTGTTTGGTCTCATCCATGTTCTGTCTTGTTCTCAACACCCAAAAACTGATGTTGGTTTTGCCATTTGTTTTGGTTTTGCCATTGTTTTGTTCAACCCTGGTCTGGAATTGTCTCATGTTTTCTTGTCTTGTCTGCCTTAAGTTGGTCCTGCAATGGTCTTGTCTTTGTCTCAACTAGGGCAGCAACTATTTTGGTCGTCACCTGGTCAACTTGTCGGCATATGATGTTTTGGGGTTCGACTGTTCTCAAGCCAATTATCAGGACAAATTCACTCTTAACTTACTTGCCTAAAGAGCCTCCGATAGGACAAGAGTTAAGGTAGTTGGGCGTTTTCCCTCTTTGGTCGGTAAGGGGCAAAATTGACGAACATTTGGTGAGTGGCCCCCGTTCCTGTGGAGTCTTGCATGCACTGAAAAGAGATGCATGTAATTGTGGTTGGGCTGCAATGACTTCGCATCCCTTATAAGTCAGCTTTAACCTTTAAAACTCTTGATTCTCTTCCTGTGTTCCCCGAAATTGGACGCCGTATTGCTTTTATTCCCCATCAACCTGGTCTCATCTTTGTCCCCGCCTCTTCAAGTTTGTCTACTTTTCATCTCATTTTATTGTTCACTGCAGCTGGTTAGGACCAGAACCTGTGGTGTCACATCTATCCGATTTGTTTCTGTGTAGATTTGCTGTAAACAACATACCAGCTGTCCATTCATTTCTATAGATGTTCTGTAGCAGCACATTTACAACTACACCCAGTGGTATTAATGTCCCACTACCACCACAATCAGAGTATCTACTATCATCAGGGCTTGGTCCTCAGAAGTCCCTTTTTCGCATCACAAAAGTCTCACCCGTCACCTTTTTTTCCCTCCTTCTTTTTGCTGAAACAGGCTCACACCAGTTTCAGTCGCTGCAGCCATTTTGTCGGACGTGATCAATTTTCTGTGATTTGGCCTCAGTGATTTCAGCCATCAGTCTCTCGTGTGTGTGTGTGTGTGTGTGTGTGTGTGTGTGTGTGAGATTCCAGGTATATATAGGTCCTCTTTTCCTAAAGCGTTGAATGGAGGGAAAGAAGTTTGGATTGTCAGGGATTTAAAGTTGCGTTTAGCAGCTGTGACTGAAAATGACATGGCCTGAAATCACCATTGTTTTTTCCCTTCCTGCGTTTCCTTCTGAAAGCCGCAGCACGGGGAAGTTAATGGTGTCTAACATGCCCTCTTGATCGGAGGAGTTTCTATGGGAACTCGGGTAGTGAATGTGAGTGTGAGGGATTATCTATAGCTGGGGTGTCAGGCCCAGTCACGCGAGCAGCCGAAATGTTCAACACAGCCCAAATTTGGAGCTAATTCCTGTTAAATGAGGAGGACGTAGTGTCGAAATCCATTTTAACGTGGACTAGATTTGGACTGGAATTTGTTTTCAGCTTGCATTTTTATGTGAAGTAAACATAATACACAAAAGGCAAGTAATGACTCGTAGCTTTGGTGACATCAGAAGGCTCCACGCATGAACCACCTACTTAAGGTCATGCCATGTCATCTCAGTAGGGCAGGACTTTGGCTTGCATTTGGTTCTCCTGCAGCCATTCAGAGGTGGCCTTTCTGGTGTGTTTTGGATCACTGTCCTGATACAGAACCCAGGCTTGTTTCTGCTTGAGGTCACCAACAAATGGCTGGACTTTCTCCTCCAGAATCTTTTGGGAGACAGTAGAATATAATTCCATTCATCACAGTCCTTTGCAGCCCCTGAATATCACACAAATGTTCCTCCCTCCATATTCAGTACTGTAGCTTCGATAGTTTTGATGTTCTTGATCGGAAATATGTGTTGGTATTACGTGACATGTGACAGGACACACACCATCCCAGAAGTTCAACCTCAGTCATGTCTGTCCACAGAGTAGGCCTTGATGGTCTTTTTTTCTCAGGAGTGGATTTGGTCTTGGATCTATGCGGTGAAGGCCATTGTTTCCCAAGTCTACAATTTATGCTTCCATTATGTATGAGACTGTACCCACCTTTTCAAATGTTACTGTCGCTGATCACATGCTGTAATGCATTCTTTACATTGGTAATGCTGTTCACCAATGTATCCACCAGTGGGCGCAGCCCAGAGTCCATAATGTATGACAATGGCAGACTCCAAAACAAACATGGTGACTGTGCAAGAAGTCTTGATAATGTACCTCATGCACAGAAGACGTAACGGAGTTGGCATTGTAGGATGCAGTAGTCGTGAGGCCGGTGGAGGATGGACAATTTCCGCCATTTTTATGTCTTCTTCCTGTGTCATGAGAGCAACACTGCCCCCAATAGTTTTATATTGGTACTGCTCCGTTTCGCCTGTATCCGTATCTTTGTGGAAACGTGTAGAAATGTGGACAAAATGAACGCACAGACCCGCACAGAACATTGAGCATAAATGGGCCTTCACGGTTGCATCAAGAACACTCACCGTAACTGAGACATGTACCACCTGCGGTACCTTGGCTAGTGTTATGGGGTGTTTTGTGACCTGTAGGGTGCGCCATAGCTGCACTCGTGGGGTAATTCCGGCCATCCACGAGGTTCACCACTGCCCCATGTTTTCACCATTTGTGGATAATGGCTCTCACTGTGGTTCGCTTCAAAAGCTTTAGAAACCTTTTCTGGAACGACGGAGCTGAATTCCGTTTTTTTTTTTCATTTCACCCTGAATCTTTGGATCCTGGCTTGTCCTGCTTTTTGGAGGCTTTTGGTTGAAGTGATTGTTGGACGGAGGACAGGTGTGACAGTAATCAGGTCTGGCGGTGGCTAGAGAACTGGATCATCACATCATGGGCTTCTGAAGCCTATAGGTTAAAAAAAAACGTTTTGTATTTGGGATGCTGTCGGCTGATGGGTTAGACAATCAGAACATGCTGCTCAGTACCTGAATGGCTCAGAAAACTTGCATCAATGAGCCACCATGCTCAGCATTCAGGACCGTCTTTTCCAGTCGGGAATGCAGGGCATTGTCTACTGTGTTGAGCTGAGTGCCATTTGAAGTTGCCAGTCCATCACAAGGTGCATCCACCACGCTCACGCAATTCACCTCAGCACCCTCTTGGTTTTCTCCATACGGACTCCAAAGACTATCAGCTGCAGTAAAAACTGTTAAGACCCCTGATCACTGCGCCAACTTTGGCAAAATCATTTTGCTGTTCTAAAAAGTGAGTTGCAGTGAGTGGCCTTGTTTGTCCCAGTGTCTGTCTGTGTTTTGTTGTTTTGAAAACGCCAACGTCATTTAACTTCATATTTTGTGGTTTTATAGAGACAGATGATTTCACTGAAGGAGCTTCTACAGTACACGTAAGTAGATGGTCATTTAGGCAATATTATCTCCCTAAAAGAAGATTAACATCTCACAACTCTCCTCCTCTTCACTTGCTTTTAAGTCTTTAAATATCATTTAACTTTGGTTTGTTTTTCAAAAAGCAAAAAGCTGTTTGAGGTTTCCACTTTCTTTGGCCGTCTTATAGAAATATGTGTGTGGACAGGTTATTTCTGATCATAAAAGAAGCTCAGAAAGTTGAAATTTCTCCTTCTGGGCTTTTCTTTTGCTGCTGTTGTCAAGGAAGCAGCTGTAATTTCACCAGTTAGTTTATCCCACAATGCTTAACAAATAGGGTTTGGATGCCACCTCAGCACCGCTCGTATTATTCAGACAACAAGGGAGTCAGTGTTGTGTCGAACAAAATAGGATATGTTTTCTTAATCTGTCAATGGCTGTGGCCTTGAAAGGCTTCATTTTGGCTGAGCAATGAAAGGCTCAAAACATCAATATGGCTGAGGAGGATAAGAAGAAAGAGCCATATTCCAATCCTGTATCACATTCCCTCCATATCCTCCTATTTGTATGGTGCAGATATTGGGTCTCAAGCGAGAAATCAGGATTGCGTTTGCCCTGAATGGCGGCATCCGTCTGCTCAAGTGGAATAGGAATGTTATACGGAACCAATGCATCCTGACTTGGCTGGACGTCTCAACAATACCTCTTCACACTTTCCCTCCCTCGTCTGCTGCGCCCGCCGACCTCTCTCGTTCACTCTCGCTCTCTCAATAAGTTCTCGCTCTCAATCTTCATCATCGGCTGGAGGAAGAGGTTTGGATTATAGGCCTAAATGTAGAATCATGACGGTCTGAGCCATGACTCTCATCCCACCGTGACAATAAAGTGTGAAGTTAAAGGGGACGAAAAACAAAATCCACTCCACTTCATACACGTCTCACTTCTATTCTCTTTCTAACGTGTGAAAAAGGATTCTGGAGGACAGAGATAGAGGAAAGTTAGCCTCGCTTTGATGCACTTGTCCCACCTCAGTGTAAGAGCTTTATAACTAATTCAGAAAACTTGCATGGAATTGGTTTAGCGTCTCGCTGCCGGGTGCAGCAGTGACTGGTCAAACCAAGCATGCAGGATTTTATGGAATCCATTTTGAACCCATGCAACATTTTTGTTTTTTCATTTCAAATCCTAAAACCTGATTTGAACATGCTGAGAGGAAAAAAAAATACTTATAGTCATCTTAATGTAGTCACTTCTGCGTGTTCATTATTGGCCATTTTCATGCCACAAGAATATTTTTCTGTCTTCTTTTCCAACTATATAAGACAATTTATTTTATTTATAGTTGTTGCTGTAAAATGGCTGCTGTTTTATGAACATCTGTTCTCATTGCAATGTTTAGATTGTCTTCTCCAAAACCTTTTCCTGTGGCAAATTCTTTGAATTCTGGTATGTCTACAATTACAATTTTAATACTGAAATACTTTTGTTTGTCTGTCAGTGTTCATTTGATCATCATTTTCATATAACATTTGCTGACCATTCAAGTCAGATAACACTAATTGAAAGTATTTTTCAATTGTATTTTTAATCCTATATTCATTTCCAACCACAATAACAATATCACAGAAGAAGAAGAACAACAACAACAGTGTCACAGGGTTCGTTCTAACAAAAATGAAATAGTCCAGAAGATTCAGTATAGCTGATTCACTATTAACTATAAAAAAAATGAAAAAATATATTTCAAATGGCTCAAAATGGCTCCTTATAAAACCCGTACTGTATGTCCCTCCCACAGCAAACATAATATAATTAGAGGAATTTTAACTTATTTGATATTATTATACATCAACTACTTCATGAATAATAACAAAAAAATAAAAAAACAATAACCCAGAAAAAACAGCAATATCCATGTAGCTCCCAGAACTCATTGGCCCTCTTTCACTTGTGCTGATGATGCGGTCAGACTTCATGGGTGAGTTACTAAGTGAACAATGCTTTGGGATGTGTGCTACCTCTGTCAACACATCCGGAGTGTGATGGTCGACTTTGAGAGGTTCGATGTGGGGTTACAGCTTGTGAGGTCGAGGACCTGTGTACGTGTGGGTAGAGTATATCGAGTAATCGGGGAAAAAAAACTTATGTCACAGGTTGAATTTACATTATCAATCATTAAATGTCATTATTTTTATAAGGAATAAATGGGCTTGAGTCCCGTGTTATTTTCATATCAAGCATGCTGTAGATCAAGGTTCTGTCTCTTCCTCCTCTTTCAATGATTCTTCATGCCAGATAGGAACTTGGTGCTCTCATGCGGCCTCTTCTGGCCTGAAGGCTGTTTTTATGCGGCTGATCGCTGCTCCTCCACTCGTCATGCTGCGTGAATATCACATTTGATATACAGTAATTCCCCCTGGGTGGAATGAGCGTTTAGCATGGAGCATGGAGAAGCTTTGGTTTGCAGCTGTGATGTATATGGATGTGGTTTGGGTCACTACAGTAGTCGACTGTCGGGGCAGAGACAAGTCCCAGCTCTGCAGACAGCGATTCCACTGATGTAACGTCGCTGCTTTTGTCTCCTCCGTTCTTCCCCCTTCACTCATACTATTTCAGGCTTTTTTTCTTTTACACCAGGGGAAAATGAGGAAGAACAAAACCAACATATGAAAACTAAAACAGGGAAGGGGAGGGTCGGCTGGAGGAAGGAGAAGCAATCTGACAAAACAGGAGGGCTTTCAAAAGTGCGGGATGAAAGCCAGTCGGGCTGTTATTTTTGAAAAATGATCCTTGTGCAGTGCTCCTCTTAAGAGTCAGGTACATATTATTTTATCTTCCTGAGGAGACTCAGAAAGCTAGTGTCACACACATATAAAACAAGGAAGTCAACAGTGATTTCCCCCAAGTTGGACATTTTTATGTGGTGTTATTGTAGTTTAAATCACTGAAGTACACGTTTACTGCCCAAGTTTACGTTTAGAGCTTCTCATTTTAGCAGAATTGGATTGAAATCAGAAAATGTGTTAACTTGATTTGGGTGCTTCAGAGGGGCGCGACAAGACGCTCGTCTTACGAGACGAGACTCAGGGGAGTTTTGTCATCGCTTTAGGGAAAGTTAAAATGATTAAATGTAGTCATTTAATCCGCTGAAAATTCAGAGTAAAATGGAGAAGAAAAAAACTTCCTCCTTAGCTCTGATAGCCGTGTGAGTGACTACGCGAGTGGCTATTTGTAGGTGCGATAACCTGCAGGGATGCAGCAGCTACCGTCTGGTCATTGTTTTGGTAGAGCAGCATATGTGCACTACTGCCCCCCACAGGCCACAAATATGACGGAGAGTAGCCAGATACTTGTAGCAGTTGGACCTCTCTTAGCCACGTAGTCCAAAAGAAGCTGAGAAAAGAGGCAGAAATTTTATGAGGCAGGTAGCTGTTGTTACTTAAAAAGACACTGATGCGTCTCATGGATCTGAACAATAGCTGCTTGTTCGGCTCATGTGGCTCATGAGGCGTAATGGTTGCACTGCCTTGTTAGGCTGTGGAATTGTTCGCAGATTTCTTTATGGGGGGTTTATTATTAACATATTTTCTTTTTTATTTATCTTATTGACACCACCAACGTGTTTGTAAGTCTCAGGATTTCCAGTGTCCGCATGGTGAATATTTTAGGTGCAAGTTTTAACTTGGAGTTGCAACTAACTTGGAGGAGCAGTTGAAAAAAAACTTTATTTTTACTGGGGGTTAAGTAGAATAAGACAAATATCTAGTGTGTATTTACTGCTGTTGATGTATTGGCAACCCATCACTATTTTTTACCAGTGGTGGGTTGATGAAGTTTCATGAAACAGTGTCCTGGTTTACAAAGGCCACCAGATGGCACTGTCTGCTGTATAATGTTTAGAAATGAAACCTCACATCAATTCTAAGAGCGCCATCTAGTGCCATGTGAAAATTAGGACATTGTTTCATCAATACTGTGCTACAGTACTAATGTACTACTCTGGTTTGAACCTGTCATGGGACCACAGATACATCACAAACTGAAAATCCATCCACAGGTCAAACACAATACACTTTGATTGAATTTTGAAGTGACATATTTCTTTCAGAACTTTGGCTGTTAGCGATGATATCATCAGCATATTAGAGCTGCATGAATCTATCAATCATCAGTCCATCAGCTGCATGACAGGATGTGTGTATGAGCGTGTATGAGACTTTATAGAATGATGTTACCAACCACTTATATGGGTTCTACTACAGTCAAACATGGCCCTCAGGTCTTGAGTTTGACATGGCTAGTCGAGGCAAATCACCGAACATTCACTTGAAAGACGGAATTTTTCAGATCCCTTTTTCCTTTGTCAAGGTGTCATTGGACGGCGATAAAGCAGGCGGCACGATTCTGATGTAGATTTCAGTCTCCATGTATCAATCTAACGGCGCCACCCAGCTGCACACGCCGTCTTACGAACACGTTTGTCTTCTCTCCTTAATGGAGGCTGCTGCCGCTGGACGGCGGCTGGGACCTGAATTAGAGTGTCTACACACTCATTTTGTCCCCCCCCTACTTTGACCCTTAAAGCCGGGGTCCCTCAGAAAAGATGGGGCACGTGATGTGATGTGGCACTGGAGGACAGGGAGGCCAAAAAACAGCCTAATGGCTGCTGTCTGTGAGTGAAACAAAAGACGTGTTCTCGCCGTGTGTCACCGTCCTCTGAGGATGTCTTTCATCTCCCTCCAAAAGAGCTGGTTTGTTTTGGACTTTTGTTAGTGTAACGTAACAGGAATAACCTTCAATATCATAGTTTCAATCGTCTCCCGAACCTTCCCCATGCAGCTCCACCTATTAAGGGCGCAAAAATGAATGCATGGAATTGACAAAGCTGTCAAGAAAAGTACATTTTTTCAATTGTGTTATCCCACATGACACTTGGCTCCGGATCAATGAAGCGTGTTTCGGTGGAACACCTGAGAGCAGTGGAGGGGAGCTCTCCAGTGGTGAGGACATTATGGCGGCCCAGATGTTGTGTAGGAATGTCCCGCCTGGCGAGTGCGTGTGTGTGTGTGTGTTCAACATGTGTCTCCCGTATCAATAGGTTAATAGCGGAGATGTCAGTTTCAGTGACTGGCTGATTAGTTGTGTGTTCACTAATCCACACTGGGGCGGAGAACTATTGGCTTTCCCATTGATTTTAGCGGAGCGAGCAGGCAGAAGATAGAGAGAGGGGAGATCTATTGATTGACCCCAAATTAGCCCTCACCACCGCCACCAGCGCCGCTACCACCGCCCGCACACCGATACCACGTTCCAGCGCTCGGCAGCAGCATCCTGGTCCTGTCTGACAAACACCTCGCTCTCTCTCTCTCGCTTCAGTGTGTCACTTACTGCAATCCTTTATCCACCTTCCTCTTATTCTGAACTTATCCCTCCATCACTGACGCTGTTGCTTTTTGAAAATTATAGTTCTATTTTTCTCATTCAGTATTGCAACTCTTCCATAAGCCAGTGTAGTGTCCCTATGAGCATGATATGTTGAGCTGCTCAGCAACTGTTGACTGAAGGGTTTTGACTTGTGAACTGATTTTTATTACACTGTGCTGCGATGATCTTCTCGCCAGTGTTTAAAACAAGCTTTTATTCCCAGGCTACGACTTGTCGATCCACTTTTAGGGCACTTCTCATCTCAAGATATGCTACTACATCGGACCTTGCTAGAGCTGGGCACTGTATTTATGTGGCCGTCATGAGTCACAGTAAAACTACATGTAGACATGGTGCAGCTAACAAACAATGTTGTACTTTTTTAACCTATTCATTCAACTCAATATTCTTATAGTCTTATTTATAGTCTTGGTCTTATTTTTAAAACTTTATTCTCTCTGTTTATTACATGACTATATTATTTCTTACCTCAAAATAAATGTAAAATGGGGGTATCCTATTCAAATTATGTGCATAAATGAGATAAATAAATAACATTTTTAAGTCATTTCATAACGTCAGAACATAACCACAATATATATTTCATTATTGTTTATGTGTTTTTGAAGTTTTCCCATCATATCAAAGCTCTTCCTTGCCCCTACTTTCTCTTGGGCCTCTCACAACAGGTATGTAATGTGAACCTTAGGATATTTGAATGTGCCTCACAGTACTGCATCTTCAATTTTATGGCTCTGACACAAGGTTCTCCTTCACTGCACATCAACAGCAAGCGACCCTTCTACATTATATATTTCCCTCTCTTGACTGGTCAACATCAGTCGTGCAAACAGCATCCGGCTGGTGCTACGTGCTGCGCTGCATTTATTTTGAGTATCATTTTATGATATTATTTTCAGTGGAAAATGTGTGTGTTCAGTAGATTGTTGATAACTGCACAAGAAAAGCATAGACTTATATTCTTATTTATTGTATTTTGTGAACAAATTCCGACACTCTACTGGCAACTGCTGTCCAAATGAGCTCATTGGAATTTGGCAGTGAGTGATTTCAATGCGATTTCAAATGCCACTTTTGTTGAATTTTATATATACTATAATACTGCATGGTAAGTGTAATATGAGTGAAATGAGCTGCTTGGTGGCAGTCTGCACTCTCTGAGTGCCTTTCTCTTTCATAGCGTCGGCAGCAGCTTTTTTATGACCATGTTACTGGTATATTTTTGATCAGTGACCTGAGGTAAACATTTCTTCTCCTCAGATAGGTACAAGCATTCAAATGTCCTACGAATGAGAAATCTCCCTCAACTGTTCTTTTTCTCCTCTGTCGCCCTTCGTGACAGTCACTGCATCATACTCCTCCTTTCTTCAGTTCTTTATCTCCATCGTCATCCCTCTCCCTTCCCTTCCCCCCCGAAGTCCCTTTTTCCTTACGTCTAAGCTCTGAGCTTTCTCTCCGGAGCCGATCCTTCCCATATATCACTCCATCTCATCCTTCT
The DNA here is from genome assembly GCF_027744825.2 of Synchiropus splendidus. NCBI lineage: Eukaryota > Metazoa > Chordata > Actinopteri > Syngnathiformes > Callionymidae > Synchiropus > Synchiropus splendidus. The sequence goes on along the minus strand of NC_071345.1, from coordinate 11,503,271 downwards.
CCGTCTGCGTCTGATATTCCTCCATCACTCTCTCCCCTGTGTCTGTGTCAGCCAAGAGAGCGAGGGAGGGAGAGAGAGCGAGGGGAGGTTGTTAAACATTTTTCTTCCCTCTTAATTGTTTTGACTGGGCCGATTGGCATCCCGATTAGGCCCATTGATTTCCTGGCGCTAAGTGCATTGATTTTTAAATTTCTTATTGATCTCCGCTCTAAATCTCCGGCACGCTTGCTCACACAGTGTTTGCAGGGCAGAGACGGAGGGGAGAAAAAGGAATGAGTGAGGAAGAGGAGCGGAAGTGAGAGAGTGGTGTTAGGTAAATACACTGACCGATGACAGAGGAGTGAATTAACACGGAGCAGAAGAAGAGAGTTATGAAGTGAGAGGCTTGCTTAATGGACATCTGCCGGACAGAAGAATCGCTTCCTTCTTATTTAAAGTGACTCCGCTCTTTTAACGTTGAGGTGGACACAGTCTCTTTCATGAAGATTGTTGCCTCACATTCCAATGCATGTGCCTGAAGTCTGCTTATGACATTTGGAGCATAATACTAAAATAATAATATAATAAAAATATATTTAAAAAATATATAATAAAAATCTGGCAATGTCAAACTGTGACTTTGTCTTGGTGAACTTTACAAGTAACAGCAAGGCCTCACACCCCCAAATTTTCAAGTGTCATCTAAACACCTATTCGCATTGAGATGCAGTAAGGTTTGCTAAAAAAGTTTGTATTTTGTATACATAGCATATTTTGACAGTGGCAGTATGTGTACAGTTGTTTGTAAAGCTATTGATGGAAGAGGGGAGTAGAATTTCTCGTCCAATAGTGACGCCATAGTCAGCCTTCTGCATATGTTGACGCATTGGCAAAGCTTGATGCCATGGGTAGCACGTGGCGTAAAAGGAAGATTTAGATTGGGGTTGGAGTTAGCCATAGTACGGCACTCCTTTTTTCGTTCTGCGTGTAATAATGTGTCAATTGGATATAAAGATCCCCACCCCACCACGCATTCATAACCCCAACACTACACATGAATGAAAAGTGTTTTTATTCCACTGAAACATATCTGCGTCAACATGGAAGGCTGCCTTTGTCATCAGTATAAGACGCGAAAGCCCCTTTACAAACATCATAATATTCCGCCATAGGAGTGAGGAGGGGTTGGTTCAACCAAATCCTGTAAATGGGTCTATTTCCACTGTGGAAAGTGAGAGTTTTTACTGCCGTTCCCAATCCCAAAGCTGCAAAAGGCCAATATTTTCAAGTATACCATCCAATGTTCATTAAGTCAGACTATTGCGTTGCTTGGTACCTAAGGTCGATACATACACGTAACATCCGACTTACCACGAGGATCGGTTTTGACCAACCGGTCCTAAGTCAGATTGGACGTAATATCCGAGGTGAGGGTTATAGGTGCTACTGTAGTGGTAGATGGCTGTGTGAGAGTGAGATGCTGGGATACTGTGCTGCCGTAACTGTTGTACGAGATGCCGGGCTGCTACGTGTTGCGTTGCCAGACATTGAATAAAAAAAAAAGCATCTGCTGGCCATGGTCGTAAGTACGGGTGGACGTAAGTCGAGCAGGTTGTAAGTCGGATGATGTGCATACTAAGTGGCACAATTACTATACAATGCAAAGTAGCACCACCCCGAAGCTTCTCTCTAAACCCAACCATTTTTTACGCAACACATTGCCCGCAGCATCAGCATATGCCATGTAAGGTGAAACATGTGCTTCAGTTGAAGGCGGGAGGCGGACTATGGCGTCACTCTGCAATGCATGAGTCCATTTAAAAGGTTTTTTAGTATTTGACGCTGTGAGAGCAAGAATGTGTCGCTAAAATACCAGCTGAGTCAGCCTCATGTTCTCTGTGGCTTATTAAACAAGGGCGCCATGTTTTATTTATTTAGACATTTTTAGGCTCGATGGTCATGAGAGCAACATGAGGTCACATGCTTACATGACGTGTCAGTGCCTACACTGACTTCCATGAGATTGATGCCCCTTTTGTTCTTTAAATTGAGTTTGTGTTGGAAATAATTTAGCTCAACCTCACCACCAAGGTTGAAAATGTTTTTTTATTTTTATTTTTTTAATTCTTAAAACATCAGTTGACCATTCGTCATAAAGTTACATCCTCTTCCCATCACTCAAGGTGAAAGAATAAATCAGACATAACTTTACACTTACAATAGCAGGGGTAAGAAATAAATCATCTCTTTTTCAAGGAGTTGCATTCAGATTTGACCCAGCCGTGCACGTGCATCCAGACCGAGGCAGACACTGGCTTGGTGGTCTGATAAATACTGAATAAAATCACCAGAGATGTTTGGAGATCTGAGTGCCAGAGATTTACTTTAGTATCAATACAACCCCTGCATCACCTTTCATCTAAAAAGTACTCAGTTGGTGTGTGAGTTTCGATGAGAATAATGATAAAACCTAAATAAAGATCAGTGGCGCCACACAGGAACACAATCATTCTGACATTAAAAATATGTATTGATCTGATGCTCCACCGTTTCACCGCCGTGTTCTGTTCATCTGTAAAGAATCAGCCACTTTATGATTGACCAGAGCTTTATGAGGGATGGACAGATATTGGAAATGTCAGAGATGGAATGGAGTGTTTTGTCTTCCCCTTGTTATTTCACATGGTGTGCAGAGAAATGGTGTGGACGCGCGTGTGTGTTATTTCTGGCTTATGACTGTGTTAGGCATTTGAGGCCCACTGGACTCCGAATCTTACATGGTGTTTCTCTGAAGGTGCTGGACCTAATTGGCTGTGTCCGAGCGTGCACGTGTGTGTGTGTGTGCGGTGCGCTCGTGCGCACTAGAACAACAACGTGCCATTATGTTTGTGCTCCCAGCCACATGCATGTCTTTCTACATCTGTTGATACATTTGTGGGTGTTGGTGACCTTTCCTCAGATAAGTGTCCAGGCTCAAACGCAGACATTCAGCTGATAGCTGTCCTATTTCCTTCTTGACCAAATGGCGCTAACCTTTTCTGAAGTCATTTGCTGCTTCCCTGTTTCAGCTGAGTGCATTACACAGCCGTGCAGTGCGTGGACCATATGTTGCATTAATGTATTGCAATTACAATTCGCTCTCTCGTAGATCCACTTAAGATAAGTGCTTTCAAATGGAAAGCATGGAAAAGCAACTATTGGCCGCGACACAGACGGAAAACTTAAGGTCAAGAGACGGTGTTGCGAGCGACATGAAATAATGCGAGAGGAGTGCTCTTTTAAGACCTGATTTACTGTTATGGTGATGACAGTGATGATGACAACCACAGTCCACAACGCCTCCTTTACATCCTGAATGTGAAATAACATGTTATTGCTTCATAATGACTGTGTTGCTGACACAATGGGAGATAAAGGGATGATGTTCTGAGCTGCTGCTTTTGCTGCGCCGACAGAAACACACACACATCCACTCGCAAAGGTAGTAAAACACGTCGACTGTCACCGAGTGACTTGTTTTTGACAAGGGCGCGTAAACTCATGTAAACGTCTGCTGAATAATGCAAGCGTCAAAACGTACCATAAGAGAAAGAGTGAAGAGCAGAAAAATGTTTTACATGGTGTGTTTGCGGGTGTGCAGGTGCATTGTGGGTAGTGTCAGGCACGCAGTCCTCTCAATTAAAAAAAAAAAACAGATTTTTTTTTTTTTTACAACACGACCACTTTACAGTCCATAACGCGTCATGACTCTCTGCCTGGGTGCAACTTAATATCATCCAGGTGTGGAGTTGCCTTATGTCCTCCTGAAGCCACTAGCGTACTGAGCAGTGTGGAGGGTGTGTAACGTGTGTACTGACTGGAAACTTTATGTGATAGTATATATAATAGGTCTATTTTAAAATAAAAAAAAAGTGCAACTTCCCAACATTGTAGTTGTTAACTTGTTGGGCGTGATTCGCACCCACAGTCAATGTGGCTGTAATGTAACAAATAAATAGTGGTTACAACAATTTACAATGTGTTTCCTAATGACTATTTACAACACTATAATTACACAAGTCTGTGTGTATGTCAACTTGTACAGGTCACACGACAAGTTCACTCATTTTAAAGATACTCTGTGACTGTTCAAGTCCCTTTGACACGAGTTATTACACCATTCGATTCATTTAAAACTTTGTTTTTAATTTGCCTCAAGATTGTTTTACACCATTGTGCAGTGTATTCAAGTGCAGGTGGAAGCAGCGGTTGGCTGCTGCTTTGCCAAAATCACAAGGGACAACAGACATTTTAAATCATGAGTTATAGAGTAATAGATTGATCATATGGAGGTGCATTCAAAGAACCCAATAGTAACTACGTTGGTGTTGTTTACGCTGTTGATATTCCACATTAAGAAGGAAGTCTCAAAGGTTCAAAAAGAAATGAGGCAAAGCAAAAAAATGTGTGAGTGTCCAGGTGCTCAGCAGTAGAGCAGCTGGGAGAGGCTTGGTGTAGAGCTCCCCGCGCCTCAAGAGAAGGCCCGTCTCACAAGGAGTCTATTTCAGGCCTCAGATGTGGTTCCCTTATTGAAGAGACCAGCTCCCTGTGACTGACACTGTGAAAACAGTTCCACTTTAGGCTGCTTTCCAGAAGGTCTGTAGCCCCCCATACATGATGTAACACAATGCTTCTTGATGGAGGATAGGAACCTGCAGACTCAGCAGCCCACCGTACAGGACTCTCTTGACCTATTCACACCGCTCTGCCAACTTTCACGTATCCCACTCGCACACAATTAAAGCAAACCTTGGCCAGTTGACTTGACGTTCTTCGTCTGTTCACACAGGGAGAGCAAACAAGCAGTGCTGCGCTCATATTGATCCATGATGGCAGCGCCTTTTGTTTAGGTCCATAATTGTGTGTTTATAGAATGACAGTTGTGAGTCAGACGTGGTGACAGACTTCATTCATTGAAATGGGATTTGCGTTGGTTGAAAAGAAAGAGAGATGGTGAGGAGCAGCACTCCTAATTCACTTTCACATTGATTCGTCTTTATATAGATCATTTTTTAAATACATCTCTGTCTGTCTCAGTCCATGTTTATATTCTTTCTTTCTCATTCCACGTTCATCCATTTATATAATGTATTTAAATTGATGCTTTTCAATCACATTTTTTAAATATACATTATTGCTCTTGTCTTGTGGGTTGTGTTTAGATTTTTTGAGAAACATTTTTCTTTCATTTTTACTGTTCTTATTGTCCATAATAACTCTTCTTTTATTGTTTGTACTGTACTTTTTTCAAATAAATTCGTGTTTAGTGTTTATTTTCCTTATTTTGATTTTCATTTCTTTTCCTCAGTGTCACTGTTTCATTCTCACAGTTTGACTTTTTTATTTCTTTGTTCATTTCGTCCTTGCCTCTTCCTGTATTGTAGGATAAAGCAGGAAAACTAGTTTAGTATAGACCAGAAAAAGAAGACTAAAAATGAGCACGAGCTGCTCATGAAGGACACAAACACCTCAACAAATCCACGGCGTCACCTCTTCTGCACTGAAAGCCGTTTGAGATCTGTGAACCCGGGAACCTGCACTCCACATTTGACAGAACCAAAGAAAATCCAGTCTCCGTCTATTTCCCGTCATTTCTGACGCTCAGCGTCGTTCATGCAACAGAACTGTGTTTCCTCGCAGTCACCCAAATGTGTCCATGAAATTAGAGCGAATAGAGGCCTAGTGGTGATTAATTTCTCTGTCAAAGCCCAAGTTGAAATAAATCTTTCGCCACGGACTCCCAGCATGTGTCGCACTCTGATAATTTCCACAATATCCTCTGCAGCCCCCAGGGGCAGATTTTTTTTTCTCTCTTTTATTTTCTCTCTCCATCCTTGACTGTTTGTTTCCATCCTTGTAAAATGCTGGTTGCTTTGCTGAAATACTGCAGTGCTTTATCTGCCCACTTTTTCCTCCCATTCACTCCCTTTCCTGGTCGTACGGCGACCCCCCCCCCACCGTCCATTTCGGTTGTTGTTGTTGTTGTCGAGGATGGTGATTGTGGTAGTGGGGGTTATGGGTGGGTGGACGGGTGAGGCAGAGGAGGGAGGGGAGAGAAGGGGTGTGGCAGCCGGACGGCCAGGACCCAATGACGTGGGTGCGACATCTAACCGTGGCGCAGGAGAGGAAATCAATACATGAAAGGATGAGGAGCACTGGGGTGGATTACCGTCTGGGGCCCTGGCTACTGGAGGGAGATAGAGGGGGTGTAGATGAGGCCTGGGGGGGTCGAAGAGCGTGTGCATGTATGTGTGTGTTTGGAGGAAAGGCGAGGGGGGGGCAGGGAGAGAGGCCAGATTGTCCAGTCCCATCTCTCCTGCATCCCCTCCCCTGACCAAGCGCAGTTTGAATCTTGACCCCTCCTATCAACCTCTGCTTGGTTTCTCTACAGGGCTCTGAGTCGCGAGGTGAACTGTCCAAGCAGGACCTTGTCACACACCAGACTGGACCCCACTATGGTCAAGGAATACAGTACAATTAGACCACTGAAATGACAGTGCATTTATGTGTGGAGACAATGGAGATCATACAGCTAATGCAAATACCACCTCTTCATAGGAAAATGTATTATTATATTTTTTTTTTCTGATGAAATCCAAGTGTGAGAAACAATTTAAACCACCAAACAAACAAAAAAATTACAAATACAAAACAAATAAAGAGCGGAAAATATATTCCTGTGTAACTTTGGATTTATATAAGAGTTATGAAACTACATAAGAAACTACTAAAGAGCAAGCAGTAGATTGATAACTCGAGTTACAAAAAATAAATAAATAAAATGTGCATAAAGCCAAATGGCATGACACAAGAGAAGCATAGAGAATTTGCCCTATCAGCGCTCTGACAGTGGAGGTTTTGGATGAAACCTGAGGATGAAAGGATATGCTCTACACACTGCACCTCTTTTAGGCCGTCGCTGTCCTGACTACTGGAGGGATGGGAAGAGAGATAGAGGTGGAGATGAGGCTGCAGAGTCCGTGTGAGTGTGTGTGTGGAGGAAGAGGAGAGGTGAGAAGGGCAAGAGGCCAGATTGCCCATTCCCATCTCAATCCCCTCCCCTGACCAAGCGCTTTTTGAATCTTGACCCACCCCATCAACGTCCCCCTGGCTTCAGAGCGCCGTTCCGTGCCGGCAGGTGAAGCATCAGATGGCCGCGGTAACACACATGTCATGTAAAATGAATACAGTTACAGCCGCTTTGCACTGATAACCAAACGCTATCTGTGCCGCGAATAATCGCCTCATGTTACCGGCGTAAATTAGAGAGCCCCAGAGAGAGAGAGTGTGTGTGTGTGTGTAGTGTGGCATTTATGTGTAAGTTTGGGTCTTCTGCAGGGGGCCAGATAATAAATATCTATAATAAATATCATTATTATTGGGTCAATCTCGCCCAATAACGGAGCCACTGTGAGAGATGGCACCAGGGACTGAGCTGGATATTGGCAATATATCAGCATTGATTATTGAGAGTGCTGACAGAGAGAGGGAGGAAAAGTTAATAAAAACTAATAAAAAAAAGACAAGGAATACCGAAAGAACAGGGGCTTTAGCTGGATCAGCTGCCTGTTTCCACGGAGGCTGTGAAAGGATCCAGATAGACTTGTGTGTCTCTGTATTTATTTAGAACTTGTGTATCCAGCGGGTGGTGTGTATACATTTTATCACACTCTGTTTGTGTGACTTTGAATAGGTATTGACATCTGCATGCAGCCACACACCTGCAGCTTCTCCTTCTGGTGCATGATTTCGTCTTGGATTGATTGAATCTTGGTTTGGATCCCGAGTCTGTACAAGTCTTCCCACACACATTGGCACCAACTACGATAGACAAACAATATTTACCCACTCACCCCCCACACACACACACAAACAAAGACACCAGCAAACAAGTCTTTATAAAAAGCCATGCATCATATCCATATTATCTTGACAAATCTATACATCATGTCGGAGCGCGGCTTCATGTGAATCTTGCGCTCGGCGGCGGGTTATTGCTGCGGGTGTGTGGAGGGGATGTGAGAGGAGGGTCGGGCCACTGTGTGCCGGTGGGCCCGGGTGTGTTGGGAGCGACTGTGAGCCCACGTTGTCCATTCCAATTGGGTCTTGTTAGGTGGCTGACACAGCCAGGAACGGCGCTGTTGGCTGCTATTGATTCACCGGTGACGCCGGTATTGATGAGCAAAAAATGTCATTGAACCGCCTCCTTTGTCAACGTGACATCACCGTTTAACTGCAGCCGGGCTGACACACACACGATGGTTCCATGTTTTGTGGGGACCTCTCATTGACATAATGCTTTCCCCAGCCTCTCACCCTAAACCTCACCATCCAAAACACCTCAACCAAACTTCAATTCAGTTTTATATTGTCCCAGTTATTTTCAAGTTGTGATAATGCTTTCCTCAGCCTCTTCCCCTTAACTGAACCATCCAAAACACAAATGTCCTCACAAACCAAAATGTCCTCACAAGAAGGTGGCAACAAATGCACACACACTCTCACTCTCTCTCACACACACACATACGTGTGTCTTTCTATCTTAGTGAGGACTGTCATTAACGTACATTGACATAACCCTTTCCCCAGCCTCTCACCCTAAACCTAACCATCTAAAACAAATGGCTAAATTTAATATTTACGCTTAACCGAAATAAAATCCAATTATAATAACTGAACTAGTTTGTAGTTTTAAGCCTCAAACTGAGGCTTGACAAAGTGAGGACTGGCCAAAATGTCCTCACTTTGCAAAAATGTCCTGACTCCTGACAGGTTCTCACAAAGGTAGAAGTACAAGAACACACACACACCAGCACCGACTCCGCCAGTAAAACATGTTTTATTAAGTTCACACTATTAAATCTGCAACAATATCTCTTCAAAGATGCTTCACTGATCAGTGGTGTGGGCTCTCCTCCCATCCTGGTGCTTCCTCTGTTGACTTCCTCTTTGACCCAAATGTGAACTGTCTTTTTTCTTTATTTCCATTTCTTTTCATCATAACCTTTAAGGTTTTCCTTCCTCTTTTGTTTTAACTTGCTTGAGTTTTTGGGACAGAAAGGTGAGTTTTTGGTGTGGTTTCATCATTATTTTTGTCCCCGAGATGAGCTCACTTCTTTGTAACGTAATGTACTGGTAATTGGTTTTTTTTTTCAAACTATACTACTATATATTACTGTTTTAAAAATATCTTTCAATTTCAGTTATGAGTGGAAACCTCCCTAAAATGATGGACAATACTGTAAGAGTTCATGCTCCAGGTTGAACATCTGGCTTCTTCATGTATTTGTCTTTTTGAATGAATGAATATTTAGTCCAATCCCACATCAAACATACATCCAACATTTTCTGAATCATTTCTGAATATTTTACTGTCAGCCAGTCAATGCTCCTCATTGCCTGCTTCCTTTTTGTGACGCAGCAGTGGGCAGGGGGCACCTTGTTGATCACCAGCTTCCATGTCTTCTGACACTGAGTGTGTCATCATGTTCTCGGGTCTTACTTTGGCTTCCTGTTTGGCAATTCTCTCTTTAGAACGAGGATCTTTGTGGCTGTGTTTTCATCAAGTGGGAGGCGCCGACTTTCCAACAGACTCTCCTACCACAGTTCACCTTTGTTTTACTCTCAATACCTCTTATCAGATCGGAGCTCTTGCCATCTGATGTGTTTTAGCTGAGTACGTTTTTGGGTCAAACACATTTTCTTAACTCCCACACATTAGTCAGGGTTTTACATTTGAGTTCAGATTAGATTAGATGTCCTTTATGTATCCCACAATGGGGAAATTCAACGTGCGACAGCAGCAACAGTTAATGACAAGAAAGACACACAAAAAAAAACGCTCAAGACATTGGAGGTACCTGTACATGACAAACATCTAAGAGGTTCACAAAGCATCAGTATACTTAAAAACACAGTTAAAAAAAAAAAAAAAAAGTAAAGATAATAAAGGAATAAATAAATAGCCATAATATATAAACAAATACAACAAAAATAAATAAATTATTATTGTGTCTGAGAAAAATGTAAATGAGTATTGTTCATAATGTTTATAATGTAGGGTTTCATATTTTATTCCTCTTTCTTTAATATTAATTAGTTTGAACATGGCTGGCAGTAGTTCTTTCTTCTTCTATGTTCATCTTCATCAGATGTTGGACCTAAACGTCCTCTTAAAGTTTCCGGTTTTATTCCAGGCTGACCAACACTTTTAGCCTCTGCACTATATCGGGGAGTTTTAGTACTGTTGGTTTTACAAACAGGTCCTTTTTATGTCCATAGTTGTATTTGTATGTTGCATGTGTCTTTGAGAAGCAGTAGCCTTGTGTTGCAAACACCATACCTCCACACCGCAGTGCAGGTGTGGCAGTATCTGCGTACAATATTGGGCCCCAAAAAGTGCAAGTTTATTTACTGTATTCAGCTTTTTTTTGCTTCTCAAACTCATTGTATGTTGTTTCAAAAATGTGATGTTTCTGCTGTCATTTCCGGGGCCTGGTGTATATCAATAGAAATCTTTAGAATAAGCCAAAATCAAATCGTTTCCAAGTTTCTCACCAACCCTGAAAGTTCTCAAGTTATTCAGATCAATCCGTGAAGGCCATGATAAATGTAATTGCAACTGTCCTCGTATCAACATGCGCTCTGTTAACACTCTCACCTGTAAAGGTTTATTGATTTTATCTCCTCGTCCTTTGATTTCCTGTCTGTTCTAAGAGCCGAGAGATTCCGTCAGAGCCGCCAGCCGTGCATTCCTGGACTTCATATTTGAACTTTGTTTTATTTGAATGGTTTGTCCCGATGTCTCTTTTAATCCGACAGAAACTGCTTAGCAAAATGGATGAGTCTGAACAAGCGGTGCGGATCAATCAGAACCCACAACTGAATTGGACCTCTTGAGCCTTTTGATACTGCAACTGAAGAATTTCTACTCATCCTGGTCCTGTCAAAACAGCACTAAATGGGCAGGATTTGTTTGTGTGTGTGTGCATCCGCTCAGCATCAGTTCCAGTGAAAAACATCATGCTCAATATTCAGACGCTGTTATTTCAAACATTCATATCAATCACTCTGAATGAATAACAGGAAAATTACCAAGAGTGCAATAAACTACGGGACTAATGCACGGAGCCGTGTTATGACTAATGTTTAGCCTGAGGACGCTTGTGCCTCACTCTGATTGGATAAATATTTCATGGCACAATCGCACCTACAGCGCACGACATCAACCTCATGTGGTGACAAATTGAGGCAAATGGCTTTCCATGAATATATTTGTATATGGAGAGGAGGACTTGTGAACACGCCTTTGTTTGCCTGTTGCACTTAAAGTAAAGGTCACCGACGTGCAGTATGGCTTCAATTAAGACGCGGGTTGTACGTGTGCACAAAGGCTAAATAGAAAAATAAATTCACAATTGAATTTGTTTACTGTGAGTCATTTCCTTTGAGTAGTCAGCCAGTTTACCACCTTGCAATAGCTATCAAACAAACTCACTCAGTATGATTGGAATTTTTAGAGAGGTTCTGAGGTTATTAAAAACAAATAAATAAAAATATATCTTAAGATACAATAGCTTAATTGTAACTGTATTTGCAGCCACTATCTACCAAGTATGCAACGATAACTTGTGTTCTCTCTGAAAAAATGACATTTAAAAATGTAAGGTTTATCTACTAGTTGAATATTGTCATCTGTTTTCACAGCAAATTTGCGTTTTAACGCCATCGCTCATACTGTATGTGACTGATGTGTACTTTGATGAATTTGCCTGTGAAGGAACGAAAGCTTCTAACGTTCCTGGAAGACCTTTTGTAACCTTCACAGGACTCGCTGTAGCATCTGTGAGAACATGAAGCTCCTCTGATGAACTTTCATCCAGGTGCATCAAAACATCACACCTGAACTGTTGGATCCTTATTGCTCCTTATACTTTTCCTTTTTATGGTTTCCTTTATGTGTATTTCTCCTCAAACAGTGGAAAAAGATTTATGAATAAACTGTTAAAGGACTCTAATAATTAACCGCATCTGTTTTCTGCTCAGAGGGTTAGAGGTGCTGATCTTCATCTGTGCTCTATACACTCACTCAGTGAGAGCTGAAGGTCGTGTGACAATAAGAGTCTCAGTAGAAGCAGTGATCCAGAGCACGTGAAGCACCGTGGCGTTTTCATGAGAATGATCCTTGATTTCTGTCCTTATTGCTGTTACTTCACTGTTGCCTTGTGTACATCTCTTTGTTACTTGTGAGAGGTGGTGTGGTGCATTATGGGATAAATTCCTCTCCTTATTTGTGTGGCTGTGTGGACAAACATCGGGGACTTGATGTTCTTGTTCGGCCTGATCACGGTCCGGTGTTGCCGAGCTCTTTAACTGGGGGTCGTCGGCCAGTGGTGTCCCAGGGGAGCGCGATCTGTCTTGGCTGTGCATCCCTCACTTTCGGTGCCTTTCTTTCACTGTTTGGGCCCGTGGGTCTTCTCGGTTCCCTGGGGAGTGAAACATGTAGAGACGGCGCCGCTGCAGGGGCCCTATAAGCACGGAGAGAGAAACACACTCCAGGGGGGAGTTTGGTGGTCACACTTACACAGACAGATGGAGCGAATGAACGATAAACCTGTAATATGTCATTTCCAAGTCACGGCCTGTGTGTTTCAGTGTGAAGACCTTTGCTGGAGGTGATGATGGAGAATGTATTTGCCAGAAATCTCACTTCATTTTTTTTTTTCATGGCTTACTTGTGAACTCCGAGATAATAATATGTCAGTATTCTATTGTGCTTATATGCTGCCTGTCATGTATTTGCACACAATCGTTTTCTCTGGTAATTGCTCTGGGAGATGAGTTGTATTTCAGTGGACACACGATGAGAGTGAGTGAAGGTCAGCACATAATGACCACATTAAAACAGAAAGAAATACCGCTTTGGACGGACATTATTGACAGGAAGTGTCAGATACATTTAGCAAACGTGTAGAGAGGTAGATGAGGAGAGGAGCTGTGTGGCAGTGGAGGATTATGGGTTTTCACATTGAGCAAATTTGGTACTGTAGAAACTGGTTGTTGCTCGAAGTTGATTCAAGTTTGTCCCATATTCATTTCAGTTAAAGAGCTGAAAGACTGAAAGCTGAAGGGAGGAACAGCGATTTATGAGCATCGCTCACCCTCACTTCACCTTTCTTAATAGCCACTTGAGCTCACTTTTTATATCTATCCTAAATGTAACTTAACAGATGGTGTCCAAAAATGATGACTCTTAAGAATAACCTCAGAGGAACCGAATGCTTAAGAACATTGTATTGTAAACATATGCTCTGAAGAACAGCATAACAATGATGGAGAACACAGTTGGAAAGGATGCTTGTGTTTGGACAGACAAGGAAGTGAGTCTCCGCTGCGAGTGTTTTTGCTCTGTCTCTTTATTAAAATGAACGTCATGGACCCAAATATAAATGTAAAATAAAGACCTAGAATTGACTAAAATGAGCCCTTAACAGCTGAGGTGGAGATGGAAAGGACCAACACTTTGTTCTAGTACTTCAGTGCACTTTTATTGCTTATGGTTTGAGCGTGAATGCAGCACAGGAACATGAGGATGATCTCTGAAAGGACTGGTGTAAGTACCTGATTTGACTCGGCTACTGCGACCACCGATGATGACGTTGGATCATACATTGCTCATACGTCGGCAACATGACCACTAACTAGCAGAACAACAGAAATGACGTGTACAATAGTGAGATTGGGACCAATGTCCTGTAAATGCTCAAACAAGTACAAGTATACTGTGTGACATACAACATTTACAGTCCGTACGACCATAGTCCACTTAAATTCATTGGGATTTCACGTACAGTTTAAAGATGCTAATGCTAATCATCACCAGCTTCAGGAACACATTTCGTTTCGTTCATACTTTACTGCAAAGTCAATAAATCATCTTTCAGTCCGAAAAGTTCATTTTACTGAATGTTTATGTGACCGGTGTCACTGGTGCTCCAACCGCCCGAGCACAATCTTCTTGAGGTCCGATATGTATGTTGCTTTTTGTTTAGTGAGTGCAGGTAGCGCGGACAGTGACATCTCTTTGACACCGTCAAATTATGACTGTTACATAAGAGTTCATAAAAACATATACCGTAGGTTGATGTCATTATCAATAGTCGCACCGAGCCAATCGGGCACTCACACTGGCACCGTTTCTTTAAGAAATGATTGAATCCACCTCCGTTCAAGCAAGTACACGTTAACTTTCAGTGTCTGCTGGTTTCATCCTTGATATCTTCCAAGGGTTAGTGAGTTTGTATCATTGGTAAATGCTAGTAACTTATCGAGAGAACCATCTGGCGACCTTCACCCTTTCATCTCCGCTCGCATCACTTCTGCTTTGCGTCCTGATTGGTCTCCCACAAACCACGGGGAGGACGAACTGTCATTCAACATGAAGTTGCGAAAAGGCATATGGCCATGTAAAATATGAACGTGCATGTAAGTCGCTCGTCAAATACAAGTTACATCCGACTTACGACCTGGTCAACTTACGTCCACCTGTACTTACGACAACGGCAAGCAGATGCTTTTTTTAAAAATTCAAACTCTGGCACCGCAGCACGTAGCAGCCCGGCAACAGATACGACAGTTACGGCAGCACAGTATCCCAGCATCTCACACAGCTATCTACCACTACAGTAGCACCTATAAACCTTGCGTCGGCTATAATGGATGGCTTTCGACTTACGTCGACTTACTGACTTACAACCAGTTGGTCGGAACCGATCCCAGTCGTAAGTCGGATGTTACTTGTGTATTGTGTTACGTTTCACCCTAGTTAACACGTTCTTCACCCATTCTCTTTGACAGCCCTATTATATACAGTATATATATATATATATATACGTAGGTAACAACCTCATTGAACACTTAACTTGTTTTAACAGCCATGCAGCTACAGGAGTGTGTCAGCTGAGGACTGCCATGAACACTTCATTTCACGACAGTATTTTAGAATTTTCCGCATCTACACATTTCAAAAACCCGACTTAAGATGTGACGTTGAAAGGGAGCCCCTGTGTGGGCAGAGTCGCTAGCTCATTAGCATTTTAGCATATGAAGTTATTGCAATAAGCCCAACACGTTTTCATGATACACTTGTGCTGCATCAATTACATTGAAAGGTGTTGTGTTATACAATGATAAATGAGGTGTAACACAGTTTGGGATTCAATGTAGCAGAATAGAAAGTCTTTATTGCCATTACACACAGAAATGTACACAGGGATTATTACGTTCTCATTCATTATTACAATCCCGTCCTTTTTTTTACCCATTTTCTGAACGTCTTTCTGGCTTATTTTGTGTTCTGTTGTCCTCCCATCCCCGTCAAGACGGAGAGGAAGAGTTTGGTTAGATGAGGTGTGCGTTGGTGATGAAGGTGTTGGTATCCCTCCTTCTCACCTCTCCGTCTTCCTGTACCCCTCCAACACCATCTTATTTTCCCCTCCTTCAATCTCAAACACCCTCCCTCCATCCCTCTCTTCCACACACGCACAACCACACTACATTCTACAAGAAATAATTGCTTTTGTCTGGAAGGAGAGCGGGGCGGAGGGATAGGGGGCGCGCATGGCTCCCTCTATGGAAAGAAGGGGGCCTTTGAAGGACAACCGGTCACTTCCCATTCTTCCTGCTCAGGCTCATCTCCCTTTTCCTCCCTGTCTGTCTCTGAGCTTCATCACTTTACTCTTGCTTTTTTATATCTCATTTATCCTCGCTGATCTTTACACTTCTCTCTCTTCTCTTCCGCCTGCTCCCATTCCTTCCTCCTCGTCCTCCTCCTCATTGGCCCTGTGGATGTCATCTGTCATATATGAAGCCAAAGAGAAGGACAATAAAACCTGGTTGTCCACTATGGGAGATGACACATTTTTCTTAATTAAGAACACGCCAGCTCTCAGCGCCGCTCACATCCTTCTGTATCGACGATTCCGGCGAAAAACAGAGGTCAATAAGGATCTAAAAATGACATTACGCCTGTAATTTATTTAAAATTTCCGTCCAGTCACATCTTATCGCCGGGGTGCATAAGCAGCCCTGCGGGATGAAGCTCTCTGGCCCTGCAGGAGCGAGATCCCGCTCGCTCTTATTGATCTGTCTGTATTGACTGCCATGTTTAAGGTATAGATTTTTCTATTTAAAAATCTATACGGACAATAATCTGGTGTGTAAGCGTCCAGTGTTGACTGATGCCGGCCTGTAATTGACAGCGTGGAACCATTGAAGCCTGATGAAACTGGGGGTGATGGGAAAAGTAGCCGAGGCAAAAAGAAATGGTGCCTCTGTATCAGCAGGAAGATGACGTGTAACATTTATTTTAATCCAGCGCTAAAACAAATAGATAAAGATAAATAGCTAATGGATGTTTACATGTGGTTGCTGGGTCAGTGACTTTTTTTTTGGATCTACGAAGAATAGAAAGAGGGAACAAAGAGATCCTTGACATCGATGAGGAATCACTGACACTCAACAGGAAGCGATAGCTCAGTCCACCGTCATCTTTTTTGACAAACTGGCTTACATGATGACGAGGCACATTTTCAATCAGAACTATTATTTCTTGATCCTCGTAAATCACTGTGGGCCTGAAAGCTGCTCGATATATTTCTACTCTAATATCTTCTCTGTACTCCTAATTCAGTTCTTCAATGAGAAACATCTGTTAAAGGTACAATGCAGTTTGAACTGGAAAGCAACAGACCTCTCTTGCAGTCACCTCTGGAAAATCTGGGTGGGGCCATTGAGAGCTCCGAAGAACTAGACTGATCTGTTGCGAAATGTTGACCACGTATAAGTATTTCAATACGGCAGGAATCACATTCTGGTGCGTCTTGTAGCTGCACTTGTGAAGTGTGGTGTGTTGCATTCAATGACATGTAAAATGATCGGTTCAGTTCAGCACAACACTAGTTCATAACTATAATGATTCAATGAACTTGACTCGTACGCAGCTGACTCATTTGTTTTTGGGGCAAAGGTCGTCGCCAAACAAGCGGCCATTTTGCACTCGATTCATCCTTGTTAGTATTCAACAATCTATGGTGACTAACTTAGCCAAAAGCAAACTGGAAAACCTCCTGATTTTAAAATTGGAAACATAACTGTAAACTGCTTGTATTGGAAAGAGATGCAGCACATTCCTCTCTGGAAGTTAAGTTGAATGAAACTTTTAAAATGCTTATTATGCAACAATGTGGGTCACAAATGATGGCAATACTTTAATGCATCAAACACGGAGACATTCTTAAAAGCATCCTCTGATTCACGTCCGTTTGTGATTATATAGACGCAGGACAGAGGGGAGCGCTGTGAAAACTTAAAACAATAATTGATGCAGCACAGACGGAGTAAAGAAGGGATTTAGCAAGGAAAACCTGAGGAGCCAGGAGGAAATGGAGCATTAAAAAAAGAATGGAGTGTAAGTTAGATAATCTGTCTGTCCTTCAGTGAGCAGTGGAAGTGTTTGCTTCCGATGTATTTAAAGTAGATGTTCTCTCTGTGTTTGAAGTAGAGGTTCTCACACAAGAATGGACCTCCAGGCGCATATGGCACCCCGCCACTAAAACCAATAAATCCAGCTTGGAGACTATTTTTTGTGTCTATGATTTAGCATTGTTTAATGGGATAACCAGGTGCAGTATTGAACGCAGCACCATTGAAGTGTAGAGTAGCCTTGAAATGAGTGTCAATGCTTGTTTTTGTATGGTGCAAGAGAGCCTGCGAGAACGGCACTACTTGTGCACAAGTGCGCGTGGCTGCCTTTGAGTAACCCAAGGTTATCGCTACATATTCATTTTGGAGGCAAACTCACATGCTGACCTTGTGGCCTTTACCAAAACTATTCTTAACTTTATCATGGTTTCTTGTAACACGCAGTGACCACAGCTGTCCACTGCTTGTGCTGTTGCATTGTGGGACTTGAGACTGAAATATGCAGAGGAAGAAACATCCAATTATGATTCGGTATTGTCATGAGTTCAGGATCTTAACTGAAAGTCTACAAGTTTGGACTGGAAATGTATTATTTAGGTTAAAAACTAAAGTTTCCATCAGCAAATCTGATCATTTGTTTTATTTTACAGCTTTTTTTTTTACAGTTACATCGCAAACGTTTTTGTTGCATTGTGAGCATTATGATGTGACTGTTGTATCAATGTACCATTTTGTTGTTTTAGAGTCAAGTGTAACCAATCAATAACCATTATTATCTTGAGTTCACAGTGAAATTTTGTCTATTTACTCTTGAGGGAGTGAGACAAACCACCTCACAAGTGAATTCTTTCTTACTCTAGAATAATTATAAATTGTAGTGTTAAGTTAAAAAGTAATGATTTTTGCTCTGAATGATGCGTCCATTGAGAGCATTCTTACCATGGTCATGTGATCTCTGTGAGCGTTACTCGGGTCATATTGGTCACCTTGTGTTTGATGCATAATTTTGGCACCATGTGTCAGCGTTTTATTTTGAATGCCCATTTCAGAGGCAAAGATGAAGCACCAGCTGGCAAATCGATGTCCATGAGTAACCCCCCTTATGTTTTCAGGAATATCCACCAACTTATGGTATATTTTTATTATTCCTAGTGTGATGTTTTTTTCTCTCTCTCCCTGATAAGGAGCCTGCTCTGCTGCCACTCATGGGGGCTTATTAAAAGAAGCAGAGACGAGATAACTTGTGTACATCCATTCAAGTTAAGCACTTTCATAGCCACGAATTCTCATTACAGACCTTCATCCCGTTCTAATGCACTGATCGCCGCTGCTATCATTATAGGTGGTATTATTAAGAAGAGGGGGAGAAAATACAGAAATCAATACAGGATACCTTTTGCAGCGGTAGTGAAAACGAGGGAGATGAGGGAGGGGTGGTGGTGGAGGAGGAGGAGGAGGGGGAGGGGGAGGAGGGGAGGGAGGTGCGGAGCGGGGGGCGATGTGCGAGTAGTAGCGGCTCCTCTCTCGCCTCAATGTTGCGGCCAGATCGCTACAATCCTGGAGGGAGCCGGGTCGAATGAGCTGTTGGGGTTCCCACATAATAACGGGGGACAGCACAGACAGACAAAAAGACACACAGACGGATGGACGGAGATAGGCTCCGATAAACACAAAAGCAAGCGCGGAATCCTGGTAGTATCCTTTCCCCATTTATTTATTCGCTGTATTTATATTATTTATTTATTTATCTATCTATCTATCTATCGATTGATTGCATTTTAACCACTGCCTCCGACAGGGAGAGGGAGGAGGAGTCCAAGTACGCGCGTTTGGTTTGTTTGTTTGCTTGTTTCCCGGCTTGTTTGGTCCGATTGTTGGCGGATGAATCCTTTTTTTTGGGTTTGTTTTATTCACGTGCTGCTTTTTTTGCACGAGCGGACGAATGTCTAATAGCCTTCTAATAGCGTGCAGCTAGAGACCAAATACAGTAGATGAAACCAAATGAGACTTTAGTGTAGTAACTCTTGAATTTATTGATGCCAAATAAATAAAGAAGAACCAAAGCTACAGCCTCGGCTGGTGATGCTGCAGCAGGCTGCTGACTGTTCTCACACCTTTTTGGAATAAAAGCTCCTGATGTTTACTCCAACGCTTTGACACTACAATTGTACCGCAACTTTTCCCTTGTCAAAGAGTACAAGTCGGCTCTATCCGTCTGTGTGTCATAGTCTGAACTGTGGAGCCAAAAAAGAGGGGTTCTATGCACATTTACACCCAAAGATCCACACATGTAAATAAAGGGACTACATGTGTACACACCTAACTGTTGTGAGATCTCCGCACCGAATCCAGACGAAGATTGTGAAGAGGAGCGTCGCACATTATTCGCATCCAAAACAAGAAGCCGGAGCAAGATCATGTTTGTTCCCTTGCCGGTGCCGTTCGTGTTTCAGAGAACTGCCCCTGACCTCAACGCCTGGCGTCTCAAGTCTCCCCTGGCTCTGCGATCCAACCCCGGTAAGATACGACTCTCTTCATCCTCCTCCTCCTACTCCTCCGCATCGGGCAGGCGCGCCCCGCCTCGTCCTCTCCCGGTGCGCCGGACGACGCGCATCCCCCGTTTCAAAACTTTAGCATGAAAAGAAAACGCATGGCAAAATCCTCAGCGAGTCCAGCGTTGGCGTAAACACGAGCGCGTAAAAGGTGAAGTCCAGCCGGGCGCACTGAGATCCCCACGCCGCGTGAAGCGTCTCCTTCTCCGGGCGCCTGCCCTTCTCCGTCTCGGTCCTTCCCTTCTCTGCCACTGCCTGGGCTGAGCCTCAACCTCCGTCTCTCCCCAACTAGACTCTCGGCAGGCAGGGAATATTCATGCCAACTTATCGATCCTGCGGAGATCGATTCTTGGGCCGGTAGAAAGCAGAGAGAGGGGGAGATGGAAGGAGAGAGCACTGAGTGTAGTACGACCAGGAAGGGAAACGCATGAAAACACTCAATTCGAGGTTCAGCCTTCACACTGTGTGAAATGTTTTGGGCTTTATTCATCTCTCCATGCACATCTGCTTTACTTGACCGGACGCTTTGCTGGGTCAGGGGACGGGAGTTTTATTCAAGGGTCAGTGTGACTCCCGGTCCAGTTGTCTGCTGCACGGCGGAGAGAGACCGGGCAGGGAGACGCGTGGAGGGGGAGGGCGCCGTCTGCGTTTCATCTGCGCTGGAGCGGAATAAAAGGACGCATGGTGGGAGCAGCCAGGCCGCGGCATCAGCCTGCCACTGACCGCCGCTGGGAGCCGGAGCGTCCTGGCGACGCTCTGCAACAGCTGCTCGCCTTCTCGGTCTGCGCGCTAATATTTGCTCTGTTCCATTTGTTTCACGCAGAAAGTGTGATGGATACGCAGTGTGATGCTCCGGGATGTCATTTCCAACGCGTTTCTGGCAGTTTCCGGTGATGTATGCCGGTGATACCTTGTGTATCAGTGCGTAATGGTGCATAAATGTGCGCCCAAGCCAGTTGATGGGCTCTTAAAGGGCCAGACGCCCCTTAAAGTTCGCCTTCCCCCTCATTTTCAAATCAAGGGGGTTGAAGTCACAGGCGTTACACCTGTTCTGCAGCTTCACCGGCCTGTTGGTAACAAGACGGGACGCAATAAAACACGACACAGCAGTGATTTTTTTGGATGAGTTTGTTTAAGTTGCCAAGTCAGCATTCAACTATATGCGGTGACTCCTCAGGATATTGTACTGTAATGTACTGTATTGATGCGAAGGTGGTATTGCAGTACACTGTGTGGCCATTGGTGGCTGGCTGCTATGTGTTGTGCTTCTTAATGGAGTTCTCTTAAGTTGTGGTGAGGACATTTAGACAGTTTATGCGGACGTCTGTCGAAGGTTGGTCTGTGGGATTCAACTAGATAATCCAAAATTCTGTTTTTATTCCATCGTAAAATGTTTCAAATTTCCTTGGCTTTTACGAAGTAGTGTGGCCGTGCACAGGTGTG
The DNA here is from genome assembly GCF_027744825.2 of Synchiropus splendidus. Lineage (NCBI taxonomy): Eukaryota > Metazoa > Chordata > Actinopteri > Syngnathiformes > Callionymidae > Synchiropus > Synchiropus splendidus. The sequence goes on along the minus strand of NC_071345.1, from coordinate 11,481,777 downwards.
GTTTAAGTCAAAACATATCAGTGTAGAACGTGGCCCTTGTGTGAAGGAGGCCTGGTGATGAGGAGGTGGCATTTGGGCTTGATACTCACCATATCTCCAGATATACAGCCGGACTTGGGGGATGGTGAGAAAGGAGTTTCTTGGCGTTGTGCACATTGAAAAATGGCGAATGTCAGAATGAGATTAAAAAACGAGGAAAGAGAGAGAGAGAGAAGAGGTTGAAAGTAAGAAAAGGTGACAGAGTGAAAAACGAGGAGGCAGAGGAAAACCCAGTTTGAGAGGTGAGACCCGGGTCGAGGCGGCGTGTTTGTACCGTCCGGCATCTTAATAGGCAAAGTGAAGGGGAGGTGCAGGAGATAGCGGTGATTCACAATTCTATGCTGATTTGTCTTCTATATTTGATAAGGCTGCTCTGTCCTTAAGCGAGGGCAGGGTCAGGTCAGACTCTGTGGACTCCAGAGAGGCCGTGCATCTGCGAGGGTCAGCAGAGCCAAGTTCCTGCTCATGAGAACGCAGAGATGCAGCGCCCTTAAGCCCTGATTTAATCTCTCCCCACCTGCGCTGGTTCACAGCGAGGATTTTAATATCACCACCGCGGACCGGGGCACGCGGTTTCCTCGGTTCTCCGACCGCTGGCCGCGCCTGGACTCCTTTGAGGTGGTGCTGTGTTCAGGGTCAGAGGTCGCAGCAGGCGCGTTTGACTGACCTGAACCCTCGCTTTCATGTTGCCATTCACTGCCCCTGCAGGGACCGAACACACACTTTGAGTTGGAGGGTTTGGAAGTCAGCTTGAATTCAAGGCTACTGAGTGCTGCCCTGAACCACGGCAGCAACTTAAACTGTGGCTGTTCAGCATCCCGAACACAAAAACACTTGGGCCGCTTCCTGAAACAAACACAGATTTTGAGAAAGCACAATTGAGTTTTTAGCATTACCTGCTTTATCAAAAGCCAGTTGTGAAGTTTGAAAACTCTCAAGTGTTCTTTCCTTGACATTGGAAGAGTAGGAAATGAAAGAACAGTGTCGGTCTTATCTCAAGGTAGAGTTGGAGATTTTACATTTTATTCCACGATTGTTCAACACAAGCGTGAGAAACCACTTATGCTTAACCCGTCAAACCATGGACTTTTAAATCCCATTCCTTTGGAACTGGAGTGGAACAAATGAAAAATAAAGTATTATATTTAAAAAAGCTGAACGTGTTTTATAAGGCTTGTGAATGTGAAGTGTATCAGCTAAAGAATCCACTGGGTTTGACCTCTGAAGCTGTGATCTTGTCTTGCGTAATGCCATGTTGACACTGCTAGTCGTGTCATGAGAGAATCATATAGCATAAAGCAAGCGTGTTGGACTCTTTTCCACCTGGATAGCAAGCGACTGATCCTGGTTTTGTTGTATTTTTAATGGTCTGGTGTCTGCTAGGGTCCAGGTCAGGGAGGCTGCTGTGTGAGATATCGGTGTGAGTGTGTGTGTGTGTGTAGTGGAGTGGGTTGTGAAGCCATCAACATTAACTGGTGTATGAAAGTTTAATGGGACATCGCAGAGAAACAGCAGGTTTTCCACACGGTGCAGTGTTTGATATGATATGATGGGACATCACAGAGACGGAACCCTCTTTCTCTCTCCCTGTGACACACACACACACACCTACATGAATCGACTTCATCTTAGCTATGCACCTACTGTCACACACCATTAAGCACCATCTCGTACAGTCAACCTCCGCTCGCGAAACGCCGCTCAGCTTTGAGACTCAAATAGCTTTTTCTGTCGTTGAGATTCAGACGAAGGACCGTTTGACCCCTGTGATATACACAGGTGCGTCTGTAATCACGCTCGCGCAAGCTGACAGGTGATCTGACGACTTCACACCACTCTTCAGCGGAGCAGTGTGTTGGAGCAGCGTTGGAGCTGGGCTTTACGCATATATATTTCCCCTGCATACTTGTGGTAATAGTCATGGCATCGCAGTGTTATTATGGTATAGTATGATAAGCACATTATTTTATTTTATTTTATTTTATTTTCAGTTTCACAAGAAAGTTCCTGACTATTATGGTTACTATACATACACGGTGATAAGTATATTGAATTTATACTTTGGTTTTATCAGTATATTTGGTGACTTTCTATTTATCTATTAATTACGCCATTTAAAATTATAGAAATGCATTATCTTTCATATTAAAACCAATGTGGATGGATAAAATGCACTGGCAGGACTGAGAGAGAGGAGATTTTTTTTTAATCTTATCAAAAGTAATAATTATTCTCAATACATTCATCTATTATATTTTTAGCTGTCATATTAAAGTCTGACTGTTTTTAAGTGGAACCACAGTTAGCAATTTTTTTATTGTCCTCATATGTCACTAGTAGACCTAAGTCTCATGTGGACACGTTTGCAAGCTAAGCTCTGAGGTATTCCTTCACGTGTACTTATCAGTGGCTCATGTCTTAGATTTGGTCGTGATGCAAGGTCTTGCATGTGTTTACGTATTTCCTGAGCGCGTGAGGCGTGCATGTGCAACAAACCGGCGTGTACTTATAGATCGCATTGTGGAGGGGAGCGTGCAAGTTGCAGTGTTAACATGATTGCAAATGACAAAATGTCAACCTGGGTTTGTTAGCAACATAATGGGGAATCAATAGACACGAGAAAGATGTCAATACTACATGCTTTATTGCATTAAGCTACCTCTCTCCTTCACTCTCTCCCTCTCTCTCCTCCCCGTCTGCCTCTCCCTTCTGCTCTGTCACAATGCAATTCTCTCCGCGGCACTCCTCTCTTGTGGTAGTGGAATTAGATTGCAGTATATGAAGCGCGGATGCGGGCCTCTGAATGCAGCGGGCTTGAGGATGCTTCAGAGGCTAATGGTCTATTGGTTTGGGCTCTTCACATATTGAAGGATCACGTAAATGCTCCCTGCACGGTTAACAGTATGACAAGATCCAAAAGCAGCATGGTTGTGACTTCTTGTATTTAAGTGGTGAGTGTCCTGAAGGCAGGGCCGTTGCTCTGTGTTTCGATTTTCCAGATCATGCATAAGGCTCTCAGTTAGGAGTTTTATACTTGGCAAGTTTGTTCCAACGTGTCCCATTTCAATTGTTTGCCAAGCTGAAGTCTGAAAAAGTGACTCGTAAAAAGTCAATAATCAAAAGTAACTGGTCATTTAAAGGCCCATATATGCTCAACATTATGTATGGAACTGGACACAGATGGAGGCTTCTGTTCCGAGTTCATTACGTCTGTATTTCTGCACGTTTTCCCAAAGGTTACAGACCAAACAAGTGCAGTACCACCAGAAACCATGGGGGGGAGTGTTGCTGTTACTACCTGATATGTAGCACTAATGAGACGTGAAGAAGACATAACCATGGTGGAAATTCTCCGTCCTCCAGTCGCGATATATTCAACAGCCTCGCCGACCACTTCCTCCTACAATACTGCCTCTTACGTCTGTAGTGCAAGAGGTACATTATCAGTACTTCTTCCACAGTCGCCATGTTTATTTTGGAGTTTGTCTTGTCATAACCCTTTGACTCTGGGCTGCTCCCCCTGGTGGATATATTGGTGAACAGCAATACCAACATAAAGAATTCATGGTATGTGATCAGTGATGGAAACATCGCTTAAAACGGACGGGTACAATTTCATAGTTAAAGGGAGCATAAATGGGCCTCAAATCTGATTCCATGAATCTTTTAATGTCTCTATGTAGATGACAGGTATAAATGACTCAATTGCTATTGATAGCCATCAGTTGAACCAGCCTCAATGATCAGCGTTTGCCCAGTCAGACACGCCGTGCTTCGGTTTTACTGTCGAGCAGGAAGAGTTTTGGTTTGTCTGGCTTCTAAATCTCAGTGGCATGTGACCCCGAAATCTGAGCATATTGTCATTTTTAACCTCAAAAGTGCTTTGCCAGAAGGCAGAGCCTTTAATGTTCCTTGAATTTGAGTTCCTCACCGAGCGCCAATAACTCTGGGATGTGATCCAATAATACAGCCTCCTACCATGGCTTTCATTGGGGAGGTAAGACAGGTCTTCTCAAGCAGGAGCATTCAGAAGTGCCCATAGCTTCCACAGAATTTGTATTGACAAATGTTCGTAAATCACCAGTGCAATCTTTATATGAGAATATTGCATTATTTATCATTCTAATAGTCTAGCATCTTAACAAATGAGTTGTACATGAGCTCCTTTTTAAAGGTAGCCGTCATGTTCTCGTCCTTCACATCACACTGGGCATGAAGTGGAGTGGAGAACTTAGGTTTGTTGGATGGCTCCAGTTGATAGTTGGTAGCAAATCAAAAACCCAAATATTCTCTCTCTCATTCTGCAGTGCAACACTGTCAAAAGAAAGACCTCGCTCCAACAGGAACAAAGTGGAGTCACTTGATATGAACTGATTCTTTTCTGTTGATGGAAATCATATCACTCCACAGGACCAAACTTGAGTTCTTTGCCTTGATCCAAATACATTTCCTAACATTAAAGCATTGAAGCAAACTCATGTACTGATATTGAGCTGAGATTTCATTTTGCTTTTCCTGAAGTGACTTGGACGAGAGATCTTATTCTTGAACATAGGGACCGGACCATATAGACCTCTACATCCCATCTGAATTGAATGGCTATAGCACTCCCTTAGCTACTGGTGCAACTATGTTCTGAAGTTCACCTCAAGTTCAGTCCAGCTGCCACAGAAGGCAAGACCAGAGTGTTTCAGTAGCTGAGGTCGTCCTACATTTCCATATCAAATACGTGTGAAAATAAAGGAAATGTAGTCCATTCCAAAACAGGTTGGACACGAATCTATATTTGTTCAAAAGTCCATCTGCTATGACGCCAACCATTCTGAAACCACACTTAGAAACGTCACCAGCTTCCGTGTTCCTGGCGAGTGTCCACCAGCCACATGGGGACTCGCTTTGGAGGAGGCTTGTTATCCAGTTAAAATTTTGCTTCCAAAAAATACCATACTTAAATGACCATACAAAAACGTGCTTAAAAAAAATGGGGCCGAAAAATGACCCACTCACCCACCACTATTTTTGTGACACATTATTTAATGGCCTCATCTGTAATGCATTATATACTGTGTGCATTAGGCCACTCGCCAGACAACATAATTCATTTATCAGGCTTCATAGATGATGTTGTGAATGTTCATAACCATGTGTATGGTCACTTGGGACAAGGTTTGTAAAATATTACTGGACAACTTAATCTACAGCCCTTAACCTTAACTCAAGCCCCGAAACTAACCACACAGTGTGTTGTCATTCAGCATAAGACAATAATATTCTTTCAAATTCTGCACCTTATCATACTTAATGTGTGATTATGAAGATTCATAACGTCTTCTATGAAGCCTTATAAATGCAGTATGAATGTAATAATAATGTATAATAGGTGTGAACTTTTAGTAAAGTGCCCTAAATTCTCACCAGCACATACATGAATATGAAACTCTGACCTCAAACTACATATCTATGTTTGCAGATGATATTCTGGTCCTGAACATAAGTCTTGGTTCTTTGTTTTAACCGATTTCACCCGAGCTCGGTTTTGTCTCGACTCGTTGCTCTCACGTTTCCATCAAATCCCTTCAATAAAAAAAGAAGAAGAAGAAGCCGCACGATGTGATACGAGGATATTTTTTGATCAAAGGGTGTAGCATTAGCTTTAAGGATGAAAACTAGTAGAACCATCTACTTGGCAGAGCTCTGAAGTGAAGTCTGAACATACTTGATGCTGTGTTTAAAAACTTCCATGTAATCCTATTAGCGGTTGCCATGTTAACCAGGGTGTCCACATGCACCAGCATCTCCTGTTTATTTATAGTGTATGGCTGTGTACCTGTGTGTGTGTGTGTGGGTTCCTGTGCGCAATGGTCGACACTAATGTACTATTAATGCTGATGAAGTCCCAGCGCTCATTAGTGGAAGTGAGCGGTATTACGTTTCTCCCGGGAAACAAGACACACCGAGACACGTTGGTGTACACACACACATCCTCTTTACCCTTTTAAACCATCAGAATATGAATAACCATCACACACACATATACACAGCGCCAAAGTGTGACCTTTGCAAATGCCAGCAGCATTTAAAGCCAGCGCAGCATACGTACGTAGTCATAATATAGTATTGTTTTAAACAGCCTCAAGCGTTGTGTCTCATTGATCCAGGCCATACATTTTGAGGATGACTCATCTATAGTCGAGAATCTGTCTTCCATTTATTCCCTTAAAAGTGTTGGGGGCCTCTGCCCTGGCTAACAGGAACAAAGTGTGGTCACTTGATTTGAACTGATTCTTTCATGTTGATGGAAATCCTATCACTCCACTGGACCAAACCTGAGTTCTCTGCCTTGATCCAAATACTTTTCTTAACATTAAAGCATTCATGCAAACTCATGTACTGAGATTGATGTCATGGCTGTCTGAGGTTAGACCCAGGTGCAAATGAGTGCTGGACCACAGAAGGCACAGAGACTAGATTAAAGTAACAATTTAATGGACAGAGACAAAGTAATACACGGACAAACAGGAACGAGGAACAAAAGGCGCCAGAACCAGAACACGGACAGGGAACTACACGAAAGGGCTGTCGAAAACCTGGAACAAAAGAGAGGCGAATTAACAAACTGGGAGAACACAAACACATTCGGAAGTTACTCGCGAGGCCCAGTTAACATAAAACGCTCGAAAAAAAACACACACGCGAGGAAATAACTATATCAACAAGAAAACAAAAAGTGAGATCTACAAAACACACGGAAACGAAGCGAGAAGAATGAGAACTGAGGAAGCGGCTGAAAAGAAGGACGCACAGACTTTAGAATAGTCAGAAACACGAGTGGAGCAAGGATTGAGAGAGTTTACTGTGAGGACGCGAAGCAACCATCTGGCAACGCAGACAGGAACCCAGGTGTTGAAATCAGTACAGGCTGATCAGCGGATTGGGATCCAGCTGCGCTGCTGTGAAGCTGGGGGGAAACAAGGAAAAGGAAACGACACACGAAACAACAAAATAAAAGCACTGGAGAAAAAAACGGAACATGACCATTGAGCTAAGATTTCATTTTGCATTTCCTGACGTGACTTGCACATAGGGACCATATAGACTTCTATATCCCATCTGAGATGAATAGCTATAGCACCCCCTTAGCTACTGGTGCAACTATGTTCTGAAGTTCACCTCAAGTCCAGTCCAGCTGCCACAGTTGGGAGCCTCTGTCAGGGGCGACTGGTGTTGGGTCCCAGCCCACTCCAACAGACAGTACAGTACAGTTAGCAAAACATCCTCAATAGAGAGTTGTTTTTGTCTCACTAAGTTTGTTGGAAGTGTCCAGTGAAATATGGCGGTGCATTAGTCCTCATCAGAGTCCGGCTGCGCAGGCCACTTCATCAGACCCATCACCTGGAGAGCACACACACACAGGCGGGTGGATGGATGGATGGATGGATGGATGGGGGAGAGTGTGCATATGTGTCAGCGTGTGCGGGCAGTTAATCAACACATCAGCGGGAATAAATACATAGCAACCGCCGGTCCTCGGTGGCGGGGATTGATTTATACCTTTCCTTCAGAGTCTCTGCCTCAGCAACATACAGACCACGACGCTGGCTCTCAGAGCTCAAGCCTGCTTGACCTCCACGCAGGGGGGGGACATCCTGCTGTCGCATGTATATGTGTGTGTTGGACCTTTGTCCGTGCGCTGATCACCGTTGGAGTGTGCTGCGCCACATGCCACCAATCACGGACGCCGATTTAAGCCTCGGAACGCCTGCTGCTCATTTATTGGATAATCAGAGCCTCTCATATTCCCCTGCTGGTCCGTCATGCACAAGTCCTGAGCCTATAAAGTGACCAGGAGCCGCTGGGGCCGTCACCTCCACCGCCCGCTCATGTGCCACTACATTTTGATAATAAAAAAGAGCAATAAAAGCCAGGGGTTTGATTGGGTGTCGCCCCGGCAGAGCGGACAGCTAAATGAGGGGAGGGGGCTCCTTCTCTCCATTTCATTTAGCTGGTAAGATTTATGATAATGAAAGGCTCCTATTAACCTCAGAGGTTCCTTCGCTGTCCTTCAGAGTGGGACTGGGAGTGAGCGGCCGCCGCCACGGATCCACGCCAGCGGAGCTCAAACACACAGACACACACACACGACTCCTCGCCAAAAGCAACTCCGTCCTTTGAGAGAGTTGAATACATGTTTAATCTCCCTCCTCTCTTTGGCTTCTCAGTATCCTCCCTCTTACTTATCCTCTCTATTCTTCCCGCTCGCCGTCCTTCTTTCTCCAGCTCTCCTTTGAAAGTAATCTGTTGTAGCCCACCACCTTCTCTACCTAATCTTTCTGTCCCGACTCTCTCTGTTTGTGTTTGGCTCATCGCTCTAAAGTTGCCCTCTTTCTCTCAGGCTGTCTTGAAAATTTTACCCACTATATTAAATCTGTTTAACATATGTAGAACAAGTCATAGTTGCTGCACTGCGGTGGTGCTGTTGTGCATACTTGTAGGGACCAAGTGAGATGAGAATATGCTGAAAACCAAGGTCATTACAATGGTAATTACTAGCTTATATGCTGCTATTACACATGAATTAAGTTCATTTATTGGAATAATGTAGTAAGAATAAATAAGTGTAGTTGAAAATCTAAACGAACGAACAGAGGATGAACTTCCTCTCTTTATCTTGCTATATATTGGCAATTTTAAAGTAGGATTTCATGTGCGTTTACACTTGCCACAGGTGCCTTCTGGACCTGTTGTATATTCAGCTGTCGTTGAGCTAAATAGCAACTGAAAATGATAACTTCACTGTAGTTTTTATTCTGTTTATCATCTGTAAATTGCTGGTTTGAACAGGCGTGAGGTGGCCTGAGGTAGGCGTACCCCCCCTCCGCTCCCCTCGTCTGTACAAGCGCTGCACCCCTCTTTTCCTTTGTCTGCCTGTAAAGGCTACAAGGGAGGAGGCGCAGAACTAGGGATACCAAAGGAGTGACTAAGTGACCTCTCTCTCCCCCGCGCCTTTGACACTCGCATGTTGCCGTCCATTTTGTTGTGCCCGTCCCGCTCCCTCCCTCTTCTTTCATTCAATTTCGTTACCCCTTTTTTCAGCCTGGTTAAGTCACCACGGCTGTTGGCCTCGCATGTCCGTCCACTCCTCCTCCGCCCTCCCTCCCGCACATCTTTCACTCCTTGCATCTTCGACAGCGGCAGCCTGGTTGCCAAAGTGTCTGCAGGACACATTAAGGCCCATAAAAGCCCAGTCTGCGGTCGCACTCTTAACCACCAGTCAGAGGTAGTGTACAAAAGTGACTTTAAATGAGTCTGTGATTACCCTGGTACATGGAGGGAGACTGAAGTGGCCAAGAGAGTGTAAGACAAGGCCGGCGTTGCTCTTACATGTCCCTTAAAGCAGACTAAACAGAGGTTGCCTTGGTGCAATGGTAAGGGGCACTCACACTGCTTAAGCTAAGACCGTCATTACTTTGTCATTGAAAACCTAATGGCTGAAAAGAGGCTTCAGTTTTGAAGCATGCAAACTTCTGTTTGGCTCTGATTCTGGTAACATAAATCAGAGTCAGAAAACTTTATCAATCCCAAGGGAAATCATGTTGGTAACATGCTCTGTACCCAGCATATCACAATAAATTAGAAATACTATTATAAAGTGCAAAAAGCAATACAAAAGAGCTGAGAAACAATGTGCAAGAACAAGCATATTCAAGGTCAGAGTGAACAGACAAAGACTCCTTCACTGTAGTTTTGTCAGGGATGAAAGGACTCTTGACTTCCTGGCAAAAAACAAACTTGGTCCGTTATTGCTCATCCACAAGTGCAGCGACAAATTCCTGGTTTTTGCTTGGCCCCTCCCCTCGCAGTCACTCCTCCTCCTAATTGGCCACATGCTGCCTTGAGTGACAAGTGTAATCATCAGTCAAATTATGATGGGGAGGGAAAAAGGGGGACTTGGGGAGGGAAGCGGGGGGGCAGCATAAGGTGGTGGTGGCGGGGTGGAGAGGAAGCACTTTGATCCGAGTGGGAGAGGGGGCGAGGGGGCCGGCAGACTGTAGCGCTACATGGAAACCTGCTGTCCACACACCTGCTGCTCTGAGAGACGGCCGACCTTCACACTTGTGCCCCGGAAAACACGGGCGGCACAAAGGAGGCGCGCATCGGCCGCGCAACTCCATCGATTGTCATTCTGATGTAAATAGTCTTGAGGTTGCTGCTCGTCCACGCCTGTCACCGTGCGAACAATGAGGCGTTTGGCGGCACCGCCGCCGCCGCAGCAGCAGCTCCAAACCTCCTCATACTTTATTAAGCAGAGCAGATGTTTGCGCTCCGGTCCCCGCTAACAAGGTTTACAGTAATTAGGAGTGCTGATGAAGCGCTTTGATTCCCTGGCCGCCGCGGCCCGCTCATTAGCGGCTGTAGCTAGCTAGCGCTCCAGTCACATCCTATTAGGCGGCTCAATGTACACTCTGAATTAGGATCCAGGAGATTAAGTGGAGATGAAAACGCTCTGTGCAAACACACACACACACACGTGGACTCGCGGCTCAAATTTCGGAGTGTTTTTGAAACAAAGACCAACCATGTCCACGCATGCAAACACACACACTTGCCGCTCTAATGAGCTGGTCAGTGGGAGAAACTCCTGCCTTGACTCCTCAGATGAAAAAGAAACAATTAGTGGACTTTTCAAAGTGAATTTTAAGAGTGTTACGCTGCAAACATTTAAATGATCCTCTATAAGAGTCATCTTTCCTTTAAACTATGGCCATTATCTGTGTCAATGCACTGCATCCTGCTGCTTCCGCCAGGGTCCAGAATAGGACTCGGCTCCTCTAGATGTACAACATAGAGCCTCATATATCCATATGTTTGTCATAAAAGTTGAGGAAAAAAGACCAATACTTTGCATTAGGTTTAGGTACTTTGCATTAGGTTTTGCTTCTACGTAGCTAAAATAAAGGTTGCAAAAGTTAGTTTTCAAATTCTCATTTAGTTAGATGACATTTACGGCCTGAATATTAGAATAAAACATGTTCTGTTTCTAATCCATGCTAAATAAAAGCTCCCTTGATTTGTTCAGACTGAACAAAACCCCAACCTTGAAAACAGTCCGGTGCTCCTTTTCTATTATTCCGTCCGTTCATCAATACTCTCTAAGTGGCCTCCGCTTCTTTCCCCATGTGTCTATGAGTGTGTGTCTCATCTTTTTTTTTTTTTCTGTGATGGAGTGATTATTGAGGACGTGGCTCTTGTGTTTAACGCCGCTTGATGAAGTCTGCCTTTGTCTGTCTGCACTAACCTGTCGCAACCGGGACACCACTTATAGCAAAATCAATACACAGAGTACAGAAGAGAGCGGGTCGGCGGAGCGACGAGGAGGGAAGAGAAGCAGAGCTTTGAAGGGAGATTAATACCACAGTCTGGGATGCTGAGGATCGCCGGGCAAATTAACACCAAGGAAAGATAAATCATAAAACACCATTTTTTTATTATTGATTTTTGAAGAGTTTCATTTTTTTTCCCATTTTCTCTTGGCACAGAGAAATGCAATCATGTTAATGGGGGGTTCTGAATTTGTCTGTGGGTATGAATATGAGTGAGTATTTGTTCCTTAAATGGCTGAACTGTCCAGGCTGCCCACAAAGCTTTTGTCTGGTTTCCACCTGGCTTGCTAGGTCACGCCGTGGACGTTTAAGATCCAGTCACTTTCAATGCTTGGTCGACTCGAGGAAGTGCTAGTTGAGTGTTTAATGACTGTTTGGGTGAGAAGTATTCTGTATTTGATCACTTTAACCTTTGCATTTTGCTTGAAAGGCTTCAGCTTTTTGTTCTTCAGGACTGTTGCTCACCGATAAACCAGTTGCATGCGGAGATTAATCTGAAAATTCAAGCTGCAGACATTTATGTGGGCTTTTATTGTGTCGTGTTGTGTAAACACGTCCACTTCCACCCACGTCCTCAATGCCTTCAAGAAGAATTTAGGATTAGGGTCAAGAGTTCAACTTGAGATTTCTCCAAGTTAATTTTGAGTCATCTGTCGCAGAATAAGTTTATTCATCGACACAACGCTGATGAATTGTGTGCAAACTTTTTCGCCGGTTTCACCATTGCACCGTCTGTATGTGACATTATAACCAAAACATACACGATGGAGACTGTGCGATGGGCAGAAAAACGTTTTTTATTAAATCAGATTGATAGTACAAAATAAGTTCTGTGTAATTTTAATTTTAATTTTAATTTTAATTTTAATTTCCCCACATAAATGTTGACTCTCACATTTCTTTTTATGTCGCTTTCAAGAGAATCTGAAACTTTTTCATCCAAGTTCTGGTACTTAAAGAGAAGTTTAAAAGAGATTGTTTGGTGTAAAAAATAAAAAATAAAAAAAGCTTTTTCCTCCCGGTTTCGCCACCAAATGTTGGCCTGAAAATGGCACCATGAGTTTCAGATGATATTTCTCCAAGAGACCAGACATGGAACATGAGATGCGGAGTCAGACCTAATTCAACATAATGCTGCTTGAGTGAAACAATAAGTGGAGAGTCAGGATGTGGCTCAGCATTTATTCAGGTGGAATGCTGGCTGAGGGTGATTTATTTTAAAACATTTTAAATAAATCTAATCCTCATCTTAGCCACAAGCTGAAGGGAATTTAAATAGTTTCAGCGGCTGCATCTACTGGTGGATGGATTGTGTGGGATTGGGTGTGTAAATCAGGACATTTATATGTATATGTTTGCCTTGTCTGTAATTCGGCCTTGACCAAGGGGAGCTTGTATCACTCCAAGTGTGTGTGATTGTTTAAGAGCGTGTCCTGTTTGGCCTCCATATCTGTGTGTGTGTGTGTGTGTGTGTGAGGTGATGGGATCTGCGTGGAGATTCGTTTGCTCACGCTCCCCAGAGTCGGAGCTGGTGTGAAGAGTTGAGGGTAGCGACAGAGGGACAAGGAGAAGGACAGAGCAGGAGAGAAGGGTGGGATGAGGAGAAGGAGGGAGGGGAGCAGTTGTGTGAGAGAGGCACAGCTGGGAAATGAGAAATGCAACCCCCCTGCCCGAAACACCACCTTACACTCACACATACGGCTCCCTCACACACACACACATATACACGATCCCCATCTCTTTATCCTCCCCTCAGGAAAGACGGGGTGGAGGAGGTGATGGAGGGGTGGGCGAAGGGAAGGGAGAAGCAGGGGGGATAGGAAGAGATGGAGAAGGGGACAGATAGGGGCATTAAAATTCATGGCCTTTTTTTTATTTTCCTTGCTGAAAATCAATAGTGTTTACTATGAATGAGTGGAACAGTGGACAACAGTGGTGCCAGGGGGACGGAGAGGGAGACAGAAGAGGAGGAGGAGGATGAAGGAGCAGGAGAGAGATAGAAGGAAGGAAGGCAGGGAGCGGTAAAGAGGAGGATGGGTGACTTTATTGCGATAGGCAGAAGCACCAGAGGCCAAGGTTAAAGACCAGCAGGGGCAGCCAGACACAGAGAGAGGCGCACTAAGTAAATTCAGCTGTCTTCTAAAACGGACATACTAGCCTATAAATGCATATATACTGCTGGCTATCATAACTGGGTAATACGATGTAAATCAAAGGCGTCCAGCTGTAATTACCCCTGCAGGAGCGTCTACTGCCTCCAGCTTTTCCTCCTGCTCTCCTCTGTACACTGGTTTGCTCCAACTCTCATGGTATCTTTCTGATTTTAGATATAAAGCGCAGCATTTCCTGGTGCGTTTACACGCCTTCACTGACTTGCTTGTCGGACGGAGCCGGTAATTGCTGCAGCGGTCTGCACTGTGCAGCCGTGAGCTTAAGATGGACCAGTGTCATGGCTCCAATGTGGAAGGGATTGTGAGGCAATTGTTTTATTTAGCTGTGGTTAGCATGGTTCAGTCCGAATCAGCGGCTCAGATAGACTTGTCATATCGTGCTTTGAAAGCTGTGTGAGAGTTTGGTGTGCGTTAATCGTAGTTATTACTGTAGCACACCGTACTTTGTGGTTTATTTTTTAACATTAAACTGGCAGCACTGCATGGTGACGGAGCTTAAATGTGGAATAAAGCTGCACATACTGAATCATTTTACTTGACTAAACAGTTGAGCAAATATAGAAAACTATCATTCATGTGTCAATATTATACTGCTTGTTATGCTCAGACTCTGAAAAACCAATAATAATTCCTCACTCCGTCTGAGTCAAATCAAGATGATGTGGTTACGACATTTGCAAGGACTTTAATACTTTAGTGTAATAGCATAATAACATATTTAAAGAAGCCATCATTCACTTTTATGTATATAATTGAGTTGCTATCTAAAATCAAGCTGGTATCATGAAAGAAATCTGCACAGAAATACGCAGCAAAACGGAAAATATAGAGTTTTCATCATAGTGCCAAAAGCTACTTTCCAGGCCTCATTTGTAGCTTCAACTCGCTCTACCTTTCAGGGACTGTGTGTGTGTGTGTGTGTGTGTGTGTGTGTGTGTCTGCATCCATGTGTGTGTTAATTGGCTGCCCACAAAACCCACTGACATGGTCTCTGGCAAACAAACACACAGCAGCGCTCACACATGAACACACAGACACAGCGGAGCGGTTCACACTGGGTTGTGCAGTAACCCTGACGCTGCTTCCTGCTGCTGAAAGCCTCCGAGTTCAGGATGACTTACCAGTGTTTTGATTAAGCTCCGTCTGTGTGTCTCACACCACTTGATCAAAGAAGAAAAACTATTTTCCTTCTTTTTTTGTGTTTTTTTTTTCTGTATGACCAGATCTGTCTACTGTATGTGTCACTGCAATCGGGGAGTTTCTTATTGTCTTAAACTGGCCGTAAATATAAAGGGTCTTCTGTCAAACTCCATGACAAATCTGAGGCACGGTTTTCAGCTGAGCTCTCACTCCTTCGAAAATTCTACGTATTAGAATGGATCTATATCGGGGTGGACGATTAAATACTCTCCACATTATATATTGAGTGACTGGCGCCATCGAGCCAAAAGACATAAGAAAATGAGTTTTAAATAGTGATGGGCTGATGAGGCTTCATGAAACAGTGTCCCCCCTCTCAGAGGCCTCTAGATGGCGCTGTCTACACTAAAATCATTGGATTTTAACAAACATTTCAATGAACTCACTGATCATTTTAAAACCTATAGCGCCATCTCAAAAAAAAAAAAAAACCACAACACTGTTTCGTGAAGCCTCATCAGCCCATCACTAGTTTTACATTGAAATCACGTTTTGTTGCTGAAGTATTATAGAAAGTTGTAGAAGTTGTAGTTATTGGAAGGTCTTTTCAGTGGTGGACATCCTGGTTACTTATCAGACGATTAAACATGTAATTATCCTACAAAGTATTTTACCCTAATATATTGTATTAATTTATTTTGAGGGACAAGAACTACTGTTAAAATGTGCATTACTCATTTAAAAATGATAATTGAATTCAACATTTTTAATACGGCAAGTCACAAAAATGGGGAGAAAAAAGAAAATACAGATTTTTTTTAAGTTTTATATAGAATTCAAAGAGTAAAGTAACCTCATGAGGGCCGCATGAGCGCAGGCAAAGGGCAGCATGTGGCCCCGAAGCCACACTTTGCCCACCTCTGATTTACATGTAGTCTACACTTAGCAGACAGAAAACTTGAGACAGTTGAGTGAGACGTTCTCAGGAGGAAACCCATGACTCAATCACCCATCAAGGCAAGTCAAACCTGAGGCCCGGGGGCCGAGTCCGGCCCTCCAACTCATTTCATGCGGCCTTAAATGCAAAGTTTAGTGCCAAGAATGTTGCTAGTGCGACCCACAAGATCTTTCCAGGTGAAGGATGAATGAAGTAGATGAAAAGTTTCGTCACATTAATTGTTTCAAATGACTGGGAAAGACTGCAAAGCTTCTACAAAGGAATCAAATACCCCAAGTAAATTCACACGGCGTCCATTGTTATTCAACTGTGTCTGCTTTTGAGGAATATTTCTGGCAGAAACATTTTTTCTTCTTGTGTTTTTTTTCTGCTTTGCCCTCATACAAAATGCTTTACTTTTTTGTATTTTTGTCTTTTCCTCATGTTCACTATCAGACTCTCCGCATGAGATCCTTTGGTCCTCGCGTGTCTGCGTGTCGGGTGTGTGTTCCTGCGCCCCGTAGTCACCCAGCGCCAGTGTGTTCTTGCATTATTGCGCGCCAGATTGTGTGCGAGGGCGTCGGTTTGATATATATTCAGGCTGCTCATGCATTATGGAGAGCGCAGGTGAGAGCGTCTAAACTGAACTGCAGCTATGTGGAAGGTTCAGGGCCGATCTTGCCCGGGCCTTTTGTATTAGCATAGCATCTCCATTTCAAATCAGCGCTGTCAAATGCAAAGGCCATGTTTTATTCACCGAGTGATATTGATCAGGTATTATGCGCACATATCAAATCTATATTGCATATGGAAAAACCTCAGCCCTTCATATGTTTATGATGCTTCTCTTTGGATGCGCTGGATTCAATAAGAAGTTACTCTTTAATGTGCAAAAACCTGGCGATGCAGAATATACTTGTGCTTTCATGGCACCTGTGGTTTTTTGAAGTACTTATTGTTTGTGAATATGCTGATCAAGCGGGTTTTCTGAGGGCTGAAGTTTTACTGTCGCTAACTATAAAGAGGCTTTAGAGGTTTTTTTGCATGAGTAGCTGCTGATACTGTTTAAGAAGAGAGTGTTTTGGGTGTAAATCCAGGGGAAGTGCTTCTGCAATAAAAGCGGCAATATAGGATTCAAATATTTTGTGAAAATACTGCACACTGTACACTCCAGAAGGCCGATACACAACAGCTGCACTGCGGGTATTGAAAAGTCAGAAGTGAAGAGATATAAATGGCCAGTCGCACTAATTTACATAATTCAGAGCCTCTAAATTCGGCCACTTTCCAAGCCCTGGCTGCCTGAAGTGAGGCTCTTTCTTCTATCCACACCTGCTGACCTTGTGTACACTTCAATTTAGAGACATTACCGGCTGCATTCATGCTCCCTTTCTCCCCAGCTTCTTCTCCGTTTGTGTTCCTAGCACCTTTAAGAAACAACAAAGTGGACGCTCGCTGCGAACTTGAATCCACTTACCAAGCTTTTGCTTCTTGATGGAAAATGACCTCCACGCACCCATATACATTAACAGCCAGCATTTCACTGTCTCTTTGTCCATCAACATGTTTTTCCATCAATATTTCTCTCTGTGTTGAATCGGAGACCCGAGGCCACCGCCGCCTCTCTATCGTGTGCCGGGTTTCAAACCATCACGCTTGCACTAAATCTCCCCGCTCTAGACGGCTGGAGTGGACGAGAGGTCGCTGCGTATGGGGGAGGACAATGCAGGCTTTTGTGGTAATGGACCTCACTTTTTCACCTTTTATGAGAAGGGACTCGCCATTTGGCGGATGGGAAGTGAAGCCGCTTTCTACAGGGGTGATGCGCGGGCTCATCGTGGTCATGTGACTTTTCGCTTGAATTAGTTTCATTAGCTGCTGTTCTCCGCTGCGAGAATTTCCGTCCACCTTTGTCTGTTTCTCTCCCTCTGTCTGTGCTCTGTTCCCTTAGCGACCGTCTCCAAGTCCCAAAAGCCGTGGGAGGGTCCCGGGCTCTCATGCGTGGACTACACCTGTAACTCCTGTTCCGGATTCTCTTACTAGCGATCGTTTTCTGTCTCGCTTGCCACTGTTTCGGTGAATATTCTAAACTAGTTTTTTCCTTCATTTTTGTCATGTGGGGAGACAGTTATGACCAGTTGGTTACATCATTCAATATCATTCAATTCAGTCAGTAATGAAATGTACCATGAATAAACTATTTATTCATATGTGTTTTGGCAGCATGTCAGCCAGTTGTTAAACTTCCTAAAGTCTCAGTGAAGCCTGCCTATATTTTAGCTATGAATAGTCACCAAAAGTCTAAATTATTTATGGTGAATATGTAAGATTATTAATGACAGATATGTGTTCAAGAGTAAAACTTCAACAGATTTTTTTTCTCAGTTGGAGTCAACAGAATTAACATACCACTCGTGGCATGTGTTAATTCAATCTTTTATGGAAATTTTCCAAACGTTTGTCTTATTAAAACACAGGATGACGTAAGAAGCATAATGTTTTTAGAAACCAGTGTCAATCATATCGAATGACGGCACCAATCCATCCATCCATTTTCCACCACTCATTTGTGGCGTCGCAGGGGCAGCAGTTGGAGGAAAGTGGTCAGGTCTTCTAGAGAAAAACTGTGTCTTTCTCAGGCTCAGTGAGCGACACAACCTGGTTCTGCCCCAGGGTCTCCTCCCTGTTCATTGAACCCCACCAGGGACATGTTCTAAGGAGGAGCCTGAGCCACCTCTACTGGTGATGTGGAGGCCACGAGGAAGAAACCTTGTCCTTCTGGCTCAGCTCTTTGCAAGCTTAGTGCAGTCAACGCCTGAATCAACCAGGAAATATTCTACTTCTTTAGAACAGTATTATTCAATATCCTCGAGGCTCATATATTGTGTACATAGACAGAACAATCCCATAATGCACTGCAACAATTAAAGCTCTGATCACTTCGTAAGAGCCAGAGGTTTGAACCTGTAAGCAGGCTGTTGTTGGGATTGAGTGTATCAAAGAGACAGAAGTGGCAGGCACTTGCTTCAGAGTGAAATATGCATTTATGTGTTCCTCATAAAACGTGAATTGAGTCCTCTCCGTCAGGTGAAGTGTTTTATAGTCACATGGTGGAACACTGACGTTTATCTTTTCACTCCCTGTTAGGAGACAGACAGTTGAGCCGCCCGCTGTCCACAGTGTACATGACTCTCTACATCTGCTCCATGTTTAAAAGGTCATTTGTCAAATCTGACATTTTCTGCCCTTACCAAAGGTTTCCTCAATATCCAGGCCGGCTCCCCATTTTACTGTTTATGTTTCTCCATCTATTTGTTTGCTTTTGTATAAACCTTTTCTGACAATAGCTCTCTCCTCTGCGGTGTCAGAAGATATCAGCGGAGCAGCCGGCCCAATTCTATCAGCTTGTAATGTTCAATAAACTGAGACAGATGTGCTCTCCGGTGCTGGCGTGTCCACGCTGGTGTGTGTGTGTGTGTGTGGGAGACGAGGTTGCCGGGGTTTGAGGACCAGGACTGCCAGAAATGTCAGTTGCCAGTAGAAGTGCAGTGAGTGGGCACTCACCCACAGTCTCAGTGGGATCTGATGGAGGATTAGTGCGTGTGCGTGAGTGTGTCCTTGTGTGTGTGTGGGTCCTGATGTGAGTGCTCCGGCAGGATGTTTTCAATCCACACTGGTTGTCACTACACTTGCCCCACCGTGAGCCTTTTGTTCCGCCTCTGCGCCACCATTTTGGTTTCTGTCCCAAGAAGGCCCACACCTGAAACCCACCTCTTCCCAAACCAACTGTACTGTATGTGACACCTATCACGCAACCATCATTTTGTTATTCATGAAAACTATTTTTTTAGTTCCTGAAAAACATCTTTAATATCTCCATTAGGTTGCAGCGTGCTGTTTGTGAACACCTGCTCAGTCCGGAAACAGGAATTGAAAAGGCATAAAACAGAATCGATGCTTCCGACTTGCTGCTTGTTTTGGTTGAGCCGTGAAAAAAGTGGCCGAAACGTCTCCATCGATGATCGTAAATACATAGTGTATTTAGATGATATTTCCAACTTTTTACACAGTGTGTTTTGATTCAGTTGGAGTGTGTCTTGGATAAGCTGAAGGACGTCCCATGAAAGGCAGCTGTGTGCTGCTGTGTGGTGGCTGCCGACGTCCCCTCTCTCCGGTGTGTGGCCGCCAGTCTCTGCGGGCTGTGGTCGCGGCGTGCGTGTGTGTGTTTATGTGTGTTTGTAAGCAGCGGTGAGGGGAGGGCACTGGTGGGCTTGTTGAATGAACTCTGCGGTTGTGCTGACAAATCAATGATAAAGAGTAATGACATCAACAAGGTAATGCATCTCCTCGTGCTTTCATTGACTCGCCCCCCCACCCCAACCCCCCAACCCCTCCTGCCGCTGTGGGTTTCCGACTTTGCTTTGCACCATAAACTTTGTTTCCTCTCTTTAAGTTTGTCATTATATTTATCTTTTATCTCGATCATTTGTTTCTCTCGGTTACTCTGTCTATCCTCCAGCTCTCCCCCCTCTGTCTTCCCCCCCTCTCTCCGTCTCCCTCTCCCTCTCTCTCTCTCTCTCTCTCTCTATTGATCCAGTCATAGTTTTCTCAGTCTTCACAGTACCGGGCCGCTCTAATCAATACAGATAATTGTCTGCTCTCTCTCGATGCCAAACAGTCTCCCCTCTCACTCGCTTTTTATCAATGAACCCCGAGTCTTCCCTCCTCGCCCGCCCCACCCTCCTGACGGGGAATCCCCCTCCCCTAATGACAGGAGATAACCTGCTTTCTTTACCGATTTTCTCTTCCCGACCCGACGTCCCCCACTCACGTCCCGGCCTCACCCTCCTTCATCGATTACCGTGGGAGTGGAGGCCGCCCGCCCTCACAGATGTAAACACACACTGCTCTGGTTTGGTGGTTTAGTTGCAGTTCGACCGCCCCGCGTGCCAGGGTTAATCAGAACATTCCACCGGCTTGTTTTTGGTCACAGCGGGCTTCCGTATCGACTCGAGCCCATGACACGTATCGGCGGCCGTCACTTACCTTTTGACCTGCTGCAGCATCTCAGGTTTTGAAAAGTGGGAATTTAAAAAATCACTTTGTAGTGTCAATCATATGAAGAATGTAAGCTGTAAACTGAGGTAATGACCTGCTGTATTGTTTAGACAACAATACAAGTGTAGCGTTGAA
Organism: Synchiropus splendidus; assembly: GCF_027744825.2. Taxonomy (NCBI): domain Eukaryota; kingdom Metazoa; phylum Chordata; class Actinopteri; order Syngnathiformes; family Callionymidae; genus Synchiropus; species Synchiropus splendidus. The sequence continues at coordinate 11,460,916 of NC_071345.1, read as the reverse complement.
GGTAACCAAAATCTAAAGGAAGCTTCAAAAGAGCTGTTTGGTGTAAGCAAAACTGAGTATTGTAACCATTTCCTTTGACAAATCTTGAACAAAATGTTCAAGTTTCAAAGCCTTATCGTCAAAAACAGAGGTTAATGTGCCAGCTTTTGCAGTACAGTTGCATTTATAATAGTGATAGTGCGTGAACTTTAAAGCTGAGGCATCACATTTTGACTGAAAGGAAGTTAAGCTGCTGAAGAAAACTGAACATATTTGTGGACTGAATCTGACTTTTTAAAATCTGAAATTACATTTTTTTTTTTTGGACTGAAAATCCGGTCGGGCAACTGCCTCGCGTGGCAGGTTCAATTCCTTTCACCCGTCTCAGCCACTCATCGCGGCAGGTTCAGTTCCTTCCACCTGTCTCAGGCACTCATCGCTTCCCTCTTGTTTTCACAGCCTGAACACACCTCTCTCTAATATTCACACCCTGGGCAAACAAAAACATGCAAAATTCAGTCCAGCAGAAATGCGTCAATAAAAGTGCTGCGTAAAAAGTAAATAGAAAGTCTTTGAAAGTTAAATAATGAAAAGAAAATGTGGAATTTTGAGAGAGAAACAGGAGTGGAGAGAAGAGGCAAACCTCTGCACTACATTTATATTCTGTCTCTACATATGAAATCCTGTGTGTTTAATAATGCATCTTCCCATCCAGCCAACTAGGCAGGTTATAGGCCTGCAGCTTTTTCTACCTCCAGCTAGTGTGTGTGTGTGTCAGCGCGTGTGCACGCGCACGAGGATGCATGCATAAATGTGTGTGTGTTTGGCAGCCAGTGGAGTGCGATGTGTGTCAACCAGCGCTGCCAGGTCTCTGATGTATCCTCTATCGCAGAACTCAATCCAGAGCAGCACATAAACCACACAGGCAATATCAATGACAATATATATATATATATATATATATATAAATACATATACGGTATATGTACCCAATGTTTACACAAATATCTCATATCCACTCCCATCTGCTGCCACTGATAGCTGAGCCCACGTCGCCTCTCTGTTTGGTCTTTTTCCACGAGAGCAGTAAGTGAGATGGAGTAAAGTCGTGATGCGGGTGGAAATAAGGAATGATTTGCCGTACAATTGGAAAACAGACGGCAGCATTTGAATTGCATTGATGTTTTATGAATCGAAGCGCCGGCGGTGCTGTGTTATCTGTGTGATTGCACACACAGGTGGCAATCCCGCGGGTTCTCAGGAGCACACGTGAAAAAGCTAAGAGCACTCATGCTGGCCGGCACACGTCCGGGTTAAATCTGCCAATGATATACCTGCCACCGCCTGAGTATACAGGGCCTGTCATTTTAGTCCAACTATTGTAATCACGCTTTACATCTGTGACCTTCTTGATGCGTGGAGTAGGCACTTATAAAAAACAATGTTTTTCCTACCATTTAAACTAGATTTTTCAAAAGCTTTAAGCTATTTATATATGGTTTTATGGCGAGCCAAGCACGAAACTTCGATCGTCTCCTTCACCTTGTAGCAAACGTGGTGTGTAGTGAGCAGGTTTGTGGGCTGTCAAGAGGCCGGTTTTGAGGCTTGAAACTGGATTTCTTGCCGGCCTCTGAACACTTTTCAGTCTTGGAAAAATAACTTGCTGTGGTTTAGCTTTCTGCTGAGACTATTCAGCCGACATACTGTATATGTTCAAGAACATAACAACCGTCTTCGTATGGCACTCCTGAACGACTAGGATAGAAACTGTTTTTTAGGATTTGTTTGCTGTTTTTCGGAAGTGAGATATGAATGGTGTATTTGCTCAGGAGCCTGTGCCTCGGAGTGAGTCTTGGACTTCACGGAGGTCAGAAAGAACAGCAGCAGGATGGAGGCGTGAGGGGAAAAAGGGCAGCGGCAGGGAGGGGTGCATGGTCCTCCTGGAGCTTGTATTTTGGGGGGTTGGGTTTCGGACGGTAGACAGCAGGGATCCCCTTCTCCCCCCTGGGAGTTGAACTTACAACCCACTAACCTGCCTCTGGCCCCCTGGTCATGGACTTGAACCTCATAACCCCCTGATGGACAATCTGTTTTCCTGGCCAGCCTCTCGGTGCTGCTGTGCATGCCATTAACGGATAAGAGGGGCGAGTGTGTGCGCGCATGGACAACTGCGCATATGAGTCAAGTGTTTGTCGGTTGGTGTCGGGTCAAGTAGAAACAGCCCAGGAGCTGAATGATTTATCCTTGTCTTTGTTCTGAGGTACTTTTCAAGTGCTGAGGGAAATCTAAAACGTAGAGCAGCAGTTCGCAGTTCAAACCTTTTATACACGTTTCCATTTGGTTTCGTGCGCTTTGATTTGTTATGCGTTGGATCCACTGACATCTAGCGGTAGGCGTTTTAATTGCAATAAAGGCACTTGTCAAATCCTTAACCTTTTATAACCATCAAATTTAAACACCTGTAATGATGTTTATTCCTCACGAAAAGTGCAGGAATGGCAGCGAGGACTCCACTAATCGATACTTTTTTGACACCGAACCTCAACCTCACAACTTGCAAGTATCAAAATGAGAGCCAACATGGTTGGATGTGGTGCTGAAGAGTCGCCTCGATGGTTCGGCGGCGGCGGTTCGCTCTGCCCTGGCACTTCACCACAACACCTTCTGTTGCCGTTCCCTTTAATTTGACACTCTCGTGTAGCTCCACAGATCCACACTGCCGGGCTCTCTGTGGATTCCAGCTCTCCCAGTGTCCCCTTTTTAATGAGCAGAGAAGAAGCAAAGGAGAGGAAGAAAGAAAGAAAGGAACATTCCTCCTGGCCATTTTTATGTTTGTTCTCCATATTTCTGTTTGTGTTTGTGCTCTCTCCTTATCAGATGCAGGCTCTTTTCAAGGCCTCTGTCGGGAGAGGAAGTCCATCTCTCCTTCATTCAATCTCTCCTAACCTTTGAGAATAAGAGCCTTGAATTTGAATTTCAGACGGAGGGAGAGGAGTTTGGAGGGAGGAGTGTGTGTGTGTGTGTCTAGCGAGGAGGGGAGGGGAAGGAGGTAGTTGGAGCCTGGTCGTTGAGAAAGGGCCTGTTCAGCGCGTCCCCCGGCTTCCCCCCTCACAGGGGCCCCGATCGATACAAACTCAGAGCAATAAAGCTTTCCCCCTGTCATCTCTGCAGAATACAAAGCAGAATAGAGAGAGAGAGAAAGAGGGAGAGAAAGAGAGGTGAAAAGCTGTTCCGCTAGCCAGACCAATTTCCTAGCCCCCCTCCTCCTTTTCACTCGTTTCACCACCACCACCACCTCTATCACCTTCTTTTTATCTATCAGTCTTTCACCCCTTTCCCCGTAACACAACAGATTCATAATAAATGCAGCATGAATAAACTATATACTCAGATCTGTTGTTTCCTGAGGAGAGGAGTTGGAGGGGCAGGAAAAAAAGGCAGGAAAAAGTCCAAATGAATGAGGAATTAGATGGCGAGGAAAGAGTTGGGGTTAATGTGTGAGTGTGGGGGGGGGGGGTAGATGTGGCGATACAGGTAGAGAAGAGGTGGAGGAATATTGATGAAGAGGAGGGCGGAGGGAGGAGGGAGGGGGGAGGCAAATGTGTGCGAAGGGAAGAGCGAGGGAGAGGTGAGGGGGTCAAACACCAATCCCTGGAATTGAGAGCCAATTACGGTAATTGTAATCTGGATTCAGAGCAAAGAGACGCCGCAGTGACACACACACACACACACACACACACACAGGACAGACAAAAGGCAGAAAGGGTTTGTGCGGCAGCGTGTGCGTACATGCTGCGTTGATTGTGCGATTGTGTGTGTCCATTCTGTGCAGGAATCAGCCTGCCAATCAACCATTGTGCGCTTGTCAATTTCATAATATTTCTCAGCTCTGACCTCCACGAGTGTGTACTTAAATATTTCTTCTCTTCTCCCTCACACCTCCCTCACGCTCTCTCATTCTCCCCTTTATTAGAAGACGATAGCGCGGATCCTTCATCTCTCCTCCACTAATTCTCTCCGTTATTGTCTCTCTCGTGCTTCTTCTCTTTCCGTTCTCCTGTATGTATTGGAAAAAGTGTCCCGTCCATCCTTCCCTCACTCTTTCTCTATCTCCGCCACCTCCTGTGGATGTCACTATCCTATTTTTCCTCCTCTAATGCCTCAGTCTTCATCCTAACTTCCTCTCTTTCTTTCTCCCCCAGTCTCCTCTCTCCCCCCCCCCTGCTGTTTCCCGGCCGACTCTCACTTTTTCAACATTGTCCCTTATTGTGTTTTCATCATCATAGGCTCATTTTGTCAACTTGGTGTCTCCTTCCCATCCTTCATCGTCCCTCCTTTACATCCTTCCTTTCCTCATCCCTTGCTCCCTACCTCCACCCTACTCGCTCCCTGGGGAGGTCAGTAATAATGGTAGTGATGGAGTGAGAGAGGGAGGTGCGATTATTGTCTTGTCGGGAGTCAGAGGAATCGATCGGCCCAGAAATATGAGGCGCGAGAAAGAGCCGCTGTGTCAGATACAATAACCACCCGCTCCCGCGGGCTTACACACACACACACACACGCACTCATATTTAGAGGCACATACACGTTGGACACAAACATACGCATTTATTTGTTTAGACACATCTTTCTTTTTCATTAACACAACGCTCGCATCCTTCTTCGTTTCTCCGGCGGAGGCACCAATCATCTCCATGCTTTGATCCCAGATAAAGCCAAGTAGTAGATGTGATCATTCCTCATGCACAGATAAAGGGCACGGCGTGGAAAATGCCTCACACACCTCTCACTCACGTATCTATAAACAGACATAAACACGCGTGCGTGGTCAGCCAGCACGCGCACACTGAGACCTTTCACTGCTGTTGCCTGGCAACGTGGCCGAATGTCCAATCCGAGCCCAGAACGGCGGCCGGTGATGTCACAGCTAGTGCTGACCAGCAGGTCTGAGGTAGAAAGCCAGACGGAGAAGGAGAAAGTTTGAATGGGAGAAGTGGAAGGTCATGAAGACAAAGAAGGCCACACTCGGAGGTGAAGGATGGACAAAGAGAGCCGCTTCGCTCTTCCCGTGTTTGCGATCCTAAATCGCCGCTGACGAAACAGTAACCCGCTTTGCTCGTGAACAGTTAGGTCCTCAGGGGCATCAGAGCTGCGATGAAGACCACTCAGGTCCCTGTTTTGCCAGATGAAAGAGGTGGGAGGAGTGAGGATTTGAACCTTGGTATCGCCGTGGGAGATGGCAGTGTCTGTCTAGACAAGACGAGCTCCCTATGGGCAGTGAGATGATATAGAGAGAAGTGTAATGGTGTTAGAGAAAGATGGCTGCGAGGAGCGGCCAGAGGAGAAGAAGCTATTGAGAGGCATTTGGACAGGAGCGGAGAAGGTGTCGTAAAGGTGTGGGCTGCGTGTGTGTGAGGGATGTTACTACTCCCATGGCGGTCAACAGTGTGTTTTAGCCCCTGCTGCTTCTCATATCACCTCTTCTCGCTGCCGGAGTCTGTGTTTATGGTCCTGGTGGGCACACAACTAAAGGTGTGGCGATACATTCCACTCATGGACCGGTTCCTCGTGGAAATGCTTTCGGTTCGATGCTCTGGTGCTGGACTTCATGATGTGGACAGTGCAAGAGGAGGAAAGCTCTTTTTTGTAAAGAGGAAATAAGTCAAAACAAAGAGGTCCTCCATCTTTTTATCTTTGACCCGCCTGGGGGTCAAACATTTAACTTTCTTTTGCCATGAAACTGAAATGCGTCCTTGCAGAACAGCAGGCAAAGTTCATCCTTTTAAATGGACACTTTGTCTCCACAATATCCATTCATGTCTCAGTCACGTACTTTGAAGATAAAGTTTGCTTCTATACCTTGCGAAGAAACAATGAATGGTAGAAATGTTCAGAAAAAAATAAGATTCCACTAAATTGTGAATTAAACATCCTTCGTTTCGCATGAAAGTTTGTTTTTTTGTAAAACTTAATTCTGTTTTCTGTGTAATTTTTACTCTACTTTCAGAGTAATTCTCCTGTGTAATTATTTTTCTGTTTTTAATCTACTTTTTCCTGAATTATTTTCCTCTGAAATTCCTTTTTTTCCTTTGAAACACCCACCTTCAGGCAACTCCTGTTGATCCGTGGTGACTCTCTGCTTCTTCCCCAAACATCCTAAACATAATAAATAAAAATTATTCTGAAGGGAAAAAACACCATAAAAATACTACAATAAACCAAGCCAAATACAAATTACTAATAGACTTTTAGTTCATTATTGAAATGTACTTATGGAGCGGATTTGAAAAGTTCACAGCGCCACCTGTGTCCCGGGAATAGCAGTGCTTTATGCATGTCAGGAGGAACATCTATATGGATTTGAATGATTCATTGTCCCACCGTGCGCTGTAACATTTCTTACGCGCCTCACGGTAGTTTCAACCTCTCACCTTGTTGTGCAGTGTGGCAGTGTGTATTGAACTCGGCGGGTCCATCACTGAGCCGTTCTTTGTCCCCGTTACAAGAAGACGAATATGATGGATTATGTGAATTAGAGCCGGTGTGTGCTTCAGGCATCGGGCTGCACACAAATAGTCGGACTGAGCCATGGAGGGATAGTGAACGGGTGTGGAGACCCCAGAATTGTCCCTGCAATGACCCATTACACACATGCATCTTCCACACCGCCATTCTCCCTCAGCACCAGCTACGATCCTGCTGCCAATCCCTTTATTCCCGTCCATCTTTCTTCTCCATCACTCGCTCACCTTGGCTTCATCCTCCTCACTGTTTCTTCATTACGATTCTGCTTTTCTTTTTGTTTTAGAAACCCCCCCATACCTCCGTCCCTTCCTCCCTGCCTCTCCTTCGCCTTGACAGTGAAGTGATTGATGGCGCTCTAGAGGCCTCGGCCTCCCCCCCATCCTCCTCCCAAGGGTCCCACTATCAAATTGTGTGTGCATGTAAGCGAGAGAGTGGTGTTACACATGCGTTGTCAAAATAACTTCCAAAATTAAAAAATGAATCTGCAGCTTGAAGAAAGGGTCCCTTTTGTATGACTAAGTGGGCGTCTGGATCACTTAAGGTCACGTGATAGGATGACCCCGTATGGAGAAGTTAATGTGATAAATGTGGCATGGTGAATTAAAAAAAAAAAAGATATTAGTCAGTAACCAGAAAATTATTTTATGGTAATGTTTGCTGTACATGAGAGGTGTGATCAATAATGTGTTTGGATTTCTATAAAATGTATTATTTGATTATTTTACATTCACTTCACAAGATTATTCATCTACGTGTACACACAAATAAATTCTAAAATATGCCTTCATATTGCAAGTATATACGAAATGGTTCACTGTGTATGAAATTTGATTTTATTCCCTATGAGATTATTGTTAAAAATGAAAATCGGCTGATGAATTTATACAAAAAAAACCCTGAAGTTGTGTGATGACCCAGACTAAATTACTCAATAAAAAAGGGCCCAATTTAATATGAAAAAAATCCAGTGTGACTGGAAAAAAAAAAGAAATCAAATATAGACGACAAATAAGAAAGATAACGCAGTGCTTCATATATGTATCTCCTTAAAATAAAAATGTCATTTTGTGTGACGCGAGAAGATTGATGTCACATTATTAAGGCCACAACCAAACAATGCTCAGCTCTAGTATCAAGGATGCTGATGTTGATCTCCATGGCAACTGGACTTCGACCTCCTGGGGCCCGCCGGACCCTCAGTGGTCGTGAACTGTACACACACAGAGCACCGCGGGATTCACATCCACGCTTTTGTTTAGACAGGAGATACTCTGCACAAACACACACACACACCAGACTCACACTGCCGGCCTGATGAGGTTTGAATAAAGGTCACGGCCAAGGCCGGGCCGGCCAGATGACCTTTGACCCCGCAGTCATGCCTTCCCCTCCTCCCTGAGCGCGGTTTGACACTGTCCTTGGACGAGCTGGGCCATTCACTACAGCGGTAAACTGGTCAGCAGAGACTCGCTGGGCACTTTAATAAAGAATGTTAATGGAGTTTGGACAGGAATCTCACAACCCTCATGTTTCCCCGACGGCAGCGACCATGTTGGGAGAGTCACAATTAGGGTCACAGATCGAAATCGTTTTCAATAATTCAACAACATGCTATATCAACTCTCTGCTTTAACTATAGTATCTCACTTGTTTTTCCATGATATTACATCATCCACATCAATGATTTACTCTCTATTTTTAAATGTCAACTGGTATCTGATCCTTTTTGTTTGTTTTGTTTTAAAAAAAATCAATTATTTTTCCTCATAACACATTTATGGCATTCTCAACAACCTTTGCATCATTACATATTTATAAACAAAAACCTTTGCAATATAACTACATTTTCAAAATAAAGGAAAACCGCTTGTTTAATTTTGATAATGAAATGTGGATAAATGTTATAGAAGTGTGTATTATCCTATATGTAGGATGTATTATAATACATATACAACAAAATGCGATCATTATTACAACTTGAATGTATTTAAAAACGGGCTTCCAATGCTACAAATAACCAGAAACCAATGCAGTTTAACGTCAAAATGTGATCTTTACTCAAAGTTTTAGAGCTCACAACGCCTTCTCCAAAACAGATATTGAGTGTGCTCAACACAGCGGTAAATCCAAGTGGTTTAAATCACTTCATAAAGTATTTATCAGGCTAAACTCCTGTATTTGCTGCACCGAGCGAGGAGGACGGAGAAGAGACGTCCACTCTCGTCCGCCCCTTGATCCTGATGACAGAATCAATACTGCCTCCTTGTGGTCGTCACGTGCCATCGTCCCAGACTGCGCGGAGACGCTGCAATGAGATGAGAAAATCACAGAGCTCACAGACCCGCGGGTGATTTCACCCACTTTATATTTTGTTTTCTTGCCTTTGATGACGACCCTGGCGGGCGGATGTGCGACATCTCTCTGGTTGGTTGCCTGAGTGTGGTCTGGTCAGTGGTGCAGTGGGCGCTGTCGTGACTTCTGTCTTTCCGCGGGGTTCAGACACGCGTCTCGCACCTGCCCACGGACACAGTCGGAGTCGAAAACACACATTGAAACAGCCTGAACACGCGTTTAACAGCGCGACTCTGCTATATGATAATATTATTAAACCATGAATCGCGAAACATTAGTGGAAAAGTGAAAAACAATATATTTTTAGCTTAATTTCTTTATGTAATTTCAAACTTTCATTGCTTTATTTACTTGCGTATGAAGTTTCGTTCATGTTCATAGAGCGTTCACGGAAGCGAAAGTTGCTTTTTAAAGTCGACAAAGTGCATTTTAACCGTCACTATTCATCATAATATTCGACTGAAACCCTACTTCAAAAGTTTAAAACTAGCGTTCGACTTGTTCAATCTTTAGTATAAACCAGATTTCTAACTTTCACTGAACGCAGCACATTATGTTTAGGAGCGATGAGAATATTGAAATAGTCATAGTCGCGACCTTGACGTTCATTATTTTTATTATTATTATTATTATTGGAATTACGCAGACTTGCAGAGCTTTTATAAATGGAATTATTGATAGAAAAACACCGTTAAAAAAGCGTTGGTTAAAGACTTCTACATGAAGAGACCAGGCGTTGCATGTTGGAAAGACTTGTCGAAGCGCGTGGAGTCGTCGTGGGCGCTCGGCATTCTCCGTGGGCGCTCGGACTCCGCAGACAATGAAGCGATTGTTCTTCAGTCACAGTGTGACTTCCTCCTGCCTGTGTGAGCACATCTTTCCATCCACGCCATCATTTTCCGTCTTCTTCCTCTTCACCTGTCTCGTGCTCTCTCTCTCTCTCTCTCCCACCTTGGTGCGTGCGTTGTCTTGACTGTCATCTCCTGTGAGCAGTTCCTACACTTCTGAGGCTTGACTTCCTGTTGTGCCAGGATGTGGGGAGGAGGTGGGACTTGGGGGGTGTGGACAGTCAGCATGACAGACAAGACAGAGAGAGAGTTTCTCTCCACACACATGAACACACAGTCATATGGTGTCAGACATGAGCGCGGCAGCAGCCATACCAGCCAAGGACTTCTGCACTATGTGGTTGCCAGGTGAGTAGCGGTGCGGCTGCATTCAGACCCAGGACCAGTCAACATGTGTGTGAGTGTGTGTGTGTGTGTGTGTGTGTGTGTGTGTCCCGGGCTGCAGATGAATAGCTTTAACCAGCTCAGCTAATTGGAGGGCATCAAAGAAAGGAGAGGGGATGTGAGGATAGATGGATGGATGTTGAGAGATAAAGGTCACATGGCCATGTTTATGTTTTCACCAGCAAATCTCATTCAGTACATGTCCATATATATCAGTGTCATAGTGTGAGTGATTCAGCCTCTTCTGTGCAAGTGACTATCTTGTCTTGTGTTTATGGAAGTTCAAAAGCAAGATGTAATGTGCGTGCACAACAGCGATTATTTAAAGTTACTATGAGGAAAAAAAATGAATTGATGATTATATATATATCTACTGATTACTGATGCCTGAGAGAGGAGAAAGTTATGATCCTCACCTCATAGACAAAGGTGCACCCAACAATAAACGGGGCCTCAAGAACAAAGTTGCTTTGAAAATAGCATTGCCGTAAGTCTGTGTTGATTTTATGATATTGTTTACTGGGTGAGACTAAAAGATGACAAGGTTTTGTTTCATTGTGAATCAATTATATATATATATATATATATATATATATATATATATATATATATATATATATCAAGAAATTAATAACAATCATCATTCATTTTAAATATGAATAAATATGAAAATTGTGATTAAATATGACTTGATGTTTTCGAAAATTTTGAGGAAAACATTTCAATGTTCTTCATACATGTAGGGTCAGGGGTCAAGTCCTTAGTTCATTGAAAAAAAAATGTGTGTGTGTGTGTCACAAAGTATCACGTAATTAAAGAGCGGTCAAGTTGATTGTAAATGTAATTTTTATTTTATATGAAAATATTGTATATTGTAAAATATTGTGTATAATATTGCTGGTCTATTTGAAAAAATAATCTTTGCGTGTTGATGCGACCATTTGATATGACTGTTATCTGTTCATGTATTTGTGTTTGTTGTGGCTAATAGTTGTGATTCATCATAACAATATTTTTACAATACCATTAAGTGACGTGCACAGTTGAGAGGCACACACCCACTCGTACACACGTCTATATCGCTATCCTTATGGGGACCACTCATTGCCGTCATGCTCTCTCCAGCCACTCAGCCTAAACCGAACCATCCAAAACAAACAGGACCTAAGCTAACCTTACATTCAAGTACTATTACCTCAGTTATTGTGAAGTTTTAATCCTCAAATTGAGGATTGGACTTGTGGCGACCGGCAAAAATGTCCCCATAAAAGCGTAAGGTCCACACAAGGATAGTTAAACAAGTACACACACACAGACATTCTTGTAGTGTTAGGACTTTTGGATGTTTCTCAATGACTTTTGAGGCTTCCCCAACCTCTCACCCTAAGCCTCCCCGTCCAAAAGATATGGCTCACCTTAACCGGGACTGTGAGCCAAACTTGAAGCTTACTATAATGGCCCTCACATTTAGGCTTGTTGGGACCGTCCTATCCAGGACCTACTTGCTCCAAGTTCTCCTCAGTGCGAGCGCAAACATCAGGAGAACAGGAAAGGTCGCCCTGTCACAGGGAGGAGGATCCAGGTAGCGACGGCGAAAAATCAGATCAGGCAGGATGTGACTAAAAACAAACTCAGTAAAACTAATATTTTGAAGCGTGGAACACCGCTGCAGAGTAACTTGAACGATGGAGTCGAAGAGTGACGCAGGTCACGGAGACACGCCACAGGCTAAAATGTGTTTGACTACCAGTCGTGAATCCAAGTGATCAAACAACGTGTGTGCTTTTTAATGCTGCGTGAAGCTCCATCCAGCTCACACACACTTGGTTTTCAACCTTCTGTTGAGATGCCTGGTGTATGTGTGTGGCATACTGGTGTCACTTCAGTTTAACTCGCTGGTGTGTGTTGTTGTGTGCTTTTATTGAGATGATCATGTGGGCAGCCAAAATTCTTCATCATTATTTTTACATCCCTTTTTTGTTTCATCAACTGTCGGATGTTCGAAAATGTATATTAGTTTTCTCTGTTTTATTAAAAAAAAACAAATAAGTAATACAATTGTAAACATTGGAAAGAAGATATGTTGTTGAATATTGGTGAGTGAAAAAGTTCAAAAACCATCTTAAAAACCAGGAAGGAAACTCACCAGGAAGGAAAACTCACCTAGCCAACGTTTATGCCAATATATATGAGCTGTTCTGTTTTATCGCCTTTAAAAATGTCTTGCTGTCACAAAATAACAGGTTCCACTCTGAAATGGAAATTTTGAAGTTTAACCTTTTTTGGCCTTCTTTAATTTAAAAAAAGGCTGGTGAGTCGTCTTCCCCTTTGAGGCTTTTCTGACTCACTTGAAATCGAGGCTCGGGGTTTGATCGTCGGTGGGAGATCTGGCGGTTTCATCAGCTTCACCTCAAAAATGCTCTTTAGCAGAAAAGTCCGACAGTGAGAGACAGACTTCCTCCTGTTGCACCACACAAACATGACTGTAGATTATACGGCAGAAAAATGCCGCCTGTTTGAGATGCAGCCGCTCTATTCTGCTGGATTACAGATAAACCCGTGGATTTGCTGCTAGATTAACACGCCGAGCCTGGCAAAGTATTTAAACTGGATGTTTCTGCTGCGGTTGCAGTTTACACGACAAGACTGGTGAGGAGTCGCCGGTAGATGGAGGAGAATTAGAGACCCAATCTTCAGTGTGCAGCAGGTTTTAAATTAAGGTGTGTGTGTGTGAGCGGGAGACAGGATCATATTAATAGCATTACTGACAGTAAGTGTTGGGTTTAGCGCTCGCCATTCAACCCGGTACAAGGGGGAAGTCAGGAGGGGAAGTGAGAGAACGACGCAGCATCTTGATATACTGTCCCGCCACAGTACTACTGACCACATTAGCAGCAGCCGCGCACATGTCCGTCGGCCATTTCTAACCATGAATCAAGACAGGCTTTCACCAGAACGCTCGGCGAGGCCGCACTTTACATGAGACGCCGCGCCATAACAGCGCTTTTATTACCTGGGCGTTGAAGTGATTGTCATTACAGGAGGAGAGATCCAAGTTGGGAGAGCGGCGCACCGTGGCTCTAACATAGAAGAGCTGTTGTTATTACATGCTGACAGAAACAGCTGCAACACACCATCACTTCTGACTGGAAGGAGCATTGGTGTCCATAATTTGCTGAAGGTGCTTTGATATTAAATTCTTACCTTCACAAATTGGACTTTTATTTGATTTGTTTTAATGGTTAGAAGGTCTGATCTCTCTGCATCTTCATAGCACAGACAGGTTTACATTACTCCATAAGTTTATAGATTAAGTTTATGAAGCCCTAGATTAATTTGTTACAGTTATTTCTCACACTATTTTCATTCTGAGCATTAGCTGCTCCGCTCCAAGTCTCAGGTGGATAGCTAAGCTCACTCTGTTAGCCTCATTTGTTTCCATGGTCTGGTTCTATTTGGAGGCGATCTACTCTCAGCCACTTGGTTCAGTGTTATTCCAGACGTCTCAGACTTGACCTCATTTGTCACGCCAGCTTTTTACCCCCCAAAAAATTATTATGAAAAGAAAGTAAACCAAGTTTCTCTGGGATTGTACTGAAGTGCAATGATGGGCCTGTGAGATTGATGTTCGTCTTCAAAGCTGCTGTAAATGTTTTGATAGACACTCAAGGAACCGTTCTGCGAGTCGATCACTTCCTGTGGTTGTGACCAACAGAAGAAATAATCTCACTTTTCTTTTTTAGTTAAAACAGGTCTGGCAACTTTCCTCGTGCATCTGGCTCCCACTTCACTCAGTTCTGATGATGAAGTCTGTAAAGATGATTTGAGATGTTGGGAGTTATAAATATAAAATGCTGATTTCAGGCATCATGAGTCAGGAATGAATACATTTTCGAGATCTCGCCTATTCACTCACATTGAAGTGAACCAGTTTGTGGCTTCCCCTGAAAGAGATGATCTTGCTCTCAACTTCGTTTCCACTTTTTCTGTCTGTATTTTTTTATCAGTTCAAAAATCCCTTGAATATTTTTCATTTTAGTTTTATTATCCCCAAATAAAATAATTTCAGAAAATCAGATTTTCATCAAAAATACTCTGAGCAACACGCAGGAGATATAATAGGAAAGGAGGAACAAAGTTCAATAAGGAGCTGAAGGAAAAATAATTACGAAATATTAATATTTCATTTGTGCAGGTATAGAAGTATAAAACAAATTTTAAAGCTGAATAAAAGGATTCCCACAGCAATTATATATATATATATATATATTTCAAATGTGGACAAAAACACAGATCTTGTAAGTTGAGTAACGCTGGGTTGTTCCAGCTTCCGCTCGTTCTACCAAAAATAAAATGAAAACAGAAACAGCCTGTAACTTTGGAAACTACAGGTGTTGCTTATACTCTGGGGCGGATGGATGGATGGATGGATGGATGGATGGCGGTCTGCTTGTACAGCAAGACTAGATCATTAAAATTAGCGCAGCTTTTTAAAAGGAGATGTTGCAGTGATGGTGTGGCGGTGACGCCCTGCCGCCGCACCTCGCGCGCTCTTCTCTAGCGCCTCGCCACTTCCCCTTATGACTGCGGCTTATCTGACATCTGAAGCCCTGACACCCCCCCACCCCTGGCCCGATTCCACGGTCATCTTTGAGTTACTGACTGCAATGTAGTGATGGATCACGTGATCCAGTCTGATCAAATGTGATTTCAATAAACAGCATGATGGCGGGTTGGACATTGTTTGGCTGCTAGAGAGGAGCGGAGCGAGGGAGAGAATAGGGTGAGGATGGATGGGGGTCATGAGTTTATTATGCAGGTGCCAGATATAATTAGTTAGACGTTGGGCAGATTTGCATATTCTCACAAAAGGGAAGTTGCTTGTGTGTGTGTGTGTGTGTACGGACTCATGTGCGTGTCTCTCACTCAGGGTGCAGAGAGAGGAGAAAAAAAGGGTTTCAAGTGAGCCAAACGTTCTCATGTTTTCAGTTCCAGTAACCTGACGAAATGCGCTTCTTTCTTCTTTGCACCGGCCTCCAATGATGCTTGAAGGTTGATGCCCGTAGGTTTCATTCGCGACTTCTCGTGTGTTTTCGCCTGCACATGATCACATGCTCTGAATTCCTCCTCACCATAACACCTTTTAGATTGGCGCTCACATGAGTTGGGGCGCAGCTTTGTCCACTTCTTGAGGCTGCTGATCCTCATCTCTTATCTGGAATGAAGCCCACAGTTGTGCTATCCAAAAGGCAAGCTCACTCATGTCTTCAGTTTTTCCACCATCATACCCTTATTAGCAATGAAGGTGGTGATTTTGTTCCCCTCAGGAGTCAAGCACCTGACCTCTGTCGTTTGATATCACTGAGTGACAGCGCATCAACCAGGAAGCATTGTGGTCGCCTGAGGAGTGACACACCGAGACATTTTTAGCTCGAGGTTGCTCCCACGTAGAACACCTTGCAGCTAAATTTAGAGCGAGCAAACACCTCCCGACGACCTACTCATTGTTTCACAATTATTGGAAAGGATGAATGAATAAGTGTGGGCTGAAATTGTGAATGAGGGAGTGAGTCATGTTGACCCAAAACACCGCAGGCTGCCTCAGCTATAGTCGTTGCTTGTCCTTCTACCGCATTGTCTCGGTGTTCACTGTTTGAACTTTGTGTGCCGCAGACATCAGGATGTCCAAGCCAGTAGAGGTGGAGAAACTGGGGGCCGACTCACCGCTGGACAGCACAGGTGCGAGATGGAGAGGAGTCAGTGGTGTTGACATGAATGCCAGCCTGAATTGTTTCATATAATAATTGATTGTGTTGACATTGACCACAGGAGAAGTTGCTAAGCATGCATCATACACAGTTGTTTTTTTATAAATACCATGGCAATTGTTGCTATTTGATGCCTATTTTGGAGGTTGAGACAGGCAGTTAGTAGATTACAACTACTTCTGAATGTAACTCAAAGGAAGATTTGATCACCTCAAGAGTGGCTCACAATGTTTACAGTGTTACGGTGTGTTATTCTAAAGAATGATTGTTGTAGTAAACAAATGTTTGCATCATGAAATGGCCACTCTTGTGTTGACATCTTCCTTTAAATTGCATTTAGAACAGATGTGATTCATTTGCCATTAATCGTGAGTTTACTCAGCTTCAGTGTAAGTGAGATTAAAATTTTAATCGATTGACAGCCCTAATATTTAAACATTATTTTTTTAAGTATTAACTCATACAAGTAACATCCGATCCGATTTTATTCAATGTCTGGAACCGCAGCACGTAGCAGCCTGGCGTCGCGCACGACAGTTATGGCTGTAAACAGCTCGGTATATAATAGTGTTCAATAGAAAAAGGTTGCTTAAAAACGCAACAGACTGACGTTGTGTATCCTATACATTAGTACCTATAACCCTCACGTCGGGCATTTTGAATGGCATTCAACTTATGTCCAATCTGTCTTACGACCGGTTGGTCAGAACCGATCCCAGTCGTAAGTCGGATGTTACTAGTATATAACATAGAAAGATCCAGTTGCTGTCGTAAGTTGCGCCAACCTGGTCGGTTTAACAGTAGAAGCAGTCAAAGACGCAGCCACTGGAACAAAATACAGAGAGTTATCTCCATCAAAAGGTCGAAACATGGTGTGCAGATAGCTTCAACTACCACACAGCTCTTCTGCCTCAAAGGGCTCTCTGGTAAAAAGTTTGCCTCCAGTGTCTATAGCCACAATTTGAAGCACAGTTTTGTGGACTTTGTGGATCTTGTGTAAAAGCTCTGGATTTCACTTGGAGTGACACTAAAAACATTTGATAAAACTGCATAAAATGTGATCCCGGGCTGCAGAGTCAGTTGAGCTCCATACAACAGAAATTGTGTCACAAAAACCAAATTGCATGATAAAAAGAAGAGACGTCAGCCACTCGTCCATCCGTCTTGCAATGTTTGTCACTGTGGCAAACGTCAGCAAGCGCGGACCCAGCACCAGTTCGAGTGCTTTATGATGTGCCCCACAGGCTGACAGTACTGCGGTCATGTGTTCTATCAGTGCTATTACATGACGATTATTCACTCTTTCCTTTCCCTCCTACACAGATTCCGAGCGAAACGGATCTGAATCAAATCATCAGGTATGTTTTGCTTGAGTGAGCGATTCTCTTGTTTGCACGCCATCACTCAACCGACTATTTTTAAATGCTCATGAGTTCATCTTGAGGTGGTTCTTTGTTAAGTCGCTAAATACTAGATTTCTGTTATTTTTGCATTCTCTCAGGCCTGATGAATCTGATGCAGAATTTTTAAAGCCATCGTTCATTTACATTGTTGCTAGTATTAAATGTATGTACACATTTGTATACATGCAATTACAGACTAAACTTTATATGTCAGATTTAGTTCCAGAATCACTCTGGCTGAGGAGAATTATGTCTGTACGGAAATGTTGTGATGTAATAACAATGGCTGTTGCGGCAAACAAAAAAGAAGACATGAAAACAGAAAACATGAATATTATACAACATTCCTCAAACCATTATGTTTTTATCCACTTTTGTAAGCCACATTTGTAGTGATTTTTAAAGATCAATGAAGGTTTGTAAAACCAGGTTGACTCCATTCATGAGCTATCAATGGAATAAGCTTCTTCACCCACCATCTAGTTCGATATTTGTATGATACTTTTAACATCTGTTTGTAAATCATTGTGCAAAAATGCTTCTTTTTTTTCTCCCCTCCCCCCAAGACTCAGTCAATGAAAGTCAACCCCTTCTCCCTTTCGCCGACCCTGAGCAACAGCAAGGTGAGTGAAAGACTGCGTGTGTTTTCATCAGTTACCCGAGTGTTTGAGCATCTTTTGTGTTATTAACGTCACGTTACATTCTATTGACCGTGTCCTTGTCTCACTTTTGTGAGCTCTGGATTGTTCCTTTGTGGCGCTCCATTATGTCTCATGTAAACAAACCCAGCGTGATGGCATGTCGCTTCCCTGGGGACAAACAAGATAAAGCCTTAATGCGACGTCTCCAAAATGAATTCCCAATATTTGCATGCAGATATGCAAATCTATGACTCAGATTGTGTTGTCAGTTTAAACATGGTGAAACAAACCTATAGGAAGCCAGATGGATTTTTTTTCCAAACAGAGACTCTATATAAACTGAATTACTTGCTTATTTGTCAAAAATGTGTCTTTAATGTTTAAATAATACAAAAAATTATAATAAGTTGACGCCATTTTCAAGTTCCGTTTTTGGTTTAACTGCCAATTTTAGCTCACAGGCCGCTTTGTTTTTCTAAGGAAACACAAGTAGATAACTTACTGTTCCACCTGACATTTTCAGCCCCATAAATGAAATGCACTTCAAGTCTTTTCCAAAAACGTCCTCCTTCGCTAAAGTGTCTTGAAGGAGAAGCTGCCCGAGAAAGCAGACTATCATGAAACAAGATAAATATCTCTTGAATATACTGTTAGCTTAGCTTCTTCAGCCTATTATCTGTATCTATAAGTGGTTTAGGCCAACACAAAATGTTAACTTCTTCACTGGACTATGATGAAAAACCATGTATAATTTAGCAGTTTGCATCACAAACTTTTCAATTGACTGAAGAACTTCAGGAGCTTTTTATTTATTTATGTTATTATGCTATAATGCCTTCTGATCGACTCCTGCAGTGACCTCTCTTGTTTTCTCGTCCCTCTCCCCAGAATAAGATGGAGGAATGTGGTGAGATGTCCCCGGCCCTTCCTCCCCCTCACGCTCCGACCCCATCTCAGACCGCCCTGCAACACACACAGCTCATGCTGACCGGCTCCCAGCTAGCAGGGGTAAGAACAGACATTTCACCTTCAGGACCCATTTCCACAAAATTCTCCGTCATTTGTCGGAACCTGTATTCAGTGTTGGGGAAACTTAAACTGCATGTAGTTAAAGTGCATTTGTTTTTTTTGTGCTGCATCAACTAACTACAACTACTTTTAGGATCACTTTTGTTTTAAAACTACTCCATTGATAGAATAATGTTTCGTTGCATGTATATTTTTGTTGGCCATTTTGGTGGATATGTTTAACATGTTCATCATACTGTATGTCGATGTATTAAACACTCAGTATCAAAGTAAAGTAAAGCCGTGGTTTTAACAGACTGAACGATAAGTTGCTGCTCGACCAAACACTGCTCAACACCACATCAGTATTTGCGTTCGATCACAGTGAAATTCTGACAGTGCGGCGTCATTCTTTCATTTTGTTGTGGCAAGTTGTGGGCTGCCGCCTTGATTTTAACACGCAATACGGAGCACTCCGAGGTTGTTTGAAATATCACCGTCATCTTGGTGGTATTGCAAGCTTTTGTAAATGGGGAAATTTCAGCTTTACTAGAGACTTGATTCTGCATGTATCTAGGGCAGAGCATCTGGCAGTGACTCAGCATTGAACGTGGGGGTGTGCTGGTGAAAGTGGGGACCAATAATTTCCACCTAGCTTGCAGTGAAGGAAACTAACAGGCTGCTTCGCTCACGTTCTGCTTGCTGTCTTAACTCCATCCTCGCCGCTCTTGGCCGACGCTTCCTCTCGCTGCTCTATTTCACGTCTTCTTTGCTCTCCCACTTCTGTCCCTCCGTCAGTTGACCGCTCTGCTTCCGGCTCAGCAGCAGCTGTTGCTGCAGCAGGCTCAAGCGCAGCTCCTGGCCGCTGCTGTGCAGCAGTCCAGCGCCGCCCACGCCGCGCACGCCGCTCACGCGGCCGCCCAAGCCAATCAGCAAGCTCAGGCGGCGGCGGCGGCAGTGGCAGCGGCCAATCAGCCGCAGCAGCAGCAGCAGACAGGACAGCAGACGCAGGCAGCTTCGCAGGGCCAGAGCACGCAGGAACAGACCGCCCAAAGTGTGCCCGTCCCGCCTCCTCCGCCCCAGCTCGCCCTTTCTCAGCCAATCCAGCTCACCGCCCAGGTACTGACCCACAGTCATGTGACCCCTGGATCCACGGCAACGCATGCTCGCCACCAAAAACAGCTCGGAATTAAGTAAATAAATGTGGAATATGAACTAGAAATAGTGGCCCTAGTTCAACAATTTTGACTATAATACTTGTGGTTGTGTCTTCAAACTTTGGTTAGAAAAACAGAAATTCAATTCACTCTTCTACTTTACTTGACTAGTTCCATCTCATCTTATGAACTGATTCCTGTAAATTCTGTCGCCGACCAGGACATCCAGCAGTTGCTGCAGCTCCAGCAGCTGGTCCTGGTGCCCGGACACTCCCTCCCCTCTCCTGCCCAGTTCCTCCTCCCACAGGCCCAGCAGGCCCAGCAAGGTCAGCAGGCCTTTGTCGAGAAAATAGATTTTGATATTCCCCTCATAAAAGGTGTTATATAGCTGTAATTATAACAAATCGTGAACTTTTCCAGGACTCCTGTCGACACCAAATCTTATTTCGCTACCTCAGCAAAACCAAGGGAGCCTGCTGACCGCTCAGGTCCGAATGGGACTGCAAGCACAGGTACCATGAATGTTTTATGATTCGATTAGCCGCAGAGCCGGCCGATCTTTCTTTGGGGAGCCGGTGATCTACAAACATTTGTGTCTCCTACCAGCGAGACAAGAGTGTGGAGGTGAGCAGCGCGGGCAGCGTGACGGCGCTGACGCCGGTGACCTCTCACCCGGAGGAGCCCAGTGACCTGGAGGAGCTGGAGCAGTTCGCCCGCACTTTCAAGCAGAGACGTATTAAGCTGGGATTCACACAGGTGCGCGCGCGGAGGTTGCCGTCAGTGAGTCATCAGCTGTTGTTCAACTTTTACATCCCATCGCGCAGGGAGACGTCGGCCTGGCCATGGGGAAGCTGTACGGCAACGACTTCAGCCAGACCACCATCTCTCGCTTCGAGGCCCTCAACTTGAGCTTCAAGAACATGTGCAAACTGAAGCCGCTGCTGGAGAAGTGGCTCAATGATGCAGGTGAGAGGACGCAAATGTGGACCTAACTACCTGCAAGGAATCTTCACAGTCAAACTGCACCACCTTCTTTACGCTTTCAAGGAGGTTCAAGGTTAAACTGTAGCCAAAGTTAAATACACAGTGAAGAGCTGTAGCTTTCTACTGAATCTGTTCACGACCTGTGGTCTGAAAGTTCTGCCTCGTGCTCCCCTCTCAGAGACCATGTCCATAGACAGCACCCTGCCCAGTCCCAGCTCCCTGTCTTCTCCGTCGCTGGGCTTTGACGGCGTCCCTGGGCGCCGCAGGAAGAAGAGAACCAGCATTGAGACGAATGTACGCGTGGCGCTGGAGCGTTCTTTCATGACGGTGAGACTTTTGCACGCCCTGCTTGCTGTGCTGACGGCTCCTGTGCGAACAAAACGTTCCTGAAAGGTTGACAACAGGAATACTGTAATGGAATATTGATGGAGGATTTTGAAGGATTGGTTAGTCTGTTTAGATCAGACCTGGACAAAGTGCACCCCTCCTGGAGTTTTTTATCATGTCATTTCTTAATTAAATTTTTTCTTATCGCCTCCTTTCTTGTGCAATGTGGGCCCATAGGAAACTGAATCGCCCACCCCTGGTTATATAGAGCACTAAACTGCTGTCTATTCTGTGTGTGCTGTGCAAGCATGTTCTGGATGCTACTGCCACCTGCTGTCTGATTCAACTCGTGGCTGTCATTTAACTGCTTAAAGTCTGAATGTGTAGATGAAATGGAAATCTCACTGGTGAGGTTTGCGATCTCTCAGTGCCTCCGCAGTAATGAATGACAGCCACTAATGTTTTCTTTTTGAGTCAGTGGTCAGTTGTCCTGCTGACCGACCGAGGCCCCTCTTCTCCTCCCCCCACAGAACCAGAAGCCTACCTCAGAAGAGATTCTGCTGATCGCAGAGCAGCTCAACATGGAGAAAGAGGTGATCAGAGTTTGGTTCTGCAACCGCAGACAGAAAGAGAAACGCATCAATCCCAGCAGCGCCACCCCACCCCTGCCCAGCCAGCCCCCCACCGCTCCACCAACGCACAAACCCCCCTGCTACAGCCCCCACCTGGTATATCACTCGCACGCTTGTTTCTGCCCGCTTGGACGCCGCGTGGGTCGCGGGTGAGCGCCCGGTCTGACGTTTTGTCGCTTCTCTCCCAGATGTCCAGCCAGATGTCACAGGCCGTGACCAGTCTCAGCAGCACAACGGCGTCCACCATGTCCTCCATCTGCCCCCTGACCTCCAGCCTTACCTCCACCCATCCTTCCCTCAGCTCTGCTCACCCTTCCCTCACCTCCTCTCACAGCTCCGCACCTTCCCCGGTGACTCCGCCCCCTCCTCCCCGCAGCACAGCCAGCCCGGCCACTCCCAGCCACAGCACACTCAACCTGAACACGGGGTAAGACCGCCGGAAGTGGACTCACCATCAAGTAGTGTGGTAAAAATCACGTGGCAGAAATTGGTTTTCCCAACATTTTGGCTGTTAAATTATCAGCTGTGAGCGATGACTGTCCTCCCATTTAAATGTCATGTTATTGAAGTATTATTTATCATTGATAAATCTAATGGTATTGCTATTGTTTTTGGTTTAATTGCAATACATAATAGAAGCTAAATCATACTCAAAGACTCTCAAAGACTGGCTTCGGCTCTAGACTGCGATCTGGTCGTTTCACCTGCAGTTTGTAGTTACATTTTTGACACCCACACACACACACACACTAGTTGCCTGACACACCCCTATATCCCAACATGCCATTGGGCTCTGCTGCGCCCCCTTGTGCCGCAGTGAATTCTAACTATTGTGTTTGTCTGTGTGTGTGGTTCTTGTGTTCACAGCTTATGGCGTATGGGTAAAAAGAACGGTGACGTGTCTAGCTACATCACCGATTTTGCTGCAAACTTGAGGTGAATACGACGTCTGTCACACGACCTGAAAGCTGCTTGGTTCTTCCTGACTTTTCGCTGCTTTCTGGTTCAGGTGTTGCCTCGATCTGCTTGCTGCTAAACCTGCTTCTATCCCACTTTTCTCTCCTCTGAATGCCTGTGTGTGTGTGTGCGCGTGTGTGTGTGTCGATGCTTGTGTGTAACAACAGGAACACTGTGATGGGGGTTAACACAGGGATGAACCAAGCTCTCCTCGGTAACAATCCCCTGGCCACTATTCAAGGTGTGTGTGTGAGAGATACTGGAAATCTTTGTGTCACAGTTTTGTTTTTGTGTTGTGTGGTCGGCGAAGGAGAGCAGACCTGATCCATGTCTGCATTTATTTGGTTTTTTTTTTAAATCATTTTTGTTCCGTATCATCTGGAGAAAACAGGAAGTTTCGTTCAGCGTACACGTGAAAAACATTAAACACATATCCGATAGGAAGGTGGTGACTCTTGTCTGTTGATAGATATGTAGCTAAATGGTCCATAAATCGTTCTGCGTTTGCCTTACAAAAGTGAGTAGGTGAATATTTATTTACTCACCGCAAACAAAGGTGTTATCACAGAATTAGAACATGTATTTGCGTTGTCAAAAATATTCTCTCAATTTTGAATATGAAGCAAAAACCTCATATATATATATTGATTGATTTTATTACCCAAAAAAATGAAATGTACAAACAGAAAACTTAATTTAAAAAAATAATGAAGGAGATTTGTGTTCCTCTAGTGGGCAGGAATTGAAGGGGACTGATAAGTGGTAAAATAATAATAACAATAATAATATTCATAATCTCTGTGAATTAAAGCTGTTTTTTTACACAACACTGGTCTGGTATTCTCTATCTTCTAATACTGAGTGAGTGAAAGTGAGTCAGTTTGGGGAAAGAGATGATAACAAGAGTCTGTTGTTAATAGTACAATAACACTCCATGACAATGTCTCAAACTGCCACATACATCCCACAAAGGACAACTGGGTTGCGCTTGGATAAGAGCGCAACTAACGTGGACTTTTGTTCTGCAAGTTTATGGACAGAAGCTTCATCAGGGAATCTAACCTTCACACAGTGAGCGTGTTTGTCCCGCAGTGTTTCAGATGAATTAGCACTTCCATCAAACCAAATAAGAAGAGTGTAAGAATCGATCCATGAGTTGTTTCACGAAAATCATTTTTAACTCGCGGAGGAAGAGTGAGTTATCAGAGCAACACACAGCAGAGTGACTAACCACGTTAGGCGGGTGGCCAATCGAATGACGCACACACACTGACGCGAGGAGGAGAGAGTGCATCGATCCGGCGTGAATTCATCCCATCGCAGAGTGATTGTGTGTGAACGACGCTTGTTTCAGGAGTTTCTGAGCCGCCTGTGAGTGAGTGTGTGTGTGTGGGAGTGTGTCGCTCATCTTGTTGTGTTTCACTGCGTCTCCAGTCAAATGTGTATCAGCTATATCGCTAACTGCACCCATATCAGTGAGTCGTCGAAATATTGCAGTATATTTTTATATGATGAAAACATGCTTTTCCATGTACTTATTTCATTTCTGCTTGCTTTTGTTTTTGTTTTTCTTGTTTCTTTCTTCTGTTATTCATCGGCCCAAGACTCCACCTTTTTTGCTGAATTTAACTTATAATGTAGTTCTGGTTTTTTTTTTCCACCTACATTTAACATGATGACAGGATACTTTTTCCCCCGCTGGTTGTACACTGGAAATAACTTATTGAATGTATTGTCTTCCAGTTGTAGAGCTTTCCAAGCGTCATGGTGTCGTGGGGGCAGCAACAGGGAAAATAGTTCCAAACTATTGACTTCCTTTTCCAAAAAAAAAGCCTCACCCATATAAATTAAGATACAAAATAAGTGCAGACTTAAACACATAATTATTTGGACATTTTGCCTTGAGATTTCTCTGCATTCCAGGGCCAAACAAGGGACAGTGTCTTTCCAACACTGACTTACTGTATGGCTCCGCTCTTCCTTCTCTACCTCTACATTGTTGTTGTTTTTTTTGTTTTTTTTTAACATATACATAGCTTCATTCTTCACTCATTAATTCAACAACTATGAATGCTATCTGTATATTTAGTTTAATAATTTAAAATATAGGTCTCGATCAGCTGTAACATTATGACCACCTGTCCTAAATATGCGAGCGTACAACAGTGGACGCAGGAAAGCTAGTAAAAGAAAATGTGCTTCATGGCACCAGGTGACCTTCTGCCATTCAGTTGTGGACCATTTTTGAGGTTCACGTTGTCAGTGCTTTCAGCTTTGCAGCGGGGTCACCTTGACTGCACAGCCCTGTCCATCATTGCATCCTTCCCCTCTGCAGACCTATGAAAGCAGTTCTTCCATCTCACACAGACTTGAAGAGTAGGCAGGTGGTCATAATGTTCCGACTGTCCAGCTCTGAATTTTTGAATTATAAAAGTTTTATCGCTTCATAAACCTGAGATTTTGTAACCTAAAAGACGCGGGCTGGTGTAATCAGGTGGCGTGGAATTAGTTCAGACTTCAGTCTCGGCGACAGTTTGAATGACTCACAGATCGGATTAGGCCGCGTCTCCTCAGTGTGGCTGTTGCTATGTGCTCACATATTATTCACCCCCGTCCACTTAGTAGCGTCATGTGTGAACGCCGCATTAAGTGCTTTGTCTAGAGGGGAAAAACAAAACCATCATGTACCTTGTTGCCACGACAACAGTCCACTCGCGTCTGCTCTCCCATTGCTGTGACTGATGCGCCGAGATGAACTCGCCACAGATATTAAATCCGACTCAAGTTGCATCTGAAGTGCAGCGTCACGTCGAAATGTCATTAGCATCACTTTGAAGTTTCACTTCTTCATAACTGTAGTGAGATTTCATCGCAGGTGTCGATGATGTAGACTTGTGTAGAATGATCTTCTTGGTTAAAAAAGTTAATTCAGTGATGGGTAAAGGCTTTGTTTTCCCTCTGGTTTCCTCCCTCAGTCCCACAGACATAGAGTTCAATAGGTGACTCTTAAGTCGTCCGTCTATTCAGTGTCCTTCCTCTGTCATTTTTGCCTCTGAAATAAATGTTTTTTTGTCCTTGTCCTCCACAGCCCTGGCAGCCAGTGGTGGCCAGCTGCCTCTTTCCAGTCTTGAAGGAGCCAGCAAGGTGATGCTGGGGTCCGGCGGTCAGGGAGGAAGCCTGGCCTCCTCCCTCTTCCTCAACCACCCAGCTCTCCTCCACATGGGTCAGAACCCCGGAGCCGGACTGGTCAGCGCAGCCGTAGCCAAAGCCTCCCAGGCCTCCCCCTTCCCCTCAGCCAGCAGTATCAGCCCTACCCCATGCTCCCCCTCACCCTGCTCCAGCCCGGTCTCCTCTTGCTCCTCCATCGAGATGGTACACAGCCCACCCTCTCCGGGCGGCGCCAAGATCGAGTGACCACACCAGAGGCCAATCAGAGCGACGGAGGCCGACAGGAACCTCACCTTTTCACACCAAAGCGATCTCTTTCTCTCTCTTGCGCTCTTCTTTCAATACTTTCTGCAATGGCTCTCTCCCTCTTTCTCTCCCGGTCTTTCGATGCCAAAAATACACAGAATGAAAGAGGAGAGACGGAGGGAAGGAGGTGAAAGAGGGGAGAAGCGAAGAAAGGGGAAGGTTGAAACCAAAAATCTTTTACCTAGCCAAACACATGGAGAGGAGGCGACGTGGGACCTTTTTTTGTTGTCGACGATATCAACACGGCACCTCTCCACAAAACCAACCGCCTTCGAGCAAAGCGGCGGCAGAGATGCACGGCACTGTGCAGAAACCAAAAATGACAAACAAAAAAACCTTAACTTTAATAGTGACTTAGTGCGGCGAGGACAAAGCATTTGAGAGGAGGAGACTGTGCTTTCCTTTTTTATATTATCGTTTCGACAAAGCTGCGGGTCTGAAGGAGGAGGATTAGGGAGGATACGTTTAAACCAAAAATTAACCTGAGGAGGCGAAGGACGAATACACAATGACAAGAGGAAAAAAAAAAAAGAACGACAACCAAACCAAAATACCAAAAACCAAAAATACGGAGAGAAAAGCTTTATTCAAAGGACGTGTAAATATTGAAGCTATCCAGGACCAGAACTCTACTGCTACACACACATCTGCTCATCCTGTCTGTGCTGGTCTGTCTCACCACTTTGGGCCATTTTTGGATGATCTTGTGCCACTCCACATGTTTAGCCTTGTTAGCTACCTCTACTTTTGAGAGCGTAGCGTGTTGACCGTGAATATTTTTCTTACGCCAAACTGTGGATTATTTATTAGCTCATTTGCTTCTATTTATTGTCGCTTTTGTTGGTGTTCTTCATCATCATCATCATCATCATCATCATTTCTGTCACTGTCTGAGTGCCACACAGGAGTAGAAAGTGCTTTGAATGAGAGGCCGGGTTGAGAAGTAAACAGGAGGCCGTGAAAAAAATGACCTTTTAAAAAGCTTTCACCTGCAGAGCTTAGTCGTCAACTGGAGACTCAGAGGAGAGCATCTAAGAAGCAACTGTAGTGACCTCCAACTGATGCAGTGCATTATGGGACATAAGTGAGTTGAGAATGGAAAAAGTGAAGGGTTGTTTTGGTGTTGCAAACTGCCACATATGGCAACAAGTCCCGTCCCTTAGTCCCTGTGTACACGTTTACAAGGTCATTTGCCTGGAGATGTGAACAGATTAAACATGTGGCACTTCAATCAGCTTTCTCTAAGAATAGCCTGGCTCTGTGGGTGAAAACACTCCACGAGTATGAAATAAGAAGCAGAGAACGCCGGCTAGATAAGCTTCAGTCACGGCTGGCTTTCGTTCCGACACCTGTCCGTTTCACCGTCATCCCCTCCATTGCATTTTCATTATCCACCCGTCGCACACCTTCAAATGGAAAACCAAAGCTTTCTGACGGCGCGGCCGCGTCCAAAGACATTAAGAGACAATAAAAGATGCAGGAGAACAGGACGATACCACAGCGTGCCCCCCCACGCCCCGCCGGTGTGGACCCCTCTACCTGTCCCAACCCCATCGACGGGAAGCTTTATTAAGGGAACTGATCCTGACTTTTGGGACAGGCAAGAGAGGGAGACGCTGACACGGAAGGGGCGGGCGGGGGGGGCGGCTTTTCTTTTCTAAGAGGATACCAAAAATAAACCAAACCAAAAACCCAAGGAATGACCGAAACCAAACCAAAAAGAAGCCTAACCAAATGTGGCTAGAGGAAGGAGGCGGGGCGCGTCGGTCTGTCCACCAGCTTCCACTGTGACAATGTGTAGCATCAGTGGACAGAGAGACAGAAGGAGGACAGAAGAGCGCCCCCCTCCTGCTCCTCTCTTCTTCTCCAGCTCAGCTCTCTGGTCCTGGATGGAGCTTAAACGCAAACAACCTCACTGAACTTCTAGTTTTATTTTTTATGTTGTTTGGTTCTGATTGTTTGATCTCTGCTGTGTCTCTTGATGCCGTTTTACGTACTGTACTTTGGTGCATTTGGAAATAACGTACTCGCTTACTTACTTACTTACTTACAGAAGCTCCTTATTTTTTTCGTAGTCGTGCTAGAGGTTTTTATCAGGTGGTTGGAAAAAAATACTGTGAAAATTTAGCTTTCAGATTTTTATTAGAAACAGAAACTGTCTCAGCAGATTTTAACACCGAAGCCAAAAAACATAGCAAAACCTTGATGATGCCAAAACCAAAAAAAGAAGCCAAAACCCATCGAAGAGAAACAGAACAAAAGTCGACTCGACTGAGGTGAAACTGTGTGTTTGTCTGCTCAACAGACGATGACATTAGTTAATTGTAACTAGATTCTGTTGTTTTCCACAGTAAAACAAAAGCGATTCAAGACCAAATTGTCCTAGAATTGTTGCATTTTTTTCTGTCTTTCAGTTGCATATTTTTCAGCTGTCAATCACTAACATTTGGGACCTAAAACCTACATAAAACAGCTTTTCAAGAAGAGGATAAACAGATGTTGAAGCTAACTATAGATGTAAAAATGAACCTAGATATCAAAACAATATAATATCTGTAGACAATGTTGCTAAAATTGCTGAATTAAACCCCCAAAATGATGCCACAGATGAGGCAACTTGCCTTCTATGCTGATGATATACAGCTTAAAAATCAACATCTGATGAAAACATTGTCATTCTCTGATAATAAAAAGCTTGTTGATCAATTCTGAACAATGTAAGGCACCTACATCCTAACATTTGCATCACCGCGCTGATTGCTTGCTTTAGCCGAACCAAAGATCATCCAACTCTGGAGTCTCCAAAACCAGGACTCACACACAGACGAGCCTCAGCCAGCTCGGCCAGTTGTCGACCAAATGTTTCCAAGTAATATTCGGTTTGATTACACACGAGACAGCAGTCGCCCAGAAGCTCCCACGAACCAAACTTCAGATGTGGGGACGTTATTTTTCGCGCCTCAAAGGTGGAGACGTCTCGCCGCATCGACTCTTAGACGGAATGTATCTGTTAGTGCTTCTATAGATTTTGTAGAAAAAAAGATCTATGTTCAACTGCTTACTTATCAGTAATGTATAAAAAGTCAAGAAAAAAAAACTTGCAAAAAAAAAGTCTTTGCGAAAAAAAAAAAAAGTTCCTTAAAAATAACTTGATTTTAGACCAAAAATTTTAACTATCTCTCTTTGGACTTTTTATTTTAAATTTCTCCTTTGTTGATTTAGACTTTGATTGTACTATTTATTCAGGGTAGAGTCGATGAGTTGATCTATTTGTCCTTTGCTATTTATTTAACTTATTTCTAGAGGTGCTTTTTTCATATTCTGTATTTGAGAAGGTTTTGTTTGTTTGTTCACCCCCGCCACGCTGAAAGTTCTTTGTTAAAAACAACCAAACAATACTGGTGAGTGAGCGACGACTCTTCTCATGGAGCGAAGCAGCAGTGTGCGAAAAAAAAAAAGAAAACATCTGGTTCTCAGGATGACGATTTAAGGGATGTTCCGGGTCCGAAAAAGATGGTATTATTGTTCTGATCTGAGCGACTGTGTTTTTGGAAGCACAGTGCTGCTTCTGCTCCTTATATTTCCTCCGCGGGGAGAAACTACTGAGAGCTTTACTGCTACTGAACCAAAAAGCAAACCACAAGATCAACTGGGGCTAGGGGTCACTTTTGTATCGAGAAACAGTGGCTAAACAGACGGGAGCTGCCTCTTTCTATGTTTCTTTTTTCCTTTTTAAAAATGTCTTCATCCATTTTTGGATGTAAAAGAGAGATAGTTCATCATATACCTCATGTTCTTTGATGATAAACCAAATAGATGAATGCTTTAAAAATACGGGGTCGAGTTGGGACCTCGTGCTGTCGAGCGAGCGGACCTCTGAGGTCGATGATCACGTGGTGGTATTTGAGGCAGCAGACCTGGTCGATGCTCAAGCAACTTGTCCCTGAAGAAAACTCCCCCCGCTGTCCACGTTGAGCTTTGAACCCAGCCGGCTTCTTACGTTTACTGCTTCCTCTTTGGCAAACATGAACCTGCGGCTTGAATCTGCTCTTTGACTCTGATGTCAGATCAAATCTGATCCTTTTTGGACTTTAAAAGCTTCCGATTTAAGTAGCGTCTTCGCCTGCTCGCCTGGCCAGGGCACAAATTGACCGGTTGATGTCTGCGCGTAAAAGGGAAGCAGTAACCAGGGAACGGCTGAGACCGAGGTTGCTAGGTGACACATCCGGAGACCTTTCTCACCTCTTGTGGTGTGTGTCGAACCAGTGGACGTCGATGTTTCAAGTCTGATTGCTTTTCTTTCCTTTGCTCGTCGTGTCTCTCTGAAAAGCGTGGTCGCACCGAGTGGATGTGAGGGGTCAAAGAGTGGGTGCAGGTCTCAGCGGTGGGGATGTCCCCCTTGTGAATGATACCAAAGTCAATGCCCTGCCGCGAGAGATCAGGCTCCGCGCTCTGCCCAAATCCTCATGTCCAACAGTGTGATGCGGTTCTCAGTGAGGGTTCAATACTTCGACCACTTCAGGGAACTATGATTATTAAAACTGCAGGTGGACTTACGTGTCCTAAAACACCTGCCACTTTTTCAAATTTCTCTCGCAGGTCAGATTAGTGAGATACAAACTAAGAGGGCCGTGTGAATTTCGAGCCAACAAGTGACGGCTATGCAGATGGCCAATAGTTGTAACTGATAAATTTGGAGTAGATCCGTTAGATTATGTCTATAACTTCTCAAATAAACTTTAGTTCTGAAATGCATTCCCTTCATTTAGATATTTTTAAACTAACGTTTTCACTCCACCAGGCTTCCCATTTGTGTTTAGCATTCGAAGCACTGTTGATAGCAATAAGCCCAATGGGACAGCAGGTGGCAGTAGCTGCTTCTGCACCACGGAAAGTGACATGATCCAGTTACTGCTCTCATTATCAACATAACTAGTTATTTCAATTGACTCTTCACAAACTGTTACACTGTCCGAAACAGCACTAACATCTGGTGAGAGGCTGTCATTTTATCCAAATATGGGCTGCAACATAATCCTATATTTATTGTAAATGGGCAGCCCATAGTGTACTGCAACAGAAAGCGGTTAACTGGTATTCTGCAGTTGAGTTTGATAACAGCAACCGTATCCCGTCAGGAATGCCTTTTAAAATGTAAAAACTGTTGCCTGTAGCTTTTCGAAGACGCGACAGAACTTCACAGGGCTTCTATTGAAACCAAAACCAGAGTGATGGAAGTTGTAGAGCGAGAGACTCGGTGAGAAAAGCAAAGTAAGCAACCACAGAGAGCTGCTACGTTTCCTCCACGTGCTCACACACACACGCACGCACGCACGCACACCTCTCATGTCTTTACAATACAGCTTTAGTCCAAAGGTTCTTCAGCAACAAAGCAAGTCAGACGTTAAAGAATAAAACCAAAGAACTTTGTCCTTGTCTTCTGCTCACACCGTCCACTGCGCCCTCGCTGTCACCCAGCAGCCCCGCCGTCTCTGAAGCGGAAACCTCAGCTATCCAAAGGGAAATAATGATAAGAATTAAGATGATGATGAAATGTATATTTTTAAGTATTTGTCATTGGAAAATTAATCTTAATTATGATGATCATGATGATGATGATGATGATGACGATGATGACGTTCTTGGTATCTTTGTAGCTGTTCTGATCCTTCTTCAGTTCCTGTCCTTTTCTGCTTGTGCTGCCAAAGTACTGCTTAATTCTCATCAGCCCCCCCACCACCACCACAGCCCCTCCCTCCCTCTTTCATTTAGTTGATCCCCAATGTTTGGCCCCTCCTAACTGTCTACCTGTCTGACCTTTGACCCCCGGCTGTTTGTCTGTGCCTGTGTACGAGCGTGTGACTGCCAAACAGGGGTTTTCCACGAGCTTCCCTGCTTGTTTGCAGTCCAATACATTTCCTGTGTGTGTGAGCGTGTGTGTGTGACTGGGTGGGGTTGCTGGGAAATGGGGAGGGCGTGGTTCGCTGCAGCAGTTTGCAAAAGAGACAAAAACGTTCCGTGTTCTTTTGGAGAGGACAAGCCCCCACATGACAGAACACACACATATAGCTTTAACCCCACCCCCGCGCCTCCCCCTCGCACATCATCGCAAGTGTGTGTGTGTGAGCGTGTGTGCAGGTATGTCATCACCTTTTCCCCTTTGTGTCTTCCATCCAGTAAGCAGTCCCCCCCCACAAACCCACCCCGGCCCCTCCCCCCTCCCGCGTAGTAGCAAGTTAGCCTTTTAGTGTACTTATCTTGAAAACCAAAAAAAAAAAAAGAAGAAAAATATCTGCTTGTTCATTGTACAGTGTTGTTCATTTAAGTCATTTTTGTAACTGAAAGTGTTTCATTCATCAAATAAAACGGGAGACAAAAAACTGTACAGATAACCTC
This sequence comes from Synchiropus splendidus, assembly GCF_027744825.2. Lineage (NCBI taxonomy): Eukaryota > Metazoa > Chordata > Actinopteri > Syngnathiformes > Callionymidae > Synchiropus > Synchiropus splendidus. Next base: position 11,428,081 of record NC_071345.1, on the reverse strand, counting down.
TGGGAGTCCTGTCTTTTTTTTTTTTTTTACCAAGTGAGCTTCGGCGAATGAGGAGAAGGGAAATGAAAACCGCATTCAGACTTAGGTCTGTGGTCCAGTCCAGAGCACAAAACCAATGATGAGAGCAAAACCAAGACCTAGAGCAAGACCACACTGAATGCAGAAACAACTACTACTTTGTTTTGCAGGGAGAAATAAACGTCTTTATATGACTGATAGACTTATGCTTCTGTATTCGTCTCCCCTCATTGGACTTGTCTTGGTCTCTGTGTGTGTGTCCACTCCCCTATCTATCTATCTATCTATCTATCTATCTATCTATCTATCTGTCTGTCTGTCTGTCTGTCTATCTATCTATCTGTCTATCTGTCTGTCTGTCTATCTGTCTGTATGTCTATCTATCTATCTATCTATCTAGCTATCTGTCTGTCTGTCTGTCTATCTGTCTGTCTATCTGTCTGTGTGTCTATCTATCTATCTATCTATCTATCTGTCTGTCTGTGTGTCTATCTATCTATCTATCTATCTATCTATCTATCTGTCTGTCTATCTGTCTGTCTGTCTATCTATCTATCTATCTATCTATCTATCTATCTATCTATCTATCTATCTATCTATCTATCTATCTGTCTGTCTGTCTGTCTGTCTGTCTATCTATCTATCTGTCTATCTGTCTGTCTGTCTATCTGTCTGCCTGTCTATCTATCTATCTGTCTGTACGTCTATCTATCTATCTATCTAGAGTGCTGAACAGATTATAGTATGTCATTATTGCTAAGGCCCAGCAGAGGGCGTCATGAGCTCTACTATGACAGAGTGAACCTGACGCCGACGGGTCTTCAAGTTGCTTCTGTATTAAATGCTCAAATTCTTCTGTATAAAATTAAAATCCTTTAACAAAGTCACATAAAAGTAGCAGTCAAAGATTACCCAATGGATGACGTCAACGTTATTTTTTTTTGAAGGCCTTGCATTTTTAAAGAACATTGAGCAGACCTCTAAGCAAGTTCACCTGTGAGAGCAGTGGAGAAGAGCTGCTGCTGGTGAGTAAACAAGTTGCTTTCAGTGGAAGCACGACCCAGATCATCACTCATGTATGTTCCACACATGCTCATCTGAGCTCTGATGAACTCACTTTGGACGTAGGATGTGTCCCAACACCCGCCAACTGGCTCGAGCTGAGCAGACCTGTTGCGGGTCGAGAGGACGAGTCACAGTCGTCTGCGTCGTCTCTCTCTCTGCTGACTCACCAAGGACATCTGCTAATGGGCGCGCAGGCAAACGTTTGTCTGAAGGAGCTTGTCTGTTCCGTGGTCGGCTCCTCGTCCTCCTCCTCCTCCCCGCCACTCTGGTCCGCTCCCCCGTCACCCCGCTGCACAGTAGGTGGATGATTAGGTAGGATGCTGGAGTGTGTGAGTGTGACAGCTTTCAGACTCCCACCTAATGGTTGAGTCACTGCTGGTGAACATGTGATCCTATCACCAGGGTGACTGGGGTAGATCTCTGTTGCTGGGCACGATGTTTAATGCCAGCTGAGATTAACTTTTCTTTTCTTTTTTCCGGGTGGATGGACAAATTGTATTCACGGAAGAATAAACAATCAGATCTGTTGCTCTGTCACTTATTTTGGATCGTTTTTTTTCTGTTGTCTGGATGACTATTCCAGGAAGGATTAGCAAACTTCCCTACAACCGGCCACCTCAGCGACAAGCCTCAAACATGACCAGATCTCCAGGGACACTTCAGCTGGCGCGCCCTCATGAGCAGGATGGGCGACTGATACACAAACACACAACAATATCACACACTCAAACACAGCAGGAGTTGAACACCTGAAGGGCAACTCTCCATGGTTTACTCACTCCATTTCAATTCCATACCAAACAATACAGATAACTTAAACCGAATAAGACTCACTTTTGCCTGGGCTTCCTTTGGTTCTTGAACCAGGTATCCTATTCCTGAATTATCCTATTATTGAATTATTCATGACACAATATTTTACATGTTCAGATCGCAATGAAGGCAAAGCATCTTCAATCTAGCTGTGCCCTGGTGTCCACAATGTTGTTGTGGAGGCACGAGATGTCATTCAGCTCTGGACCCTGGAGTGTTTCAAGTGGTTCGGATGGCACTATAACATCGCTGGAGCTCTGAATGTCTGACATCATGTCACTAAAGAGCCCTCTGGAGTCACTCTCCGTGACTGCGGCGAAGTGGACGCTGGCACGACCCCGGTAACTAGAGAGCGACCGGCAGGTGAGTATCAGAGGTGGAACTGGCTCCGAATAAGGCCTCAGTGTGTCAGCGGGCCGAGACCACAGAGCACCAGCTGCTAGTCGACCAAGAACGCTGCCAGTGCGCGTTATTGGTACAACATACAACAAGATCAAGTTTCATTTAAATTAGCAAAGTTTGGTTCGTCGTCCCCCAACTGACCTTTTGCCCTCGCCAAAATGTGCGTGACACATTATCTTTTTTTATCTTCTATCTGTCCCCGCTAATTGGGGTCAGAGGCACGAGCAGTCTAAACATGTCGCCACAGACAACAGCTAAACAAACACTTTCACCGTTGGACGAGTGGGTGCCTTCAATGTTTCTGGCCTGCAAGAGTCACAGAACCCATACAAAGGTTCTAAATCAGAAGAGGCAAAGTACAATTCACACCATTTGAAATGGTCTCAGGTTATGTGTTGTTGACCTGTATTTTTACTGAAGGACAAACCAGATGGTGGCAGTAATGCTTCCATTCAATCTTTGCCCTCAACCTGCAAGGAAAAAAGTCGCTTTACAGCAGCCAGCTACTGTTTAAAATCAAACTTCCAACTGAACTGAATGACAAAAGGGGCACAGATGAGTCTCTTTCACCATGAAAATAGCAAGATGTTTCATTTCGTTTAGCTAACATTGAATTACATTTCAAGTCTACTGCTCCTATATAGAGCTCTTTTGGTCCACATTAAACAATTTGGAAGACTAGCAACCCTGGAAAGCATCTGTCTAATTTCTGGGGAGAAAAAAAGGTTTCAAATACACTCCAAGGTCACAAACCATATAACTTGGTATTAAATGTATAGCCTCTAATTTGGTGCCTTCAAATGGGTTGAAAATTCACACCACGTCTCTAGGTGAAAACTAATCCATTCTAATATTTTTCAAAGGGAGAACATTCAGAAAATACCACTCCAACACATTTCTCCAGTACTGTAGAGAAGTGTTTGCTTGTATGGCTACTACTTGTGGACGTTAACAGTCCATTGAATGGCTGTTTTCCAGTGGTACCTACCACTCATTCTTCAGGGCCAGTTGGCTCCTACTGTGCCTCCTACTTGGACCAGAAGGCTGTGCAGGGGCCATCGGGTGAATGGCTGAAAAACAGGTGATATGACGTGAAGTTTCTCACATAAAGATTCTAAACTAACAAAAGAGCCAGTCGCCAACATGAGCTGTCTATTTTAGTTCTCTGGCTCATGTCCTCCTCTCTATTTCGCAAGAACGAAGCGGAGTGACTCATCCCCACGGAAAACAGCCACTGCTCCGAATCTTTGAATGAAATCCCACTTGAAATATAACATCTTAAGGAAAAGGTCGACTCGCTTGGGTGTGTTATTCTTGATTCATTTCAAATTCTTCTTCTTCCCAGTAGCATCATTGTGAGGTAAAACTGCCCCACGGCTCTCTGACAGAGCATCACCAACCTTGAGCTCCAGAGCGGCAGAGGAAGATAAGTAAGTCATTTTGTTTCACTGCGTTACTTCATCTCAACACTGGCATGATTCAGAGATGCACTCCGCAGGGAGGGTCTCTGACTAATGAGTGGGGTCTGTAGTTCAACTTCTAAAGCAACTGTTGCTGAAAGCCAGACTGATACACCAATGAATATTTTCTTACAATACGGAACATGCAGGCTCCAGACAGGGGCCACGTGTGGCCCTCGCGCCACACCATACTAACGTCTGATCTCTGTGACTCTTCATATGTGACCACGTTACAATTTTTTGTGTCTCAATTTGCCCTCAAGCGCGTCAATATCTGCTGCATGTCACCGTCTATCTCAAACTGACACACGCAGACGTGAGTGTGAACCGACGTTTCTGACATGAAGACGTGCCATACAGCCAGTAGCATAGTGGGTCACAGGAGTGAGACGTCTCGTGCCTGAAAACTGTTCCACTATTTATTGCGTCTCCGAGTACAGGACCAGCTTGGGGACATTTTAGGCACGGGTAAACAACATAGCTGTTTTTGTTTCGTTGCCCGACAGACGACCAATAGAACACTTGGACGTGTTGTGATCCGGGCGCTGTGAAAACAAGGCAATTATTTACAACCGCACGCTCTCCTCGAGCCGCTGAACAGGGATGTTCTGTGCACATTAATAATGCTAAATATGGAGTTTAGACTCTCCACATTCTGATCCCTCTGTTTCTAATACAGTGTATTGCCATTTTCTGCCGCCCGCGTGAGGTTGAGTCGCAGGGGCAGCATCTAATCTAAGAAGCCCAGACACCTCAGGCATTCCAGTGTGTGGTGCATCTACTCCAAGACCTCCAACCATTGCCGGGAGGACTTCACCTAGGTGGTATTTAGCTTCAATGGGTTGTATCAGCAGGTCCACTCTGAGACTCTAATGGGCAACCGGGGTCATCTACCTATCTACCAAGGAAGACACGCTGAAGAGAAGTTCATTTTATGAGCTGGTATCTGTGACTGGTATTGATAGTGTAGACTGGCCCGCTAAGATATAGACTCTTTCTTCGGCTGTAGACCAGTCCTTTGCTTCCAAGCTTTGCTTAAGAGAGCCTTTAGTTGGAGAAGAATTGAATGTCTACCTCGAAATGACTTCTCAGAAGGAAAGACACTTTTAAGATGGTGAGGAGATTAAGAAATATAGATGAAATTTTCACCCCATCAAAACAAAATCCTTCCTTCACCTGGCTATAAAAAAATATGAAGAGAACTGGCCATAAAGTTCAGTCCAAACTGGTCCAAGCCATTTGCTTGTTGTATATGAATTCATTTAATCCCTTCAGGCAAAGGTAGGTATCATAACTGCTCCTGGTATCCTGATCTAATCTGGTGCCCGAAACACATTGTGTCATCGGACAGAGGGTCAAACTAGGATCCTTTAAGTAGTTTTCATGGGGCATGATTTGAATGAGACTTTCCACGGAATCACCTCACTTAATATTGATAGAAAATAAAGGGCTTCAGGGGGCTGGATATCACATATAGATGAAGATAAGCAAGGAACAATGAATGAATGTTTAGTAACACAAAGGAATTCATGGCCGACAATTCACAGCTCCAGAACGTTTCAGACTCCAGCAACGCTCGTGATGTAAAACTCCGAGCGCCACTATAACAAACGCTACTCACGGGTCAGAAAATCACTGAATCAGTACGATCACCCACACTGTGAATGAGCCCACAGCGCTGCACCTCCACCAGAGACGTGCATTAGAACAACAAAACAATCATCACACTCAGAGGCAGGCACGCACGAGGAGAGCTGGGACCAAGCAAAGGATGATGGTGATTATGACACATAGCTATGCCACCCACAACAGTGCCTGTGCGAGGGCAGAGCACATCAAACTGAGCAAGTGTAACACATGCTCTGTGTCAGTCCTCCTCCCCTGCACTGGCATGTAATGTATGACACATAGCCGAACCACCTACAGGCCAGCTGTCTTCATGCCCAGCGGATGATAATGAAGATGGGAGGAAGGGGCTGTTTAAATTGGTGGCAAGAGATGAGTCTTCTGCCCACAGAAAGTCAGACAGTGTTTGGTTCGTTCTCCACTTCCAAAGTTTCCGTATTAGAGGGGCAAAGGCATCTGGCATGTACTTCCAACAGTGGTCCAATGTGAGGAACCGGAGCGGGAGTCATGTGGCCGCAGCGGGCAACTGTTTGGTCCCAGTGCTGCACGAGTATTTTGTGTCAGGTGGGAGGCTTTGGTCGCAAAAGCCTACGCAGCCTGCTGTCATCCAGCGCCGCTGCCCAGCAGAGACTTGTGACCCTGACTGGTTCCTGTGTGAGGATGAGTAATAGGGGACAGGAAAGCAGGGGGCTGATACGTGATCTGAAGGAGCCCTCTTCCTATTCCATGCATGCCTCAGACTCACACGGAAGGGCTTTACCCAGGAACGCTCATCTATTTCTGGACCATAACATATGAATGAGTGACCCGTGAAGTTTTTTTTTTTTTTTTGCTAGTGAACACACATAATACAATGTACCTAAGATTAGATTAGAAGTATTTTAAGTCTTTTTTTTTTTGCCATAGTTATCCTTATCCCGCCACAACATTATACATGTCCAGCCAGAGCTGGAATTGAAATGTCACACTGATGATATCCTGAACAAGTCACCACTACAAAGGGAGCGCTCACATTTATTCTTCAACACTACGGCAGTTTGTTTCTTTTATTCCAACTTGAAGAAAAGATACATGTCGGCCAGCATCAAGAACTGTTGTAATAGGTCAAAGTCCAATCACTTCTCTTCAGACTTGCCACGCCTCCTGTCTGGTGCATTTACTGTTTGTTCTTCAGTCTTTTTTTTATGTTAGAACATAAGCAATATAGTAAAAAAAAAAAAAAAAAAAAGGATTACCTTTTTTATAAGTAAAAACCTAAAATCTAAATAAATAAACTCAATTAAAAATACATTGTGTTTTCATACATTTTATCAAGTACATTCAAACATTTCAAAAGACAAAAATCAGATAAAAAAAACTCAAAATAGTCGCAGTAAAAATACATAATAAATAAGTAAAAACAACAAAATAAAATAAAATCTAATAAAGTGTGCCCTTGTTAGACTGAAGAGCACATACTCTCATTCCTCCCTTCCTCCATGAAGAATAGCTTCATTTTTATTGTGATTTATTGCTTAGCCATCATCCCACGCGAGTGAAAGAATATGTGCTATATTTTGATTCATCATGTTTTATTTTTTATTATGAAAAAAAAATTGTATTTACTTTACCGAAGGACTTTTGTTTTCATAATGCTGTTCAAGAGAAGAATCTGACGAATGTTGCTGATTCTGATTCTGATGACAAAAATTCATGCCCTACAATATTTGTATGGACCAAAAACTGGAGCCCAAAACGTACATTCAAAGACTGTAAGACACTGCTTAGTTTAGTTAGAGGTCAACCAAGTTTTTTTTTACTTAATTCAGGGCAATTTGTTTGCATTTATCTTCATCATGAACTTGAACATGTCCATAGCTAGAATATCCCAGCAGGAATAGAGGAAGGAGGACTGGGCTTTTTGGGTCCCTCAGTCAAAGCTAAATGTTATTTTCAGACCACTAGGAGTCCATTTGGCAGGAAATAGAGCATTTTCTCTCGCTTCCTGCACCAAGATAATTTTCGGAAAAAGTTTCATGACTAACAGAGGCGATATTGATTGCCTGCAATTTACTGCAAACATTCACATTACATCCACAAATAATGGGTTGTTTTTATTTTAACCCCGGAGGACCATAGTCGTATTGAGTTTTGGGTTTCTTTTTTATATCCACCAAAAACCCTGGGGATGATGATGAGGATGATGTCATCTTAAAAAAAAACAAAGCTCATGCCATCATAATTTCCTTCTAAAAATAACAAGCCTACATTCATTAGATAAACATGATCAGACTGTACATAAGCCTTGAAATAAGACATGCTTGTGTCCTTTCTTTCGGTCAGATCGCCTCCGTCTGCACTGCGCCTGGTCTGTTTGAAACCTTGGCAGCAGCAGCTGCTGTTGCTGGAAATGACGCCGATGACAGGCTCGTGAGAGAAGCAAAACAGTTAAGTTGTCATTTAATAAAAAATAATGAGCACCAAGAAGCAGTAAAGTTCTCTGGAGGTAGCGTGGAGCACAAAAATGTTTCATCCGACAACAAGCGCAATAAATCACGGCGAAATTAGCCACACTCTTCCAAAACATTATTAGAACTCATAACTTTTCCCATTGTGTCTAAACACATGTCAAAAAAATGTCATGTATATAACTGTCTGGATCTTTGTGGGGATCTGTGCAGGAGCGACAGACGTGTTTCCAGCCATGTTGTGGATCGTGGTACAGCTAATTTCTCACAAGATCAAGACGTGATTCATATTTTCAGACACACCGCAAGACTACAGTTAGTTTAATAAACTGCTTTACAATAATTCGACTATTCTCTGCAGCTAAATAGAGCTAATATGATAGATACTTATTTCATGGATTTTCATGTGAAGCCAAAGATTCTTATTTCGCGATGATGGTGAGTATCTAATGAGCATGGATGTGCTAATTGAGCCTCAAGTGAGAAGCGTAGTTTTCTAGCTTCTTTTGGAAGACAAATGTGTTTGGTTGTCTTGAGACTGATTTATAAAAAGTACCATGGACAACGACACATAGTAGTCCAAATACGCTTCAGTGAGCACTTGTTTCCTGTTGTCGCTGTACCTCCTTGCCCCTCTACTGTCAGTGTTCAAAGGCCAGGGGATGTTGGTCTCTTGATCACGTTACTGGCGCCCTGGTAAAACAAGCACCTGACTCCAATGTTAATATCAGAGACGGCTGTGTTTACCCGGCCGTCTATGAGGCAGAACATTGGCACGCTGTGCTAAATGAGACAGCGAGATGGTCTCACGTCAGCTCCTGTATAAACACACTAAGTAAATAAACGCTGGAGGATCTTATGCAGACGTGTCTCAGGAGCTGTACGTAAAATGAAGAAGTCGTGAGAGGCGACCGGAGAGCAAGTGCGTGCACTTGACCAGAGAGGCGAGAGGAAGCTCCGAACCGTGCCAGGAGGAAGAGTCTGTTCCTGAGATATAGGAGACAGTGTCAACACATGCTGCGCCCAATATAGCAACTGTCATTGGGCCAAGCATTCCTGGAGCTCTCCGTTCAATCCCAACACTTTCACGTTCGTCAATCCCACTCATCTGCACAGGTCACACTCCCCTCGCCCCCTATTTCCCCCCAACGATCAATGTCATGTCCCCGGATCTAAATAAACCATCTCCCTTCCTATACTCCCCCCCCCGCCCCGTTACTCAGACTTGACACCCTGCCAGACATTGGTTTAATATAACGCATTCTCCTCGTCCTCACCCGCTCTCACATTACCCTCTCTTTCCAACACCCACCACCCTGCTTTCATATGGGCACTAGCGCTTGCTTTTTCCGTACTTTACCCACCACAAAAAGGAGCTTTTTGTTCTTGAATAGCTCCCTCATTGCCATGGTAATCCAACGGAGAGGGAGTGTGGTTTTCTGTCTAGGGCCTTGTGGATGAAAATAGTAAGTCACGACGGGTTTCTTTAAGTGTCCCTGACAGAGAAAAACTGCAACATCGGTCCACTTGTTCACACAATTTTCCATTTGTACCAATAAGACAAAAGTCATGTGTAAACCTTCACCTTCACTACTGAGACACCACTTCCTGCTCATCTGCTCAGGTGGATCATTTCTGCCTTCTTGTTGATCCCTTTCTTCCTCCATCACCCCCCCTTCCCGCCCCAACACTGCTGCCCTGCCACTCGCCGTGGTAATCCCATTACTCATGTGTGAATACCAGCTGGGAAAGAGCGCCGGTGAGGGAGGGAGATCGTGGACATAGTCTTTGGTCCAGAGTTCCACTCTAAAGACACACAAATCATGACATACCTTATGAGCAATGACGACCTCTAGGACAAGCAGGGATAAAAGAGGCAGAGGGATATTTGGCCGTCATGGCCGTTGAACTGGCAAGCCTGAAGATAAACAAGTTCTTGGTGACAAAGAACCCATTGACACTCTCATTCTCTCTCCCACTCCTCATTCTACACAGCTTTGCTCTATCGTCTCTTGGAAGGGATGAGGTTGGAGGGTGAGTGCGGAGTGTGTCATGGGGGAGACATAACCGCCACCCTGCCTCACCTTTTGTCCCCTCATCTACCCGCTCTTTTCCTTCCGCTCTTGGTTTTACGACCTGGCACAATGCAAGTTTCAGCACTCGACTTGTCGTCTTTCATACGAAACAAGATTTAGAGTTGACTGAAAGTGTGATTGTAACTCTGATTGTAAAACTGGCAAAGCTTAGGTCTGACAAAAGTCTTTGTGTCCTCACTATGCCTACGCTGCGACAGCAAACACGGCCGCCAGCTTGAGTGGAACCATGGCGACTTGTCGCGCACGCCAGGCTAAAGAAACTTCACCCGGAATAGTTCAAGCATGTGGCGACACTGGGTAGCACCTACTACATATTGTCGTCAGCACTTAAACACAGGTGAGCCATCTGCGTTGTTGTTGATGACTAGTTTGGTTCCATATTACAGGACACGTCATTGAACGCCCGGGTGACACAAATGTATGGGGGTGGGTACGAATCCATATGTGGGGATGATCGCACCCGCCCAACTGGGAGCATTCATATGAGCACAAACACTCCAGTGACAGAGTCTTTCCTTTCATTCCCGCTGTCTTTCTCTGCGAAGCGTCTGTCTGTCACTCCGATTAGGAACGGACAGAGTCACATAAAGCTCGGAGGGGATGAAAAAGGGCGGGATGGGAGATATGGGGAGTTTACAGATGATGAGGAGGAGCCAATAGGACAAGGTTTCCCCTGTGACATGCTGCATGTCAAACAAGATGAGTCGGTGTAATGGACAACCTTAGGGTCAATACAAAAACTTTCAATCTTAACCAAATGTTAAAAATTAATAAAGAGCCTACAAGTCCACATTTCCTGTTCCCTGGCAAAGTTCCTTTTCAATTGCCCCCTTCTCCCATCAGGCCACAGTAGTACTGCCTCCCCCAAGTCCCCTGACTCCTATACTCTCCATGTCCATGTCCGCAACATCATTTGTTGTCTTCCTCCTCTCCAGTTTCCTGGAACCTCCATCTCGATGATTCTTCGTCCAACATGTCCCACATTTCTCCAAACAATCTGGTTTCTCAGTATCAGAATCAATATCAGGGAAGTATCTTAGAATAGGACATCTTTTCATTTCACCCAGTAAGATATACAAACTTGCCATGGTCTCCTACATCTACTATGATGACCAATAAGGTTTTAGATGCACCCCTTTTTCAGTCATGTTTGGGTCTTTCTGGTATATGCGCTTGTCCTGATGGGCAACCAGGTTGGTGTATTCCAGACGAATCTTTGTATTGCGTACTAATTTCATGATCAAATATAAATATTAATACGTATGAGTGTATGAATACGCAACAGTTTGTAAGTACATAAACATGTTTTACATTTGTAATCTGAGGTTAATTTCAAACTCATCCTGTTACAAACCTTAAAAGCTGCAGTAGGTATGTTTTTTTTATTTATAAATAAATAAATAATTCTTTTAGAATATCAAATGATATAGCACTTTAAGACATTCGACAAAAACCTCAGCACCTCTTCTGGGCACACAAGCTTTGAAAAAGAAAGAAAGTCACCCCTGGTCTGGACATTTTTAACCAATGACAGGCCTGCTGAGTGAGGGGGCGTGGTTTAGAGGCTCCATGTTCCTGTCAGTTTAACATGTAAAAGCTATTAAATTGTTGGCTACAACAGCTGAGAAGAAAGGAGAATCCAAACAGCATTAACTTGCATTTGTATCGCCTTTCAATCATTTATTTTTTTTAGAAATTCTATATTTTAAAAAAATGAAAACAGTAGCTATTCTGCTAATTTGATACGTTATAAACATAAAAAATGAATTCACAAAACATGTAACAAAATGAAAGCATAAAACGCCTTTTACGTTCATATGAATCAAACACTATTTAAAGCATCACCATGGCAATACACATTATTCAGTACAGGCACGAGAAAACAACATCAACAATTACAGCCTGATTTCCTCGTAAACATTTTTCTCAGATTAAGACAAGCAGCGAGAAGCAATGAACCATTTTTTTATGATCACAATTCATGAGCCAATCAACCCTCGGCCGCAGAAATGACCCGCAGAAAGGAAGTGAGTAATGAGTGTGAAGGAGGCAAAGAGGCGAAGGAGTTACGAGGAGGCAGAGGACGGAGCCGGAGGAGGAGTGGAATTGATGTGAGAGTTAAGGTGCAATGACAGACATATGGATGAGCAAGTGTTGAAAGAGCGCAGGACAAGTTTGAAATAAAGAGGGAAGGGGGAGAGAAAACCAGAGAGGTGGCAGAGCGGCAGAGGCGAGGGAGGTGGAGGTGGAAGAGAGTGTGCTGTGTTTATCTGTGTTCAGAATGTACTGTGCTGTAGATTTTCCTGTAAATGTCAGCTCCTCGGCTTGAGTTAACAATAGAGTTGCACACGGAGAAGAATCAAAGAGAAGGATCCATTTGGTCGCACCTCACTGCTAAATCACTCTAATTTGCCAGCCGGTTGTTCTCCTCTCCTCCTACTTTTAACACCATTTCTGCTCGTATTCATGAATTGTTTGCGGCAAATGGAAAGAACGGTAAAAAGAAAATGATGGATTAAGTTAATGAACAGGTATAGAAGAGTCTGAATTACCCAGGAAGCCACGTGAAAGGGCCCTATTGGGGGGGGGGTAGATATATCTTGCCTCCCAGTGGAGCTCCATAGCAAGTTGGTTTTAATAAAATACTTCAGACATATCTGTAGACTGTGGGCAGGGCAATTCTTTGGTCAGCGCTTTGGCCAGGAGTTAAGGGTCAGCACCTGCGTGCGTGCATGGGGAGACCAAGACCCACAGTGATTTTCTTTAAGGGATGTTCTAACATGGAGAATCAAAGGAAAACCGTCTCCTTTGAACACTTGAACCACGCTGTGAACGTGTGCTCGAATAGGTAGTTACTTTTGTGCTGTCTCAGCATCATATATTTGACCGATTTAATGACACCAATACTTTACATGCATTTATGGGTTCCAACTACACTATTTATTCAAGGACGATTATTTGTCTGACAGTCCTTATCAAGCCATAAACACTCATCCTCGTGACATTCAAAGCTTACCATGATGACAGGTCTGATGCTCATCTGGAATGAAGTCTGATCTGTTTGATAAACCCGAGATAAACACGATTGCAGAACATGATGTGACGGAGCAGCAGTGTAGCCACTGTCACTGTGCCAGGGGAGGACTCCACCTCGCCTCCACCACAGTGTGCCCTCCAACCGCCATTCATTAAAACAAGGCAATGATGTTTGGATGTACTCACCCTGTCCCACCACAGCCCAGCACTCCACAAACTTGTGACTCAAGGTCCTCAGGAAACTTAGACCAACTACTTTATTTCCACCTCCCGCCTTCTTAAGTGAGCGGCGCCCAAACGTGGCATCTTTTTGTTTATTGCTTTGTTATTCAGGCATGCTTGTAAATATATTATCAAATATGGAAATGACAAATACGTGTCAGCACTTGAAGATTGCAGATGAAAAGTACTGAACAGGTTGCGCCTGGAAACCCAAAGTCATAGACTCAGTAACCACTGCTTCTGTCATTTTGAGTTTTGAATGGTATTTTCTCTTAATAAAAATACATTGAAATATATGATATTGAACAAAATTCTGCCAGATTGCCTCACTGCAACAGAACCAATGTATGTAAAGTCACCACACTTGGTAATGTAAATCTGGACCGTGCCTGAGATTTCACCGTAAATAAAGAATAAAACATTGATAATATCTGAACTTCACCAGCCTCTTGATATGGCATTAACACACACAGTTAACCGTGTCTAGCATGTACATAAGTCAGAAAAGAAATGCAGAATAGGGCCCCTTTAATGTTCCTGCTGTCACGTCATTTTCCAGCTTAGAAAAAGTAGTGAAGTAGTTTTAAAGTAGTATAAAAGAGTCCACACATCATGCTTTCCCTAGCCTCTCACTCAAAACTTAACCAGTAACAACCAAATTATTTTGAAGCCCTCATCCTCAAATTGCGACGATGTAGGGTCAGGCAGAAGAACCCCACAAATGCCCCGAAGGCCCCTCAAGGCGGTGTTTTCCCCCAAATTGGACCGCCCTAGGATAGATACGCTTAAACACGCTCATTGCCATATTGCTTGTTGGACATGGGTTTTTTTCAGGGTCCAGACGGGCCAGTGAAAGGGCCACAAGCCACACATTGCCTCTGACTGAGAGTATTTGAAACCATAATGGGCAGATAAACATTTATTAATCTAGACGTGGATCAATATGTGGCGCAATTGATTTGTGTTTTCTTTCTGTGTAAGTTAAATTCTGAGTTCAGAAGAGAGATAACTTAATGCTAGCTGCTCTGTCTTCTCACCATCCACCTTTATTCCATTCGCTTATCAGCCAGCACAGACTTTTCGGTGCCTGTCAGAGAATGGTCAGAGAAAAGAAGGGAAAAAAGCCCTGCTGCGTAAATCAGTGGCTGTTGCCAGGGGACTTTGTTTACTTTGTTTTACCACTGTTGTCTTATCCTGTTGACAAGGCACGGGAGAGCAAGTGCATTGTCAAAAAGATTAACAAACACATGCAGACACCTCAGTCCTTTGCTCCACGTGGACAGAAGTGGAGAAGCACTTCACCTCCTATGTGGGTCATGTCACACAACCACATGCACTTATTGATAACACCATTGCATCTGTGGCTGGGGTCAGTCAGGTCGGTCAGTCGGAGGTCAGTGTGTCTGAGGTGAGAAAACACGAGTCAAAGCTTGTTCCTGTGTGCTCACGCCAAAGCTGAGCTGAAATGAACACATGCTCTAGCAAGTGTGTTGACAAACCACGAGCCGGATGTCTCCTGTCTCTCATATGCGCCAACACATGCTGACTTTGAGAACGATTGGGCGATAATGTGAATTAATCTCATCTAAATTACCTAGTTTCTGTCACGCACTCACACGCTTCTCACATTTTCAATGAATTCTTCAACGGTATCAAAACATGGTGATGCTATATATGCTACAATCATGACTGGAATTGTCTGTTGTGGTTTTATGTATTAAAGGAGTACATAATTTTCAGGTTTTGGAAACCACCATTAAAAATATATATGCAGTTCTATCCTCACATATGATACAATATTGCAGTTTCATTATATTTTGATGAAACAAATGATTTTTTTTTTACCATGAAAAGGCTCATGATTCATTGTAAGCAGCTTTGTGACCCACTTTTGGGTCCCGACCCAGAATCACTGCTTTAGACTGTGTACTGAGTACCTGGTTATGTATGTGTGTTATTTGAAGACTAAATATGTGTAATCCTGACCACAAATATTAACTTTTTTTTCTAATAGAAAACACATTGCTGTTGAACTTGAATTGAAAAACTATCATGCGAACATTTTCGATCAGATCGGAGACCAATAGATTATGACGGGTTTGATAGTTTAGTCTTTCATGTGCGAGTACATGATCTATGAATATATCTAATTAATCTGTATTAATATATCTAATAATATAAAGATATTACAGTCAGTCACTTGCAATTAATACATGTGAATCTGGAGAGATGAGACTTAGTTCAAACACAAACTCACGCTCTCTGCGGACAAGGAAAGTGAGAGTTATTTTTGATTAATATATGAGATTAAATGAATAAAATGTTGAGGTTGATATACTAATATATCTTGTGCTGTTGTTGGTGTTTACAAACTGAACTATAATATTTCATGTTTCTGTCATTATTGAAGAGTGCAATGTGACTTGAAACTGTTCAAACCAAGCAATGCTTTTAAAAACTATTTTTAACTTTTCACCGCTGTGCGTAAAACAAGTATCTGTGAATGTCGAGAATACGTGTCACAGATGAGTGACTTTTCCTGTTCAGCCCTGTCACTGACGCCATGTTCAATTAGTCCATTTAGTCACCGTAATTATTCCGATGAAAAGAACCATCACCGCCAGACTGACGCACGCGGACACCGGGAGCCGAGCCGCCTCAGAGCCCCTCTGCAGTCGGAGGCGCTCGGATATGATGTCACCTCGACAGCGCGCGGCTTCGGTCTCCAAGGCGACGCCGCGTGCTGCGGTGACGCCAGTCGGGCTCAGGCTCGTGGTAAGTGGGCGTGACCCGCCACGTTAGCGCCCTCCTCCTCCTCCACCCTCCCACGTCAGTGTGGGCGGGCCCCGCTCGGAACAGAGCGAGCGAAAGACGACACCCCGAGGACGGCGCGAGGCGCGGGGGGGAGGAGAGAGAGAGCGGAGTGGCGTGAGTGAGTGAGCGAGCGACTGACAAAAAAAAAGTGTGGAAAGAAAACGAGGCTCATCTTTTACCGTTAATCCATGTCAAAGAAGTAGCAACAAAGCTCTGCGGAGGAGACATGTCGGCCAGCGGCGAGGATGCGCTCGAAGCGGAGTAAACAGTTCGCCGCGAGTTGACTGAAGAAGTTCTTGGACGACGGTTGCATCGGCTCGGCGCTGCTTCTAACTTGAGTGCATTTATCAGCCAGACTAAAGCCCAGCAGCGAGGTGAGAAGCGCTCCGTGTGCAGCCTGCCGGGAGCTTCGGACGGTTGGCGAAGCGCCGCGGAAGCGCACGGAGAGCGCGGCGGGAGAAGCTCGAGCCGCGGCTACAAAACTTTCCCGTGTGTCTTCACCTAGTTTTCCAGATTTGGGAAGCACAGGGGAGGGGGAGGAAGAAGAGGCCGACTCGCTCGACTTTCCTCCAGAAACTTTCAGGAATTCACCCAGTTCGGTGAACTTTGAAGTCACTTTCTCCTCCGCCTAAGCAGCAAGAATGAAAACACCAGGGGACAGCGGTAAGTGCCCGTTTATCGCATCGCTTTTCTCACTTTTGTTGTCGCTCTGTCGCTCATTTGCAGGCTAGCAGCTTTAGCTCTCTACCAGAACGCGTGAAACCTGTTGTTTTGTGGCACATTTGCTCCAAACCGCCAGTGAATTCGAGGAGTTTAGTTGATGAGGAAGTGGTAAAGCTCATGCTCAGTTGTTATAGCGACATCCTCAGTGTCACCCTGACAACACTCTTTTATGAGAATTTGAAATGACAGTTGGGTGTGCGGGGGGTGTGGGGGGGACGACTTTACCTGTGCTGGTGGGATTGTTGGGATGACCACATTTGCACGGACCGAACTTCACCCCTAACTCCAGATACCTGTGGAGCAGCGGGGCTTTCCAGTAGTCAGCTGAGGACTCCTGTTTGTCTCATTCCTGAAATGCTTACATAAGTGTATTCTTGCCCCATCTTTCAAAACCAGAGCAGAAAAGGAGAAGTGTTGTCATTAGTGCCAGCTTATCAATTTTCAGCTGACTGGTTAGATGTCACCACCGGATTGTTTTCCATGCTGTCATGAATGGGTGCTCACCTTTTAAGTTTGGCACCAGCCCCTGTCTTTTCCACTTGGGCCTCCCTTCCCCCATTATGTCCCATTCTGAGCAACTCCCATCCTCGCCCCTCATCCCTCCACATTCCTGCGCACACACACACACACACACACACACACCATCCTGACATCTCACGTCCCATGACAAGTCATCCTTCTATGAACTTGTCTGCCAGTTGTTTTCTCATCAGAAGCAGTGACTTCATTCCATCCTGCAGTTCACAAAGGTGACTCAGAATCGTCTGTTCCTTTGAATGTGTGAAGAGTCACCGCCAATTCCACTTTCATCATTTAAAACGACACAACAGCCCCACACTCGCAACATCCGGGGGTGATCACTGTTATATATGTCACAAAATATATTGTGCCTGACAACAAATCCTTGACTGTTATGTAGTTAACTCTGGAAAACAAATGCAAGCGTGGAAGAAAAACTGATTCATCAAATTCTGACCAAGTGACTGATTAATCCTTTCAGCAGTTAGTGAGGTGTCGCGCAGTCAGAAAGTGCCTCTGAGAGGTTCAGATCTCACCCCCGATCTGATCGCCTGGCCTCCCATCCAGACACTGTTGTTATTGAACCGGTTAATCTACGCCACTGTTTTCATCCATCTGATCTCCTGCTGTTGCTGCAATCAGTACACAAGTTTTAACCCTTCACCCCTGTGGACGGTTTTCTTCGCTTTTCTGAGGGATAAGCTTATAGTCGTTCCCCTGCACTTAGATATGTAGAAGGTACTTTAATACCACTGGTTTGTTGAAGCCTGCTTCCTTCTTCCTCAATCAGTGGATAAACACCTTCCCCTTCTGGTTTCCTACTGACAGGACTTCCACCAAAATGAACAGCTAGGTTATGTTTTTTTAGGTTCTCTTGACACATGCTCACTTCAATGCTGCATGAGATACCAAGAACATGCAGAACTCAAGTGCTAGATGTGTGAAAGTAATGCGTCCCCAGAGGTCTCACCTCTGCAGCGCATTTGTAGTACAAGAAACTCTCAATAGTCATGTAAATAGTAACTGTGGATCTGTTTTGGAGTTT
Organism: Synchiropus splendidus; assembly: GCF_027744825.2. Taxonomy (NCBI): domain Eukaryota; kingdom Metazoa; phylum Chordata; class Actinopteri; order Syngnathiformes; family Callionymidae; genus Synchiropus; species Synchiropus splendidus. The sequence continues at coordinate 11,409,795 of NC_071345.1, read as the reverse complement.
GTTTTATTAGATCCAGCTGTGCGTTTCAGACGTAATGTCAATCTAGGATTTGATTCAACAATGACCTATGATTTTATGTTAATTCGTTTAATGTTTCACATTGTTATGATCTGAACTTCTGTCATATATTTCGAGGACTATGTTCTAATCAGTCAACAGTGCATGCACACACACAGCTGCCGTGGAATTATTTTTGTGTTGTATGTCAGTTGAAGCCCATGATACATGTAATTTAAGAGTCTGGTGCAACAGGCAGGTGACAGACTGAGGTGCTGTCTCTCTGTCTCGACGTTTATTTAACAAAACGTTAATCACAAAGGCATTTGTTCTGTATTGGGGAGACCGACTCAAATGAAAGTCTGTCTCTTTTTAAACCACACTTGTATGTCCTTGCAGCTGAACACTTTAGAAAAGCAATTTGATTTGGGGAAGTTCCAGTTAAATTGTTACTGGTCCTCTGTGTGTTGTCGTAGTGCAGACTTGAAGCGTTGAAAGGGGTGATGTAATCATGTCAAGTTAATTCTGGCAGAAAATCATTTTTGTCAGTCCGATTTTGTCGAACCGATTAGAAAAGTAATAAACAAGTAGCTTCTGTGGGCCTCGGGTTGTCTCATAATGGCCGTATACATCATCCATTTATCTCTGGTCATGTACTTTCTTACCAAATTTAACCAAGTGATAAGATTTATTGAGGTTGGACTCTATCCTGCGTCTTTAAGATTTACCATTTTTTCATCTGCCCCCTTCATCATTCCTTTTCTTCCTCTTTGACGGGATAAGGACTGGTGTGTGTCTTTGTGTGATAGAATTGCTTAGTGGGATCCCTGGCTCGAGAGTGGCCATTGTATATGTATGTGTGTGTGTGGAGTGCGGGACAATAGTGGGAGTGGGGCAGGCCCTAGGGGTGATTGTGTATGGACTTGTGGGGCCGGGGACCTCTCATTGTACTCATAATGGTGTGGAGTAGCTCATAGTTTGGTGGCGCTTTTGACAAGTGCGGAGACGGCACCTCTGAATATGTGCGTGGAACTAAAGATTGATAACTGAAAATATTGAATTACGTGATTTGTGTTTTTCGTTCCTGTGCTTTCTTTTTTTTTGTCTGACATATTAGTCCATTTCTGCCTCAGATGAGCCCTGTCAGGAGATAAAAGTTGAGATTGTGATTATCGTGTTAAAGGAAAGATATTACCCTTTGCCTTGCTGTGCTGTAGCCAGCATATGCCTTCCAATCCCAAGACAACCACTGCGATGATAAACACAGCGATTAGCCTTATCTGTAAAAACTCTCCAACTGTGCTGACAAATGCAAAACCACCGCCTCCCATTACCCTTCCACTTTTATGGCCTTATTCTTAGACAGTGTGCGGCTCTGATCAGGCACAGACAACATGCTAGATGTTCGCTTGTAAGTATGTTCCTAGAGTATAGGCGTGGCAATGTTTTGATCAATCGTTAAAATGGAAACGCTCAGAAATATTGTACCATATTGCACTACGTATCTTGACCTGCCTCTGCATTGGATGCCAAAATGCTTTTCCCAAAATTGCTTTGGTTCAGTCAATAGAGGCAGGACTAAGTTATTGTCGCCGTAATGGTTCCTCTTACAAATTCTTTTTTTTTTTTTTTTACAGTCGTCAGTGACGCTTGGTTGACAAATGACTTCAGGAAGAGGGAGCCTCCAGTTGTAGAAAAAGTCTGTATTTAGCCAGGAATGTGACCAAAGGGAACAATATGCTCAGTCAGTCGACACTAATGGACCTCTCCACTATTAGCGCTGTGCCGCCCTTGACCGCCGAGACCAGGGAGACCATTGCCAATGAGGCTGCATTACCCTTGACGGCATGGGAGCTTCTGACCGCTGTCCCATGCTCCTGGCCATTTCCTCCCTGCCCCAGAGACAAACACATTAACGGCAGATCAGGGAATCGACTTGAATGGATCATTTTCCCGTTTGATCCAGTGGTTGGTTGTAGGAACTTCACACCCTGACACCGCTGGACAACTAAACATGCCTCCAGGCGAGGTGTGCATGTCTGTGATCCCAGTCAAGCCTAGTTTTACTATGATACAATTGGCTGTAGCGGTGCTGTGACCCCAGATTGACTCTATTGGTTATTGGTCATGTTAATGGGCTGCATGTCTGGACGGGAGGCTGTTGAGTGACAACTGTAACACTTTCATACAAACACATGTGTAGCTACACAAGCATGGGACTCACACACACACTCACACATGCACACACTGCTGCCTTTTATTGGAATTCTCGGACCTCCCACATTCTTGCTTAGAAGGTTAATAGTTGCCGGCTGTGTTGCATTACACTGAGGGGAAAACACAACACTTACTATCTCCGCAAGCCTTTTCCGTACCCACTCAGAGCGTCTTGCAAAGGCGTGCAAGTGTTCATACAAAGACACATCCTTTTATCCTCAGAGGACTTAAGATGACAACTGTTTGGCAAAACAATGCAAGTAGTTCTTTTCGACATACAACCCCCAACACTGTTATATCAACGGCCCTTTCAAATGTGGAGAGAAAAAGTGGGTTTAGGTAATTGGCATGGTGGGCTCTGCAGCTGTTCTTGTTTGTGTGCCCTGTTATTGCAATATTATGCAGTTTACCAGGTGACATCTTCTAGGATTGTGCCACCAGGACAGTGGGTCTCTGGGGGACCTCATTGCCCTGGGCCACTACTAACTATTAATCTGCCATGTACCTCTCCATTTATTCGGGATATGGCTAAACCATTCTTACCTCCCTTTCAATGTGTAAACCGCCAACGTGACCAACGGTATGATGCGACTTCATCTGGTTGACTTTTGGTAAAGCGATCTTCTACGCTACCTGTAACCGCACCAGGTCTACCTGAGCCTGCCTGGGCCTCTAACAACCGCACACTGTTTCTCATAATCCTCCTGTGATGGTGGTGCGCCCGACAGTAGCTATTTCTTTGCCAGTGGTACAGCCAGGTCCAAGCGCTGGTGTAATTTATACCCCTAATCTTCTTAAATTAAGCTCAATAATAGTGGTCATGCTGAGGGCGTCTTCAGAGTGAGGGATCAGCGGACACCGAGGCGGCTAATGTGCACTCAGCACAGCACCGTCGCTGAATACAATTATGTTCAGTAAACTTTTATTCTTCACTTGAATGTCCTTTGTGCGAGTGGAGTCAGCATTAAACAGCATAACATTAGCACCATATTGATCCCTAGGGTCAAACACAAAACAGTCAACATTGATCTGGATTATCAGGTTGAATATTTACTCGCTCAATGGCGGGAATTGGATGTTGAGTCCATTCGTATTGTATTTGTTGTTTGCTAAATCGGCTTAATGACCTCCAGTAGTGTCAATCTGTGTAGGTGACATTTTAAAACGAAACACTTTTTTTCATTTGATTCCAAACTTTCTTGAGGAACACATTCCTTCCTGTGTGTCAGTAGAATTGATTCTCAATGGAGTCTTAAAAGGGAGCATTTCTCCAATTGGAAGTCTCTTACTTCGGTCAATAGTTGCGAGATAAGCGGTCATTTTTACGCTGTAACCAGACCAGACTGAAGGGATGTCTTTATGTGTGTGGGAGATCAAGACAGGCCTGCAATCGCAGACCTACTTGTATGTGGAAGTGGTTAGAGGAGATCCTAACCCCTGTCTCACCCTAATGTCCAGTGGAGTCAGCAGGCACTCCCTGCAGAAAGGCAGCAGTGTTTGAATAGTTCCTCTGGTTATTTTTATCTGGGAATCTGCCTCTGTGCTGGACCCAGCCAGGAGGGTGGAGGGCAAGTATCTAATCTAATTTCAGATGATGGGAAGTCACCAAAAGGATCGCTAAACCACTTGCATAGTGGCGAGATTGTGTGTGTGAATTTGTGTCTGTGTCGCTGTCGACTGCCTCACACACATGCGGACACACCACCCTGTCTGAGGAATGCATCCTCACGTTCGGAGTTTTCCTTTTAACCAGTTTGTCTTCTTTGTCTGCCTGCTTGCCTGTGCATTGTTCATCTCTTAATCTGGTTTCTGTCCACTGTGCATGTTCAAACTTGTTCTCCTGTGTGTAAGTGTGCTGGCTGAACTTTGAGCTCCTCACCACGCTCATGTACAGAATGCGAGAGAGAAAGTTATGTAGGTTCAACAGGTGGGAGCAAAAGTTCTCGTATTGTTGTGTGGGAAAATGCCTGTGGCCAGTCCTCTGCACATTTGTGAATCATATGTACTAAGAATTTACCCAAGACGTAATGACAAATGGGCCTTTTGGAATCTGAGCAGGGTTGCACGCTGCATAACAACAGCTGAATCTTTTGACATACTTGGCATGTGTCGAACAAAAGCAACTGTTCGGAGAACAAAACGGCGTATGGATGGAATGAGAATACTATCCTTTATGTATCAGCTGTGACGAGTTAAATGTGGAGCCCGAGGTAGACTATCTTCTGAGAATCGTGCCTATGTCTTTGTTCAGAGACTTAAAAATGAGTTGAATTTATTGTGTAAGTTAATTAAATTAGTTCATCGTATAAGTTGCTTTTCCAAGAAGGATTTCTGCACTTTTGTAAACCGTAATAAACCACATACAAGTTTTGTTGTTGCTTTAATACACCTTTCTCTCTCTGTCATTCACTGAGGTTTTATTACTTCACAAAGCCTCTTGACTTTGGAGCAGGATGAGGTTCGATGTTTGTGCAAGCTGACCGAGATGTTGTTTTAATTTTCGACTGACTCTCGCGTGCGTCTGCGCGCGGACATATGCACAGGTCCCAGTAGGAAAGTGAAACCTTTTTAAGCATCGATTGACCTTCCCATCCCACCATCCTCTCCTCCCCCTCGCTATCATTTCTGTGTCACCAATCCATGCACTAATACCCCAGTGGCATCTCTTCTTCCATTAGCCTCCGCCTTCTCTCCTCCATTCTCCTTTGGTTCCTGTCACTCTGTTCTCTCTGTCTATCTTTAGCTGGACACCTTGCACTGATTCACCAGCTGACATGACGATCGGTAACTGCTCTGCCTTTTCTAACATTACTCAAATCAACATTCATGTTCCAGCATTCAGAGTCGGATTATGCAGTATTTGCAACACAGGCTTTCGGGGTGTTTTGTTTTCTAACGCCTCATTAGTCAAGTGTTGAACGATGGCAGTGTGGCACCCCTGTTTTGTGTGTGTTCCATTATCAACACATGTATACATGCAAGCAGGAGGCCTTGGGAATTCATGGGTAGAACAAAGTGGTGGATAGCACTCCGCTGGACAAGCATCTGCCTATATTTCTAGTCTGCTGGCCATCATCTTCGTCAGTGTTCAAAAGGCTTCCACCAAGACAGTTTTTCCTGGCGGGTGTCTTTGTATGCGCGGTGTGCATGTACTTCTGCTCGTGTAATTGTGTACTTTGGCCAAAGACGAGCTGAATAATGCATTGGATCATTGGAACGATATTTATAGGAAAGCAGAGCGATTAAAGTTTCATGACTGAGCCAGCCATCAGTACTTCACAACATATAGCATATCCTCTTCCTCTCGAAGATATTGTATGCCTCGTGGAAGGGTTTTCCATTACCAATTGCCATTTTGTCGCTCTAAATTTAGGTCTTCTATTTTGTCTGATCTCCAACTAAATAGATTAAGTTACGGCTTTGGGTGAAAATGTATTTGTGTGTTGAAGTCAAAATGTAATGCTTATGTACTTTTCCAAAGCATATTAAGGGCTTATGGAGGAAAAATACGCACTTGGAGAACAGTGGACATTGATTGTTCCATTAGATAGCAAACTTAGAATCCCAAGTCTGTAGTCTCTGGCATCTCTTGTTACCATAAGGAAACTTGACATGGGCTGAAATAACCACCAACACCACTAACACTTCATTTGCATTGAACATGTTATGGGTGGAAGCGCAAACTGATGTTTGTCTAATTTAATTAGCCATTGCTTTTCAAGGAATTCTAATGAGGGTTTTCATCTTGAGACATTCCCTGTCAAATAGGGCGTTTAGTTTATCCATATGACCTTGTGACCAAACCTCACTCAGAACTTGAAAAAATGTCAACTAACTGCATTGTTTGGTTGCCATAATGTGTGCCTGCATATGCAGTCACACAGAAGCCTTGCCCTTGGTTACACTCACTTTAACTTCACCCATTTTAAAAACTAGATTTAGTCTAGAAATGGCATCATTAAAAAAACGTCGCATGTGGATACAGCATGATGCTCATATTAGCTGACAAGTGCGTGCAAGTGCTCTTGCCGAATGGTCATTGTTTTAGGGGCTTAAGCTTTTGAAGATCAACGTTGCCTTGAAAAGAAGCACATCACTTTACAGCATCAACAGATATTATTATAGATATTTTTTGTTATCACTTTCATTGGCACTGTTTGTTCTTAGAGCTTGTTGCACTCACCGTCACAAACACACACAATATTTAACCCAAAATATAACGGACAGAACTGTGAGTCTGACATTGCAAGGACAACAATGTTCCTCAGTATGCTCCCTTCACAATCGTGATGATCGTCTTCAATGGTGGCGAGATCGCTACTGCCACTTACTGGACTGGTTTATGTTCTACATCATTTAAACCTGTGTAAAGTGTCGTGCTCTTGCACATTATGGAACTTGAAAAGTTAAGGACGCATCACGAAACACATGATTCAATTTTGGGAGTGATCTGGATCACTGTCTGGATCCAGCAGTTTTTGAAGGATACTTCGTCTTTGGTAGATTTGTGGGTGGACTGAAGAGTTTGCGCTCACTGAGTGCTTCTCTATGGCGAACTTATTACACTTTAACGGCTCTTTGTCTTTGTATAAAGTTGCGAGGCTGTCCCGCCCCGGTCACACTCCACCACCGACAGCCATCCCCCACGCGCCAGCTAGTCACCACCTTGACTGATTGATTTTCTGCGGGAAACCATGTGATGAGAACAGAGCGCGAACCTCTTGAGCAGTCTCACAGGGCGGAAGAGAGGTTTGTCTGGAGATATTCTGAGTGAGGACTCGAGAGAACATGGAATGATTCACTGAGCTTGAGTTCTAGAAAAATCTAGCTTACCGATCGGGATTCTAGGAATAGCGTTTAAGTGTCAAGGTTGTCTAAGCAATAAAATTGTGATGACATTTAAAGGAAAACGTGTTTGCTGGACACGTTTTGTTCTTGTTTGTTACCTGTAGCCAATAATGATATGTTGTGTACTTTGTTGCCTTGGCTACATCTCTGGGTACATGTGCCTTTTCCCCGGAAAAGCATGGTGAAGAACAGCAGTAACATTTAAGGCCAAACAGAGCATGAACTGTATCGCCTAGTGAAATTAAAATACATTTTGCTGAAGATCTACTAGTATCAGAAATAAAAAAGGTATAACTATTTGCATTAAAATGCTGTAATTTTTCCATGCAGGGATCTTTGCCTCACCTGGAGAGGCTGAAAAAGTATTCCGAGTAATATTAACATAGGACTGTGGCTCCTTTTCTTCAAAGAGGCGGTCACATGTTGATACCAATGACTTGTCTCGCATCTCGTGTTCATTCTTTTGATGAAGATTCTGTTTTTTTTTTTTCTCATCTCCACGTCAGTCTTGCATTTTAGCCACCTCTGTTGTTCATTCATCAGCTGCTACGCTCAAGCCAGCCAATTCATATTTACTCACTCATATTCACTGTTAGTATTCATCAATTCTGTAATTCTCGTGCTTGAACATTAACTTCCTGTGTGCTCTGTGTGTTACCACCACAAGTACATTTAAAATCAAAATCAACAAGGCTTAGTTTAATCCATTTATTAGTAACATAAGAACTTTTAAACCTTTTAAGAGGCCACATCCATTTCAGAGATTGGACGTGCCAGTCCGACCACTTCAAAGCTGTAGCCTGGCCCAAACCACTAACATAAATTACATGCACATAAATATGATTATGCTCTGCGAAAAGTGGAATTAAATGTTCTCTTGGTCATTTGGTTTAGTTGGATTATGAAGGGACAGAGTCCCATATTTGGGGAAAGTCCCCATACCACCATATAAACGAGGAGGGGTGTTCTGAGCTTTGGCGACTCCAAGTCAGGACAATAGTTTGTGTACATGCCGACTAAACGGTGTGTGTGCTGGGCTGTGTGTGAAAGTGAGAAGGTATCACATGAGTACAATCGCAGGCATGTACCCTGGTACCATCCCACCCACACCGCGCATCAGTCAAACGCAGACACACAAGCGCAAAGATTATGGCAGCGCCTCATGTTGTGCGATCAACGAAGCAGAGGTAATTGGTGTGTGTGTACACTCAGCTCTTACATAACACCATCCGAGCAGCACTGACTGAGGGTAGAAAGTTCACCCCTCTCTGTGTCGCTGGTTTTATCTCGCTGGACTTCCTTCTCCTTTTCTCATTCATTCGTGGTATTCTGTTGCCGCTTCCTTCCTATCTGTCCTCTCTTTCACTGACTTAGCTTATCTTAACTAGGTTCGTAATTTCATTTGTTTATTTGTTGAGTAGTTCGTTCATCTCAGCTCTCATTGTGCCACGGTCTGATGACATCATGGTCAGGTCACTAGTTCATCACACAAACCAGGAAGGAAATGATACTGCTGTTGTTTAATTATTAATATTGTGCTGTTTTTTAATTTTTAGTTGATCTCACTGTCTCAACTTTTTTGCCAACATTTTGCATAGCTTTTTCTCCCAAGGTGTTTTGCGGCAAAACAATGTACAATCTGGGCCAATAAAATGTTTCTTCAGCTCTTTTCTAATAGCATTAATCATTTAGGTTTATGTCTGATAATGGGTCTCCTTTATTTGTTTAAGTCTAATTTTCAGATAAAGACTCATGGAGTTTTGGTTCAAAAAACTCATCTGACCCAGTATTCTGTAATACTGTTTGTAAGACTGTACTTTTTTTGGTGTGCAACTGTTGTGACTGACCTTAGATTATGAGGGAGCAACGTGGGTGTGTTTATAGGGCAGGGGAGTGAGAGGGCGATGAGCACTCGCCTCTGCTCATGTACGACAGCTGCTCAGTTACCACTAATGCAGATTCTATTGTTTAGATGAGTAACTGGCTCTACATGGCACAGTGAAGCACAGGGAGCAGTCAAGAACAGGACTTGCTTGTCTTGTTGGTCAGCATCAGCATGCTTCTAAAGTCGCACACCTTCGTAGTACTTAGCATTTTTCTCTTCCATCCATTAACACATTTTTGCTCTTCTCTTATGAGTTACATCACCAGCAGACGCTCTCTCTCTCTCTCTCTCGCGCGGTCTTGCTCGGCCGCTCTTACTGGCTACCTCGACTAGGCTCTTGCATAATGTCCAGCTTTATTTTGTCCAACCGACGATTCTAATCTTTCCCACGAGGCAGCTGCAAGAGCAAACCAGGAGAGGAATGAAGATGAGCCGGACGACCTGACCCCCTCGAACCTGCCTGGGTGCGCTGCCTTGTTAACTCAATCACTTCACCGATTAATGAGATCTGGAGCTGGGTTTTGTTTACAGGCACCAGTGTGTGTTCCTGTTTGCTTTCATGCTCGTCATGTCAAGTCAGAGAAGGAATCACAGAGGTGCTTGCAGTAGGGGAAACTGCAGACGGCGCACTTCAACAGCAATTTGTTTTTTTCTTTAGGCAATCATGTGGGACAGGAAAATATAGACACTAAAAGCTCCACTAGAGTGCAGGCGCTTTGTACAATTCTTCCCTCTTTCTGAGATGAAACGTCAAATTTACATTTTAAAAAATGGCTCCTCCACTGGAGCGGGAACTAGAATATGGCACCGGCTTCATCTTCCTGTCAGATCTCCCTATCTGTCAAACACCAATTGATGCAAAAATTGGTCTTTTAGCATGAACTATAAGAAGTGCCTCCTAATACTCTGAATGACAATTCGATGATTCAATATTTTCCCGGCCCTGAATGTCAGATGTTCTCTACAGGCATGTTCCTTGGCTCCTCTGTGTTAATGGAGGGATAAATACTGATAATCCACTCACCATCCTCATGTACTCCCAAGACACATGCATACCTGTCTGACTCTATGATGAAGGCCACGGTCAAAATCGAGCATGTGCGCACCAGCGTGCTTGTGCATGCACCCGTACACTTTTCATGCAGAGCCGCATTCATTCAAGCACATTTCCTGTCTCATTTTCTCCCAAACACATTCACAGAAGCACAAAGACAGTATGCTTGCAGGCTGGCAGCGATGTCTGTGCGAGGTAAGTGTTATGTAAGGCTGATCAACGCTACTTAATCAGCTTTGGGAGACATGCTTAACAAGCTGACTGGGTTGGGTTAAGGGGGGAGAATGAGGCGGCAAGGGAAGGAAGGGGGGCATAAGGCAACAGCGCTGGCAAGGTATCAGGGTTTCTGGGATAACAAAAGTAACTTGGGACCAGTGCGCTGGCATACGCGGAGAAAGTGGTGACAGGCGGTGACACGTCCCTCTGCGCCCTGTTTACGACGACATAAACACGCACACATAAACACGCTGCGCTCTGGCCTCTGTGTACCCCCACTCTCGCCGCTGTGACGCACGACCATGATTGCCTGGATGGCGTGTGTGCGTGTGCATCTGTCCATTTGCATGCCTGATTACGAGTGTATATTTGTCAGCATGTGTGCCTACGTATATGTCTGTAGGTGTGAGAGAGAGTTCTGCTGGGTAGTCACGATGTGCTGCCTGGCTGCGAGATGGCCTCAACTCTTGGTGCTGGTTAATGTCATACAGGTTTTATTGTACATTGATGCTAATTCCGTCTGCCGTGATGGATTTTGAAAGAGTTCAACAAGGTTATCGATACTAGTAATGACTTTAATACCCCAGTTAGCAATGAATGTATGGAATATGGAAGTGCGGACAACCTATGTGAGAGGGCTCCCAACAAAAAAATTCCTTACTTAATCTGGTAAACATGGAAAAACTAACCAAACCAGTACAGCGTTGGTGCGTATTGTACTTTGACTTTTTTTCATGGTTAGAATACTGGTCTTGCCACAACCTGACGCCAATGTAGATGGAACTACGAGTAAGCTGTCAATGTGGCACAGGTGCGCAAAGTGCAAGCCAGTGGCCACATGTAGCTATTTGACTACATTCTGCGGTCCTTGTGAGACCAGAGAAAAATCACAATTTAAATTCTAAATAAATCAATTTTTCTTTTTCATGTTTTATATCTGAATTGTACTGTTAATACAGGGGTTGGACAAAATAATAGAAACACCTTAAAGCTTTTTTAGCTTTAAGGTGTTTCTATTATTTTGTCCAACCCCTGTATGTAATGCATATTTGGAAGATAATATTTGTTCATTAAAATAAATTATTGGAAAAAGAAAAAATTAAATAAAAGTGTAATTACACTTTTTCTTTTTTGTACAACATGTAAGTCCCAAAAAAAGTTTCATTTAAGATTTTTTACTTTTACCGTTTTTTGGTGGGCGACCCCTCATGTTAGTCGCAAGGACGAATGTTGCCCCTCAGGAAATTAAATTGCCCTCCCCTGGTCTACACTCACTGAGATGTCCCTGTCAAAACAGAGAGTTTGAATTTTTGGCCTTCTAAAAATTTGCTTCCAATTCTTGGGGTCAGTTTTTGAATGTTATTACTAAAATAATCATCGTTTTTGTCAGTGACTCAATGCTCCTGGTGACCTCCTGATCACCAAAGAGGTCCTTTTCCTTGTGTTCTGACTTCTCCTGTGGTCTGCATGCTGAAATGATTGTGTTCTCGTCTTTCACTCCAGACTGCACATTTTCCCATTTAAATGATTTAGGATCATGAAACAGTGAACCACCACACAGCAATCTGCCTGTGGATTTCTGCAATTCACTGTGGCCAAATGAGCCAAATTATAATATATAATGTTTTGTTCATTCTCTTTGATGGCCGTTTTGTGCTTTTGCGGTCCACCGCTGCCGAGTAAACAAAACACTCTGAACCTAAATAATTATATTTCAATCATGATTCACACTTCGGTGACGTCAGCCTGTTGTTTAACAGGCTTCCTCTTCGGCTCTTGTTCTGCTACTGTATTTACTTTGTGCACAATTCTTAAAATCTGAAATACGCTGGGCATGACTATCAGTCCTGCTAAAATTAGCGGCGTTAGAAGAATGGCAGGAAAACACAGAGGATCGCACACGCAGACTTTCAGGAAGTTTAGGGGATGGGACGAGGAACTGATTGACTGAAATGGAGGAAGGAATAGGTTAATGGGTCTTGTTGGAGATGTATTTTTGGAGCTGTTGCCATAGTACTGACGCAGAGGAAGTGCATGAGTGCATGTAAAACCTGCCTGTCTGACTGTAATTCCACCGCTTTTTCTTGCTGTATCATACTGTGAAAATGCATTTTTTGGGAACACATTATAGAATATACAGTGTTATGATAATTATTATGAAAGTGCAGTAATTTATTCAGGTCTTAACCTTCATCATTACACCACAGTGCTTTACAACTAACACTTATGATGATGAATGATGAAGAACTACATTAGCAGTTCACAGAAATACATGAACATTATGAGGGGTTATTTCTGTTAGAAACTATGCAAGTAGACTTTGGTTTTTGCTTTTTACGTACTGTTGTTCATGACTCATTCATGAGTGAATGGTGGGCCATCATTTATCCCTATAGGGACATAGTACACATGTAAACATCTACCCTCCTTGACTGGATGCTACAGTTATCCTGAATAGCATGTGAATTGCACATCTCTTAGCACATTGATGTTTGTCGTTCACGGCTTCAATGCTGGCTCTTGCAAGGAAGGTGCTAAGGACAACAGTGATGGTTGGCAAGTGCCCTATGTCCCCTGTCAACTCAGCACCCAAGGGCCCCATGTCCAATGAAAGCCACCAGCCCTGTGGCACAATCTTTATTTGGATCCATCATTCCCTTGCTGATCACACATTCAACTGTGTTTGTGTAATAGTGTCGGATCATTTGCTCAGCGAATACCACATTGCCCTTGTTTTATACATAACTTCTGTTATTAAACATGTTTGGAGGATTTCTGTGGAAGGCCTGTGGAAAGCCTTTGTGTAATGTATCGGCACTGTAAATAACTTGTGAACTAGCAGTGAGAAAAACACCACTCCCCTGGGTCAGTTAACTATTCTGGTCTCATGTCCAGAGTGAACAACAGAAGTGGCACATAACAAAAGGCAAAGCATAACACATTACCTGTGTGCTGGGATTTGTCCTTTCCCTGCTTGGCCTCAATGCTTTACACGAAAACAAATGTAGGGCTGATATGCATTACAATTAAATAGGGCTGTGTGTGCTGTGTCGATGAATGTTTTGAAACTACAGGTCTCCACATGGTGTTTTCCCAGCATAGGGGTCTCTCTATGAGGAGCAGGAGGTGTTGCAGAAGGCAGAGAAGATGTGCCTTAGTTTCTTGGAGGAGTTGACATTTTTATTTTACCCATTCATTTGAATAGGGAAATGCAAAGTGGATCGTGACCACATGTGTATCTATTTATAGAAGTGCAACTTAAAGACTGTTTTGTTCTGGCGCTGTAAAAAACATAAAGATCTAGATTGTTGGCTGCACTACCGCAGTACTTTACTATGAAAGTTTCACGTCAATGGAACTGATGCTCAGCTGAGGCTTTTGAAAAACTACAGTTCGTACTCAACATGCCCCAGGCCATTAGAAGGTTTCTTGATTTTCACAGGACCCTATTTATGGAAATCCTTGTAAAACTGAACAGTTTCTCAGAAATCAACCACTGGTGTTCCAGATGGGCTGCACGAGACAGCAGAATTGTCTGATATGATATGAATTACTGCTTATTACGTTGTAACTACTGAGGAATATATTGCTGAACTGAAAGTGAGGGGGAAAAGCCCTTTATTCGAGGCAGAAACATTTTACCTTAGTGAGAAAATGGTACAAATATTTGTAGAAATAAAAACTAATATTTAAGTTAACACACTTTGCAAGCATTTCTAGTGTTATTTTGTGACTTTTTGAAGTAGTTTGGCAGTCAAATTTCGAGCTTTCAATTGCGCCAATAGAGTTTTTGCATGACATTTAATTGACGATGCCAGTAATGTTGACAGATTATTGACTCTTGTTTTGAAAACCTTAAAGGCTCAACGGTTTCATATTTATCTATTTCAACATAATATTATAGTTATTATTTAGCTCTTGCGACTGAAATCCATGGATTGTAAGTCATTAAAGACTGTCTGCAAATCGTGCAACAAAAAAAGTTTTCTGAAATCACTGCCATCGCAAGTTTGAATGTGCCGCTTTTGATGCCAGACTTCAGACTTTTGTCTGTTGTCATGACTCATTCATTTTGTTTCATAACATTGGCTTTCATAACATTGAAGGGAGGAAAAAAAAGTCACAATAAATGTGCTCGCAGTCAGAGAGTGCAGCCTCATTATTCTTCTGACATGAAGCACCTAATTCCATGTTTTAGTCTGAGCTTTGTTTGCTTTAAGCAAGGGTCAAAAAACTTCTTTCTGGGTCCTTGCTGAAGAGTCTGCCCACTACACACGGACACACGTGCACATGCACGCACGCACACACTGATGACTTCTGACAGCAACCTGTTGCTGACAGAATCATCCTCCCACTTGTCTTTCTACAGTGTCCAGCTAGTGGTTGTGACCACCGCTCTGCAAATAATGTAAAACCGATTTATTTGAGTCCACATCGCTGGCTTGAAAGAATTAATTGCCGTTTTTGCATTATTATTTTGTTCTCTTCTTTTCTGATGGGTTATTTTTAGGCTGTAAATGTCTGGTTGCCTGGAGACGGCACGAGAGACCGAGGCAGGAGAATGGAGGAGAGTTTGCGTTGTGAAGACGGATTACAAAGATCTTCACGCACTGAGTCAGCACTGACGCACACTGGCACACATAAATATACTCAACGTGTTTGTCTGTGACTTGTTTTTCTTGTTTAGTCTTAGCTTGGAAATCTGTGTGGCAGTGTCACTTTAACTTGGATGTCGTGTACTGAATGCATCCCGACCTGTTGTTGCACATATGCGATAGCAGGCATGCCGCGCTCACGATTCTTTGAATTTCTCAACACATCGAAAGAACTCGTCCTGTCAATACGATTCACCGCAACAAAGTGAAAGTGTGAGGTGACGATGTTAAATGTATTTCTAAGGCTCAGAATAAGTTTAACTTAACTCAACAATCTGAAATGCCTTGCTTTAGTGCACACTCAGGAAGCGCATCTGTTGTTGTGGTGTGCAACATTTGCTTACTTCCTGTCCCGTTCAAGTGTCACATTCCTGGAACTCACCGATGTGTCTTGTTTCTTCAACAATGCGTTTACTCACTTACCTTTGATCCTCATTTTAAATTGAGCATGCAAGTGATAGTGATGATGTGCAGAACAGTTTTTGGACTTCCTTTGCTATATAGACCCCACCCCCACCCTACCCCACTCCCCTCTCTGACCCACCTCCAGAATTGCTACTGTCAAATCACGTATTATACTAAGGGTATGTTAAGCCAGAATACTCAAATTAGCTTTTTAATATTAGCTCCTGACTACAAAAATATTTTCTTAGTGCAAGCCGGTGTGAAATTAGTCAAGAAAAAGTTGATTTTGTTGGTATTAAAGATCTCCCATATTTACTTCATTATATTCCAACATGGTAGAATGATGAGAATTTCAAAGTACTCTGAGGTATTTCCAGGACGCTCTAGTCAAGATCAAGTGTTTGCCTCCATTATTATTGTAATGTGGTTGCTCTTCTACGTGTAGTACGTGCACAGTCAAACACACAAGTACAGGCAATTGTGAGTGTAGGCAGTGTGTTGTTGAACCAGAGGTGAAGTGTCAACTGGCAGCTCTCTGCCAAGCTGTTGGCTGGAGAAGTACATTAACACCGGCTTGTGAGATGGAGACACACAGTGAAGGGGAACAGAGGCGCCTGTGGCTTCTAACATGCTTGTGTGAGGCTTTAACAGCCTTCACCTAAAAGTTACTTTGAAGAAAGTTATGAATCCATCTAGTCTACTGCGGCGCATTGCAACTTGAGATGAAAAAAGAATCCTAAAAAGTTACATCATCTTTTTATTTAGTTTTTATGGGTAAAGAAATAAGACTTTTCATTTGAAAACGTAAGTGTCAATAAGCTTTGAGAGAAGTGTTACTCTTACAAATGGCTGAATATGAATTAATGAGAAAAATGTTTTGATGTTAAACACACCATCATGTATCAACACAGGTTTTTGTTTTGTTTCTTTCTAACTCATGAGCAGCACTTCTGTAAACAACTCATGTATTCAGTATAGAACAGAAGTGTGTCTTTATTTGCTCTCTGGTATTTGTCTTCAAACATGCTCTCATGACTGGTTGTGTTCAGTATAGACGTGGCATTTACTTGACACGAGTTGTTCACAAATTGTAAATAAAATATCTCATTATATATAACATTATAACATGGACAATGAGAATTTTCCATAATGCAACTTTGAGCTTTACTTTCGACTCTGATATAGTGACTGAATTAACATGTGTGTAGGGCCCTGGAGTCACCGCATTACTGACGGGCCGTGTGGTAACGTTTTTTACGTTTATTAGTCAGACAATCGCTGCAGTGGCTGTTTTATACCTTATTTTTTAATAAACAAACTCTCCATAGCACCATAAATAGAAACTATGTTTGAGTGCTGTCTCATTCTCAGATGACAGCTCCCTTCACCACTCTTCAGTGCCTCTTCTCAATAACCAACCATATTAATTGTTACATAATCATACAGCGGTCGGTGAAGCACTCTATTTTGCCGCCTGTATTGTGTGTTACCTGTCAGTGTGAGCCACGTAGCACGTAGTTTCTGGATCATGTTGTGGACAGTATTAATCTGTGAGTCTTTTTTACTGCATGGAAAAAGTGTAACTAAAGGAGAAAGTCTGTAGTTTGCATTAATGTTGTCACTGGGGCTAAAAATATAGTTGGTAGTTTTATAGTAAAAATGTTATACAGGATTGTTGTCATCAATGAATGCCTTAATAAATCCCATTTCAAGTCATTTGTGTCTGAGACTAGATGGTAACAGCCAGGGAGAAAATCATCATACAAGACCCAGCTATTCTCCCAGTGACACAATATTGTTCTGCTGTTCTTAAAAACCCCGGGGAGCCCATCTGCACACAAACACACACTCCCAACAGGCTTGTTTATTGGCTTGATTACACAGAATGAAGTCCAGTTGACCAGAACACCTGATGTCACACATCTGATGTGGAGCCTCCAGGCCAAACACCACTGTGTTTTTGGTCACAGAGGTCTTCCTCTTTCACTGCTGGTTCCCACGTTAAAAATCCGAGCGTTGATGTGTGTACCGGAGTGGCTGGCTTTTCCTGGCAGTCCCAAGTGAGCACCCATACCTGTTGTGTGTACATGTTGCTAGTTAGCTGTATGGTGAGTGTCCCAGTGGTAGAAGTCCACATGATTCTCACAGACTTGGAGGATAAAGTCAACCTTTCTCCTCTAGAGCCATATTTTATTATATTATATTGTATTTGTTTTCATTACTTTAATTCAAAAAAGATACCTGGCCTCATTTACAAGTTGTGATGTTGAGGTGTGTGTATGAGGGAATCAGATTGAGTAAATAAAATGTTAACATGGATCAATAATGAACCAAAACTGAAGGTCACAGGAGACTGTGAATTGGAGATCAGCCTGCTTATGCTATTTTAGGGTGCCATGCAGTCGGATTGACTATTAGACAGTATGCATTTTTGTGACCAGGAAGTCTACCTGTGAAAACAAACCAATTCCTAGTTTAATTCCTAGGTAAAGTGCTGCATTACTTTGCTGCCGCAAAATACCAGACAGTGATGGGGGCCACACACACGCTGTCCAAGTAGATGAGATTAGAGGATGTTCTTATGCACTTTCTTTTTTTGTCAGAGGCTTTGTGTTTAAGGCGTTTTATACTCTACGGGTGCAAGTTTAATTTAGAGTCACGTTGAGGCGCTTGGCTCTGTAAGTTTTCGACACATTTTCTTGATCAACCTCCACTACAGTTTCCAGAAAAACAGTCTTGTGTGTTTACTTAAAACTGAGCATCAGCAGAGACATGAAGTTTCACATCATATTCCTCTTGTTGCGTCGTATCCTTCTACAGCGATGTGTGTGTGCTCTCTCCTTCTGTTACGCACCCACTGTGGAACAATAACCTCAGTGTGGTGAAGTAAATGTGGTTCTATTTTGGTCCCTTTGGAGACCTTCAAGCTTCCCTTTCTGCTTCACTCCCAGGCAGCTGCATGGCAGCACCTAATAGCGTATAGAAAACGCAGACTATACGGTGACCTCTAAAGAATAGTTGAGCAGCCTTCTAGGCATTCATGTTTCTGTGTGTGTAATGTAAGTTTAACCCCGCCAGCATGCAGGTGAAATTAAGAACCAAAACTGGCCCTGCTGAGTCGGAACATTAACTTCCCTGCTTGAATTATTGAACACACGAGGCAGATACTGCTGTCTCAACGCTTTACTCCATATGCGCATCATTTACGTCAAAGTAGGAAATAGTCTTCCCTGTTGGTGGGCGCCCATAGCAATGCTTGAACTGTTCTTTCTGGATAAATTCAGATTACATTTTTTTTAATTTAATCTGTCCGAGGAAAGACTGAGCAAAACTCAATATTTGTGTTTTTGGGAAATTTAATGTAGGGCCGGGAAACTACTCTGGAAGCCTGCTATGCAGACTGCATCCCCTCCTTTAAAAAACATGTAACCATGGCAAAGTGGCGGCACACAGCTCTTCCTCTGTCAGCGAGATGGCTTAACCCTCTGTTTACATGGAGTGGAGGGCCCTAGTATTAGTCACTGGTTAGTGTCGACAAGATCTTCTGTGCAATGCCAACATGGTTTTCGGCATCAGAGCCTCACATGAGCAGACGCTCATGCAGCGTTCAGAGTTGCAACAGCAGTGATAGCTGCGTGTTGACGTTTCTCGAAAAACAATGATTCATTTGGATGCGGATTAGTGCATAAGAAATAATTGCTCACGCTCAAGGTGGCAGAAAGAGCAGTGAAGTACAGAACTTTCATCATCAAAGGAGTGACTTCTTCTTCCCGGAAAATGGCTTCATTTGCTTGAAATGTGAAATCACATCTGCCGCATCAGATCCACCTACTGGATGATGATCCACTTGTACCTGCTGAGACCTGCAGTCTTGATTTCGATATAAGCCTGTCAGGTGAATGGTGAAACTCGAACTCCAAATACATCAATGACTTGTCTTATAGATGACATAACTTGTTGAAGTGACTTTTGAAGGACATTAAAATGTTTTACTGTTGCTAGTGAAATGTACTGTAAACTGTTTACATTCTCACCTCAGTAAATTGAAGTTGATTTCTATTCATTCTGTATACATTTTATTTTGAAAACACTGTGAAATAAGATAAACTGAAACCAAAAGTGGATATTGTGGTTGTAGCTGAATTTGACAGCCTTCTATTAGAGGATTAGATCATGTTTCACTTTTCATCTCAACTCCTTGGGATGCATTTGAAAAAAAAAAAAACAGTCAACTTCTTCTTTTCATTCAGAGTCCTGTTTCTTTCTTGCCATTTACTCATATTCAAGTAAGTTTTTCGTTGTCGCACCTTGCCTTCCCTTCACCTCCCAGTCTTGTGTGTCTGTCATCTCTGTTCTCTGCTCGGCGCTCGAGGTGTTTTTCTTTCCTCCAAGCAGCTGTGACAAAGACAAGACTGTGTATACTTGTGCATGAATGTGCTACAGGGTAATACTTTCAAACAGCAGTGTTTTTACAGACTCAAGGAGCCGACGGTGACCTCACTGTCCTCGCCCACACTTACATGCACAAACACACGCACGGACCGTTTCCCACATCTATGCTAAAGCAGTGTTGGATTAAAGTAGCTGAATACCAGCCAAGTGCCACTAATAGCCGTTCAGAAGCCCTGAGTGAAAACCCGGAGTCTGCAACTCTCTTGCCAGTTTGACACAAGCATGTCAGTTGATTTGCTGCTGAGTCGGATTCACAGCTTTGGGAATCTCTTCTCTTCATCTCTGTCTCACTCTACTATTTTGTCTGGCTGCTTGTCTGGCTCGTCTTCCTCCTTCTCGACAGCTCTCCTCCCCTCGTTTTCTTCACGGCAGGTTGATATGCCTCATCAGTTAAACTCTGTCGTTTGAAGCACTGTGCTAAATATGCGTTGTTTCAGCATACAGGGTCACAGTTGTCCTCATCAGGCATGGGACTGTCAACCGACTTGTTGAGTCGACTCGCATGTCTGTCACCCTGGAATTAAGTGTGATTTGTGACACTTTTTTTCTCACTTTCATTCTAGACAAATAAAAGTATAACCTTGGCGTGGGTAATTCAATATATCCGTTTTTAGGGGCCATCAGTCATAAAGAAGAAAGAACAAAGGTTTCAAATTGTACTTTAATTTTGTCACAAAAATATTGTAGGACAGGGTTTCTGCCATATATAAACTAGCGTGGCTCACTGCCACTGCTTAAAAGAGAGCAGCCCAAAGTGATCTCTTTTTGAAAATGAAATCTCACGTGATCAAACGTATATAAACAAAGTGGAAACATCGAAACAAACAGATAACGCATCATGGCGGTTGCCCAGAACATGATCATTTTCACCCTGTTTGGCACGTTTCCTTCTCATGATTAAAAACAAGCGTTTTTTTCATCCACCCATTCTGTAAAAGACAAAATGTTCCCCTTTGTTTTGCTAAGAGTTATTGATTGGCAGTATTCTGTTACACTGATTTTTATTTATTTATTTATTTATTTTTATTTTAGCAAGACAAGGAAAAAATTGGTCAATTGTTACGCTATGGCATGATATGCTTAAACTTGATCATGTCTTATTAATTTTATTTAGAGAGAGTCAATATAAATCCTAAATATTGGAAGAGCTTTTCAGGTGATGCATGTTTCAGTAACACAACTATTGACCTCACAAGGGCCGTGTATGTACAGGTGAAAGGTCGCTTGTGGCCCCAGGGCCACAGTTTGCCCATGTCTGGTATCTCCTATTTTATGGGTAAAGAGGTGCAATACTTTCAGTTTGAGCATGTCCCAGAACTCCTTTGAGAGAGTGACATGGTCCTAAATTCTTTAATTATGCTATGCTTTCTAACTTTTATAACAAGATGGATTCCATGTGAATCAAGTCTTCATCCATATCTGAGCTTTATTCTCCATAGAGGCTCAATTTTCTCCTTTAAGGGCCAGCTGTCTCATTATGAAGTTGTGGCGTTTTCTTGATGTAACTTGCTCAATAAAAGATCAGGGAGCCCATGAACTGTCTCACCATTGAAACACAATGGTGAATGCAAGATTTTCAAGTAGTATTGATGCAATGGCGCCACCAAAAGATTTCCAAATCTCGCCGATCGAAACTACGATTCCGTGTCCGGTTCTTGAATAAAGGAGAAAAAATGCTGAGGTCTCAAGTGTGTTGAAATGCAGCCAGCTTATCCTCAGCTGGAATTCTGCTTCTTTACAATTCTGCAGCATTCCTCATCTCCTTCGCCGGGTTTTTGTCATTCTCTCCTTCTTTTCTTTCACTTTCCTCCGTCTTGGTTTTCTTTCATCTCCGCGCAGCCCCTCTCGCGCCGCGCGAGTGAGTGAAGGTCATTGTTGGACCTTTTGAGTGGTGCACATAGCTGGAATAGCAGTGGTGTTAGAAGTCTGTGAGGGGCCAGCCACTGAGATCACACAGAGGAAAAGAGGCATCCGCACTCTGGGAGGAGGAGGGAGAGAGAAGGATGAGGATGGAGGGAAGAAGGGGAGTGTTGTGAGGAGGGGTAAGCAATCTGACCTGGATGACAACAGACTACCAGACGAGCTATGATCTCATCCCTCGCTTAATCTCCCCCTCCTTTCAACCCCTCGCTGTCAATGCATTGTCTCTGCTTTACTCTCTTCTCATTCTGATTTCCCTCCATCTATCACTTTCTTTCTTTCTTTTCTCTGTCTTATAGTGTCCACTGCTTTCCTTATTTTTCACCCCTTTACTCCACTTCACCTGCCATGTCCCAGCTTTGCTGAAACAGCTCCTCGCTGCACTTGCACTCATCCACTGTCCCGGGACAGAGGTTGGGCGCACCCATGTCTTCAAGTCTCCACATCGGGCCGTACATTATTGATGCCAAGTGTGAGTGAGAAAGTGTGGGCCCTGTGCATGCATGCTGTAATGGCTATCTGGTGTCTCCCGGAGGAGGTGAGGGATGGAGTGAGCAGAGGAACCAACAAGAGGCAGAGTTGAGGTCATAGAGGTTAAGTGTGGAGAGGGGTGGAGGGGGAAGGTCACCCTCATCGCTGTTGCCCCTTGTCTGTACATTAAGATGGAAGATCCAGACTGCCTTACCTTACCGACTTACCTAGACAGCAGTTTTAGGTTGTATTGTTGTATTTCAGAATACTTTTAAACTTTCTCCCTCCCCATTTCACCAAGTCAAGGTCCTTCAAACAAGCTGGCTACGCTAGATCAAGTATGAATTTAAGCGATGAAACAGATTCTGTTAAAAATCAAAACGTTTTCATGAGTTTGACGTGGCTAACAATCATGTGCACAAAAAGCCTTTCATAAAGTTTCAGTTATTGACGTCTGCAATATTTTTTTCCACAACACTACTGGCACAAATGTGACTGGTTGATACCCAGGAGTCTGTTGGGCAAAGCGAAGGTTCAGAGCTGGAAACGAGCCTTCAGTTGAGGAGATAGAAGAGAGATTAGCGGACACATCTTCACGGCCGTAAATGCTAATTGAATATGCGTCAGAATGGTCGTAAAAGAGACTTCCCCAATCAAAGGTTCCTGTCAGGCTCGGAAATGAGCATGTCAATGTGCCACCGGGTTTGTAATTTCCTCTTTTTTCTCTTTCAAATTATAGAGAAGTTGTTTGATGAACACTTTTATGATTGCTAAAACCAATGCTTTACTGAAGGAAATTCATGAAAAAATGACCCATGAATAGGCCATGATGATAAGTTACTATAACAACGCTGTGTCTTTTGTGAGTCACACTTTTGCTTGTTGACAAGGAACAGCTGAACTAAGACGTTTCATTCCAATTTGTCAAGGGTTTGGCTGAGGTGGTCTTCACAAACTTGCATGCTCTCCGGAAAGGTCTCTTGGATTCTGCTTGTGTGTGTGTGCACAGTGTGAGTCAAGGTAGCGCAGCTTGGGTTAGATTGAGGGTGGAATAGAAGGGCAAAGACACCTGTTCTCGCTCTGAGCATTCTTCCAAACATAATCCCCACCATCTCCCTGGCGCGCACTCAACACACACACTCTAGGTCAGTTACCGGAGGTACGCTGCTGCTGCAGAGGACACATCTGAGCTCTTTGATCTGCAGACTTTGACAGGCTGGAGGATGAGTTATACAAAATACCTGACACTTCTCCAGCGTTTATCCTGTACGCGGGCCTGTACGACCCACACACACACACACATGCTGCTAATATCTTAATGGCTGTTTTTGATGTCCGCTGCTGCTGATAAACCAGCTGATGACAGTGAGTCATTTCAGGTAAAGAAAGTCCACTTGATCTTTTTCACTCCCAGCTGGGCCTCCCAGTCTTCTAAGTATTTACAAAGGATCTGTTTTCACTTTGAAATATGATGAGGGTGATGATGATGACCTCTGAGGTCCATGCCAAAGTCAAAGAGATCATTACAGCCTTGGATTGGCGGACGTGCACGAGAACAGTGCGCTAATGCCTCAGAAGCCTGAGGGTTCATCTGCTGTCTAATGTTTTCTATCTTCTTTGTTGAAATGCTCAAACAGGAAAACATCAGCATACACTTCTTATTTTCCTTTAGCCATCATTACACTTAGTTTCGGTTGATGATGACCTCGGGAACGGCCTCCACAAATAGATTCATTATGATCAAAAACCTGTCAATTTTGCATTTAAAAAACACTCCTCCATCAGCTTTATTTTGTCTTTAATAATGTGTGTAACTTTAAACTGCATTAGCATTGCTAAAGCCTCTTTTTGCTATTATCCATAACCTTGTGCTTGTACATTGATTTATAGACAAAGTAGACAGGTGTACTTATAAGACGTTGGATTACGAACAGCGGTATTCATTCAGCGTTTATAGTGTTGCAGGGTTTTAATGGTGGTCTTCATTCTGCCAGCACAATGGGGCTACCTTGGCCTGTTCTTAAAGGGCTTCTATCAATCTTATCTTTACATTCTAAAACTTAATGGAATGATTCAAAGCGGTCTGCAGCTGGGCAAATTCATACTGAAACCAGTGCTTCACAGAAAGGAATGTGTGAAAGAAGCAGAACCAAAATCTCATATGGAGGCTTGCATATGTGGCTATTTCCACCTCACTACAACTTATTTCTCTGCTTTTGTTCTCATCATTTTTTTTGAGGATTCCTGTCCTACAAGTCCCACCAACTTTCATTCACTGTGGAAAGCCAAAGCCTAGCTGAGACGCCTCACTAACACCCATGTTTGTTCATTGGGTTGAGGTGTTTGTTTTGAAGGTTGAAGAGGATGTGAAGAGAAAATGGCAGGGAAGTAAAAGGAAACAATATAATCGTGACTCTGTTTACCTTTAAACAGCTTCCTACATGTGTTGGTGTTAAACGTGTGAGTAAGAACTTAGACAGCCAAAAACATTTCCCTTTTTTTTTTTTCCCACAGTAATGCTTGTTAGTCATTTGATATCTTTTTTTCAAGACTGTATTTTTGCCTGCTGGCAAGCATATCATCCACCCACAATCTGTACTGTGAAACACTAAAGCGCCTGTCTGGAGTTTAGATTTTGTGGGGATTTTATGTAATATGTATTGTATGATGAAAAAGTGATACGTTTGATCGTCAAATGAGACACATTAGACAAGAAGTAATCCGACAGCACGTGCTACACTGTAGAGATCAGTGTTTACAAATGAAAATTTTCCTTAATTCTTTTGTGTTTGTTTCACAAAGCACGCTTGTCATTCGTGGTTCAACACATCATCTTCCTGTTTACCTTTTCAAAATAGACCCTCCTTAATCATATATGTGAAAATGGGAGTGTTGGTTGCTCTGAAACACCGGGATCGTCGTGGCGGAGCCGGACCTTCAATTTTTTATATCAGCCCTGTTGCAACATTTTATATGGTTCAGTGCATAGATAATGGGTAGATATATTGGTGCCTAAACAGTCGGTATGGAGTTGACTTTAAAATGTTCCATGAAATTAAATAGCTAATCAATAATAAAAATATATATATTTAAAGAGCGATGAGGTAGAACATATGTAACTTTCTTTCGGAGATGCTCATGATTTAATTTGTTTATAACGTATAATAGAGCAA
Source organism: Synchiropus splendidus (assembly GCF_027744825.2). Classification (NCBI taxonomy): domain Eukaryota; kingdom Metazoa; phylum Chordata; class Actinopteri; order Syngnathiformes; family Callionymidae; genus Synchiropus; species Synchiropus splendidus. Next base: position 11,384,502 of record NC_071345.1, on the reverse strand, counting down.
ACATGAAAGTGCACAATCATGTTGACAAAAAGCTGCATGGTCAACACTTGGCTTCTGATTCATGGATGCCCTGCGGCTATGCTACAAACGTTATTTAGTGTTATGCAACACGGACCAAATGGCAAAGGCAGGCTAAGTGCAGCACAGATTATCAGAGCTATCCCAACGTCGCTGCAGGCTGTCATCCAGTAAATCCATAGACAGGCGTGTGCATCCATAATCTGATGCTTTGGGCCCAGTTGTTTTGCAATTTCCAGTCTCATTTCCTCTGCTGTCCTTTGCATGCTCTGCTGTAAATACTGAACAAACACTGACTTCTTATTAGCCTACAAAAGAGGACGTGGTCATGAAGCCAAGGAGAAAAGCAAACAAAAAGTGCTTTTTTCTGAAGGAAGTCGATCTCCATGTTAAGGACTTATTAAAAGTTTAGTTTGCTTTTTAGACTTCTATCTTCAATGGTTGTGTTGTTCCTTAGGAATGTTCACTTACTTTGCGTGCTGTTACGAAACATTAAAGGTACTTCTATAGGCATTAGCTCTCTTTTGCATGGAGGCTCAAGGGAGAAGTTATTCTCCGGAGCTCTTGTGATCCAAATTTGGCTCATTTTCACACTTAAATAGTCCGCTGTGTGCGATTATGTCAGATTTTCTTTACCACCCAGGCAACAGAATGTAAGTGGGAGACGTGCATAAACAAACAGTAACGTGGTCTTATAAAACCGCTTGCACACCGGGTCACAAATGCTCACAGAAATAGATCCACGCCCACAGTTGTGTTTCGTGGGTAGAGAGATGGAGGGGCAGACGAAAGATGACTGACAGGGTTGTTTACCCGCCGACATCGGAAAGAGTGAGGCGAAGGAAAGGCTGGATTTGCTGTGTGACTGCCCCACAAGACCCACAAAATGAGGCACGTTTGGTATTTGCATGAGTGTTTCCTGTGACAACCGTCTGTGGTGAGGTTGTGACCTAATGACAGTAGAGGAATGTGGTTGATGCTTCATTCAGAGCATGTATGGGCACGCTCAACGTACCATTGCTTTGGATCTGAGTTGACAACTTGGTTTCAAAATGAAGAATCTTGTACCGCCGACGACAAGGCTTGAAAGGAGAAACGAATAAAGGGTAGATGGGAAATGGTAGTAGGAAGACGTATATGTGGAGCATGAAATATGAATGAGTACACTCCACTCACTCAGTGCTCATCTGAGCTGGAGCCGTATAAAGTGATCTATACTTGGCCAGACACCCATAATCCTCTTTTCTTTTATAGGCTCCACCTGGAGCAGCTAGACTTGCTCCTGCCTAATTGGAGATGTTTCATCAGTGACCTTAATGTTTCTCGATGGTTCAGGTCTTGACCATCAGAGGTCAGCGCTAATCTTGCCCTCTCCATGGTTTACAGGATTTGCCTTCCCAGAATGGGCCTACAAACCTGAGTCAAGTCCGGGATCCAGACAGATCCAGTTGTGGCACTTCATCCTGGAGTTGCTGAGGAAAGAGGAGTATCATGATGTCATCGCTTGGCAGGGAGACTATGGCGAGTTCGTCATCAAGGATCCAGATGAAGTTGCTCGCCTGTGGGGGGCCAGGAAGTGTAAACCCCAAATGAACTACGATAAGCTGAGCCGAGCTCTAAGGTAAGGTTTCAGGAAGACTTGTTGTAAAAGGTGGTTTCTCTGTCAATCTGTTCAGGGTAGTCTTATGTGAGGAAACGTGATCGGGAGAATTCCGTTTCCAAAAACACAGTCCATAATACCGCACCAGAACACCTTGCTCACATTACTTACATCAAATAAGTTGAACAAAACTATGGTTATGAACGGGGAGCTCTTCTTTTACTGCTCACTTTGGGCAGCTTGGTAAGCATGGTTTTTCCTTATGCATCGGTCAGGATGCTTTTAGCTAGGACACTGGGTCTTATTTAGCATTATATACTTGGATGGTACAGATTCGATTCACATGATCTAAAAGTAGGACTTTCTCAAACCTCTTGTTAACAGCTGAAGCGCAGTTGTGTGTCTTGAAATGATAGATGTTTGGCTATTCACGATGGAAAGGAAGACCTCACTCTTCTATAGGAGAAGTGTTTTTTTTTTTCCACTACTCAGAACGCACCTGACTGGAAGTGTTTCATTCAGACCCCACATCGTCACACCTTTGACACTGTAGCTCTGTTTCAACCAGACATTCCATTAGTCATGTCTGTCCAGCCACTAAATAGCACTTACCCAAGTCCTTAACACTGTTGCAAGACCGACTCTGGCCACATGCCTTCAGTCGGCATTGACATGCCGTGGCTTACAACACACTGGTCCATTTATTTTCGCCCTAATAGTGAATAATCCTTTGATGGCTGTTTTATTTTTTTGTTGCCATTCTTGAGCACACTTCTTTTTCGCTCCTCATGAGCAAAGAAAATCATAGTTTTGGATCAACATGGCCGACCGAAACGCAACAGTCAAGTATCATGCGCAACAGCAGCTCTAGCAACCATCTGATTCGCCCCCCCTTCCAGTTTATTTACAGCCAAACAAGGACAAGATTAGAAATAAGCACTTTAAGGGAAGGAAAAGCTCTGAATTGCTTAATTTAGGATGCTGAAGCTTATGTAGGCTCTGAGTTACACTGCTGAGTTACGGATAACGTCTGTATTAGGCAGAGACACAGTGTTGATGTGCGTTTAAATGGGATGCACTGCACACATTTAACCCATGAGTCTGGAATTAAAATTCCTGAATTAGAAAGGCAAAGAATGTGGATGTCGATGGTCAGGGTGAGTATTTATAGCGCATCCATCCTCTTGAGCTGTGACAGATTTTGAGCTTTAAGCTGCAGTAAGTGCTTATATATAGCTGGTCTTAGTGCCCTCTGATGTACTGAACTAAAAGGATGATTGTCTGCTACTGTTGACATGAATTTAGAAAAGCCATGTCAGGTTAAGAAGGAGAAGAGAAGACACGTCCGTGTTGTCACCCGATTTGACACCAGATCTGATGTCCGTCTCACGCCGAAGGAGACACTGGAACTGAACCCTCTCAAGACTCTCATCAATAGTTATGTGGCGAGAGGATTAATGGCACTAAAGATTAATGAAGTTATAAAAGAGGCACATGTGTGCTCGCTAACAAGCCACATATGGACCAATGTGTTGAAACCTGTGACCTTCATTTGAAGAAAAGAAAAAGTCTGCTGGTGATGAAGACCACAGTTGGCATGTGGCTATTAGCTCCACACACAAGCATGTGCACTTGAAAAAGCACATATGTTTTGAAGTGTTCATTTTATCACCCAGCTTTGGTGATTTTGTTTTCTACCTTGATCTTATTGCTTCCCGTCTGCTATGCACATGTTGGAAAGTCCCTTTATTAGCTTTTATGTGTTAGAAAGGAACGTGCTTTCATATTGGCTTTACATGAGTCATTTCACTCCGTACACAAGTTTACAGAATGTTGAGTTGCCAGTTAAGGCACTGTACAGTGGTAACCACTGGGAATTCTCTGTATTTAGAGGTGAGTACAAGTGCCAATGATGAATACTATAATGATAGAAAGTAATAATAGTAGTAATAGTAGTGTAATAGTAAGTAATAATTTTAATTCTGCAGTCAAGTAACAGTTTGAAAAAAAAACAAATGGGCTTTTTAAATAAATTGATCGCATTCTGATCTGCATTGCAATTTCTGTTGCTGTACCATAGAAGTTTCAGTTCCCTACTTATGTAGAAGCTGCATCCGTGTTCTTTAAATCAAATAAAAAATTAAGTTTGATATCATTCTTGCCATAGGCAAGTTTGTTTGCCACCTCTGTGAATATTGCAATGATGCTAGATTTGAAGAAAATTGTAAATCAAAACAAAATACTTACAGAAAAATCACAATTCAATTTTTTTAGTAAAATTGTTCAGCCTTACTTGACACTTTCACATGTCACTTTATACCCCAATTCTACCATAATACTGCATATTCAAGTGCAAAACACCCTTACCCTTGTCAGTAAAACGTGTTGCAAAGTCCTTGATGTGTTTTATTAAGGTATTATTACTAAGGTCTGCATGCCATAATGTGGTTGTATACACACAGCACTTGTGTGAGTTGCTGCACACCTTGCAATTGTCTGAGCTCGTTGTTGTTTTCTTTGTGAGTATCACAGTTCGATAGATCACACGTCGTTCTTTCCTGCCCGGTCACATGTTAAATTGCTGGCATCAAGTGGCCGTGGTGTCAGTTTACATTCTAAGTCGGTATTCCACCTCAGTGATGTGCTATCTGCTGTCACATTATCACCGACGAGGAAGCGCTTTGATGCCGGAGCTTTCTCCAGCCAAGTGATGGAAACTCCGCTCGGACTTTTCCTCTCTGGAAAACTGACCAAGGTGTCCAGTTTGGAAAAAGGAAGTGTAAAATGAACAGGTGCTGTGGTCACGGTCCCCTTGATTGATCATGTTTGAGGATATGAAAACTTCAAACCTCCTTCTTCTCAATCCTCTAAGCTTGAAGTCATTCACACGGTTTAAGCAACAAGTCACAGCGAACCGCCGGCTCCGTGGACGTTATCACGCTAAGCTGCTAAAGCAACTCCAGCCCCTGTGTGTTACGGTCGGTAGCCCACATTGGTTCCAGCCTGGTGGTCAAAGGTCAGGGGGACTGCCACACACAGCTGGCAAAGATTAACAACCCAACACATGTGCACATTCACATGCACAAATGCACCATTGTGTAAAGAGTCATGCTTGCTCGCACACATGTTTGGAGTGTTTGCTTCATTTCCAAAAATTCATTTCACTGTGATGGACCACCGCAACTGCTGACTCCGTGTTGGAGAAGAGCTTGGATATGGTTCCCATGAGCTTCAACCAGAAACCGATATATAAAGGTCATAAATCTGGCTGCTGTTGGCCCATAAAAGATTTAGATTGTGCTGAATATAATTGCACAATCATGATCACCAAAGTAATAATGGGAGACGAGGAGGCATTATTCAATTAAAGCAATACAAATAAGCAGCAGTCAAAAAGCTATTGTACTTGTGTTTACTGAATGTTTTGGCTTCCAAAAAATGAAGCTGTGTTTTTAACCCATTTGTTCATCCCTGGAGGCCCTTGCTTTTATGTCGTTTATTACGTCTGCCTGAGGGGTTGGTGGTGGTTGGCCTCTCACTGTTTGTTTGCATAATAACTTGGAACTGAATTCGGATCCAGGAATCTGTTTCTCTATGTAGCAGGAGAGAGTTGCAGCATCTTTTAGTGTAGTGTGTGTGTAGTGCGAGCAAGTTACGGAAAGCCACTGCCGCCTGCCGTCCCTGCTCGCTACGGTCAACAAAACGAATATTGGGTGGAAAAAAACCCACAATTTTGGAACTCTTGACAACATTTACAATATTGTGATTTTAAATATCTTCATGACTTAATGAGCTTTGGCTCACTTTTTGCTGCCCTATGTGTCCAGATTTAAGTTTTTTCCAATCCTAAAACTGACTTATGCACTGAAGAAAGATTTCTCAATTGCATATTTATCACACTGCAGGTCTTTTTTCATGATTACTTATTAGAATAAAGTACATTTCTAACCACCAAGCTTCATGTGCTGCGGCGGCAAGACAAGAGCAAGAGCACTGTAGCGGCCTTCAGAAGGTAATAGTTCTCTAGAGGGTCATAACTGGTTTAAATGAATGAAGACCAGGCATGTTGCATAATGATCATATGATGTCGATGTCCCATGCATGACCCGTAACATCCTGCTTTCACGATTAGCCGGTCCACCATACTTCTCCCTGTGCAACTACAGCCAAGGATGACAGTTATGTGCGTCGCTCAAAGGACTGAATCATATATACATCTTCAAGTCACCAAAACACTGTTGTGCTATGAGCTGGCGAGGCCCGTTTTTGGGTCCTCTTTCCAGAGTGGCTCACTGTTTGGAAACGCCTGGTGCCAGAGGAAAGGAAATAGCAGACAGAGCACTCGTGCACTGTACCACTTGTATGCTCCAAAGTATTGTCTTTCCATTGTCTATCCACGGCGTGTATGTGTACACCATATATTAGTGATGTGTGTATTCCATTGTCCCCGGCTGAAAGAGGCCTTTATGCGCTCTCACACACACCAGTTGACTCGAGCACGTACTGGCACCCACAGAGCATGTGATCAGCCTCATCAGACCCCGACCAGATTTTCCTTGTCACAAATAAACATACAATTGAATGTCACCCTCCTTGTGCGTTAACAAACCCACTCTGATCAGGTGCCTTTCCCTAATCGTACTTCCAACATGGCCCTCATTTCCAAACACACACTTGATTTCTTTTGTGCGACTGGTCCGACCCGGTGAGCGCACAAAGCCGCGTCACGTGTGCACCAACAAAACACTCGCTCTGTGTGTGTGTGTGTGTGTGTAACCAGCGTTGCTGACGAAAGAGGCAGAAAATAAACACGGTGGTCATGCGGAGTATTGTAATCCCAACTTCCTGTCCAAGCCAGGGCCTATTTACAGCCTGACAATGGGCAGCCTGTACAAACACACGCGCACTATGTGCATGGACTGAAATAGACTGGTGATCTTAATATGTTAAGATGGGACCAATAACTTTGAATCTGAAATGCAAGCGTGCACCCAAAACTTACAGGTCATTCTGAATCATCATCGGTTTGCCATCCAGCAATAACTTTGGTCCTGATCATGCGGCGTGTTACGGCACATTAATTCAAGTATACATTTAGCCGAGCTGTCACTGTATCAGACTGACATATTGGTACAAATGTCTCTGAACCCTTCTCCATTGATCTCAGGAGCTCATGTGATTCCTCCTGCTCTCTGCTTTGATAGTGATTTTGGACCACAGCTAGTCTGTGTAATCTGCGCTTTAATCCCTCGCTTATAATCACACACAGAAACAACTGACATGATAGAAAACCACCCCACAGTTTCCCTGAAGGATTTGCATCAATCCCTGCAAGCATTGATTCTTCAAACTCTTTTGGTTCGGCAGGCAGTGGGATTAAGCCGCATCTCCTGGTTGATGCCTTTGCTACAGTGACTGTGCGCACACGTGGTCCTTCATGCCTGAATGAGAATGCGGTAACGGAGCGGAGCGGTGTGTGTGTGTGTACACTTATGAGTATGTGCGGTGGGCAGCTAAACACAGGCACTCAAAGAATCTCTTTCTTCTCGTTTGAAGTGAGTTCAATTGCTCTTCAAAGTCTGTCTGCCCTGTATGATGGCGCTGGAGGTGGGGGCATCCAGGAAGAATGAGTGACCTGGAATCGTGGCTCTCGTTGGCGCTGACTCTGATGTTATTTATTATTTTCTGCACACATGTCTGGGCCGCTGTTTGGATGACTTTTTTTTATGGAGAACACAGAAGAGGGCCAAGAAAAACTTGTTAAGATTGAACATAAGTGGAAACTGGAGCATGTGCCATCTGCCCGTCTGTTAGCAAACAAGCTAAAAAAATAGATGAGTGGATTTCAATGAACTGAATTCAGGGAGTGTTGATAATGGCTCATGCGACAGATGATTGTATTTTGGTGGTGATCCAGGAAGATCTGTGGCTCTCAGTGGTGCAGAAGGTGCTGCGGCACAAGCTCCAGTTCCCGATCGTGTGTGTTGTGCATGCAAGTTCTGGAACACTACTGCCTCCTGCTGTCCCATTTAGCTCATTGCTGTTAACGACAATTTCAAATGCTATAAAGGATTCATTTATTCAATAAATACACAGCAATAATATGTTGAGAGAAAAGGGAGAAGGACAGTAGAACAGTAACTCCATGTTGCGCTCGCGACATAATGAAACCAACACTGCTACTGCAAATCTCATGCTGCACTGCAATAGTTAAAAGTAAAGTCTTGCATCATCCATGAAATAGATCCTGAATCTCAGTCATGTGTAGTTTTTTTGTGTAGTAAATCAGCTGTGTCTGGCTTTGTCTGAATCTAGGGTGAAGTTCACAATAGAAATCAATGTGTAACTTGAACTTCAAAATCAGAAAAGTGCGACACTGCTGCCGTTAGCACGGCTCACAACAAACATGTTTGTTTTGAGTTGTCAACAACTATCGTGTGAAGTTGTCCGTTGTTTGTGTTAACTGTTTGTTCCAGAGCTGTTTGAAGAGACTTTCATCCAAGTCAATCTGCATATGAGAAACGTTTCTTTTAACACGTTAGCTGGATCACTATCCTGAGGTGCTTGTCATTCTGCTCGACTACTTGCTCTGACCCTCCCTCCCCCCCCTCACCCGCCTCACTCCCTCCTGCTCAGCCCCCTGCGAGTGTCTCCCCTAGAGCAGAAATTACATGCTGCTTTGTGCCTGGCGTAAACAATGTTTTCAACAGGGCCGGCCCGTCTCTCCCTCCCCAGTGGCCTCGGGGGATGAGTGCCGAGCACTGGGAGAGAGTTGAGATAGAGGGAGGGGGATTGATGAGAGAGAAAGAGTGAAAGGTATCAGTAGAATAAAGGAGAGAGGGGGAGGGTTAAGAAGAACAAGTGAAAAAGAGCAACAGTCTGTTCCCAGAGCAATGAAATGGCCTGACGTGTCTGTATAATAAGCATAATAAGAGGGGAGGGGGGCGAAGAGCAACATCTCCCCATCAACAGACACGCACGCACCCCCTGCGGCCTGGATCACCAGCGTTCAGACTAATGATAGCAAAGGTCGCTGATTAACTCCACATTACCTGAGTGCCCTCCAGCAATGGTCTGAGAGCAAACTTCTCTCTAAACTTGTGCCAAGTGACACATGCTGGATACAAGAGAAAAACAGCCGAGCCATTAAAGCAGGTAGACATGCAAGTATGATGAGTGAGCCTGGTGTTTATTAGCCGGAGGGCAAAGAGGTGGCTGTTCAAATGAACATGTGCCTCTGTCGCTCTGGAGAACCAAGTACGTTTTTGTTAGCAGAGTCAACTTGAATGTGTTGGTGTGGATAAGTAATGGGTTTGTCCTTTGTGGAAGCTGAGCTGTGGTGGTGGCGGCTTTGCTCAGAACGAATCATTCAAAATATTTGCTTTGAAATAATGTGGATTTAGGCGTGAAATAAAGGGAACGTGATAACCAGAAACCTCACCTCATTAGTTGTCCTGTTATTATATGTCATATAATAATAATAGTAATGTAATTATAGGAAAATGTGGTGTCAAATGTGTCAAATAGTGATGATAATACGTCATTGAGTTATTGTGCATCACAAAGACTAGACTCACGATTGGGAGCAATATATACTTTTAAGTCAAACACTAAATCAATAATTCACTGGAGGAAGCACCAAAGAAGAGTGTTAGGGAACAGAAGGGGACAGTGATTCATATATAGAGGAATTACACCTGTGTGTTTGGTCCTTGGTCGTCCCTTCTGCGGGCGATTCCTGAGAGTCTCAAACAAGAGATCACCAAGATGGCTATCTGCATCTAGAACTTGTGTGCTGAAGAGTTTTAGTCACATGGATCAAAATCAAATAGAATACTGATTTAAAGTGTGCCAAATTGTCTGAGCTTTTCTGTCTTTTTTCACAATGATGTGATTAACACTCCAGATTTAGAGGCAATAATATTCGTATGTCATTCATAATATTCATCCCAGCTACCTGGCAGGGACGGTGAGGGACACCCAGGAACAGTAGAGGGTCAATCACCAACACACCATCACACCTACGCTGTTCTTAACTGCTGCATGTTTTTGAACTGTGGGAGTCAACTTAAGTTCACTGACATCATAACATGTTAAACAAATGTAGAACTCAACATGACAGATGACATTTTGCAGCAACCAAGCTTGCTGTTGTTGTGACCAATGACAACACAAGAAAGCTGTCTTCCTTGTCTCCCTGCTGACAGCTGCGTGGTCCTTTCTATTTTCAAGGTCACTTTAACCCTGAAATAAGCAGCTCTGTGGGGATGCTCAGTTTAAAACATGTGCTGTCAGCAAGAGTCTTGGTAGTTGTCTCTCAAGGCAGTTATTTGGTTGCATCAATATTTTGTTTGTCACTCTCTCATCTGCACATCTTCCTCTCCTCAGTTGTACCGGCGTGCGTGAGGCGGTTTGGCAGTCAAAGGTTACATAAAGTGAATGTGGATCTGGGGAAGAAAGCAGAGAGATGTTACATAAAGAGCTGTAGCTGGACAAAGGTTAATAAAAATGGAGCCTTGTACTGTAGGCAGCAGGAGAGAGAGAGTCAGGGAGAGCGAGGGAGAGAGAATGGCTGTTACATAAACAGATAAAGATGGGTGAATTATTGGTGGCTTTGCTTTGGTGTTACATAAAGAGATGGACCAATGCAGCAAAATGAAAAAAAAATGGAATGTGTCATGCAATGAGACCTTAGAATAAATACCCGAAATGCATCACAAACAAACACGCAAAAACAGAGATTTCATTGTGTACACATAGCATGCGGCAGTTATGAACTCCGACCTCTTAATTGATTGTTTATCCCGCCACGGAAGCCTGCACGTCACTCAGCTCCTCTGTCCGTCCACTGCTTCTCATCCACCCCACCTCCCCCCAAACGTGTCTGCTTTGTGTCAGACAACACTCTGTAATATCTGTCATTAAAAGAGCTGACATGAAAGAGCTGTGCTTATTAAAGTGTGTGTTTGAGTGCCACTGTCAAGCGCCTCCCTGACCTCGGCACCAGCAGTCGAGTCAGATGTGTGTTCTGACATTTCAGTGCGCGCCACTAAGTTTCACTCTGGCCGACGTGCTAAATTGTGTTTCGCTTTTTCTTAGGTATTACTACAACAAGAGGATCCTCCATAAGACCAAAGGAAAGAGGTTCACCTATAAGTTCAACTTCAACAAGCTTGTGTTGGTCAACTATCCCTTCATCGACATGGGTTCCACAGGTGAGTGTGTGTTTGACTATTTTTAGTGTGTCTTGTGACGTTGCATGTGTGTCTATGATCTGACTTCAATTCTTTATCAATAATGCCGACGTGACTTACCAGCCATTTAAGCTCTCATCGGTTCAACTGCTGGTGTCAAATGTGTTGCCTGAGGGGGGCGCTACTCTGTTAGTATGTTGGCACTGTGGTGGAGTCTGACTGCAGACCCAGCAGTTAAAGTGCAGTAACAAAGTGCCTCTGGAATGATCCAACTGCAGCCAAGTTTAAAACCAAGTGGGCACTACCTGAACCTGCACACCTGGTCTGAGTCGTCCTGCACCGGGCTCTGGTCTCTGTTTGCGGACAGTTCTACCATAGCGCAACCTCCGCTCTAATATCTTCACTCTCTGTCTCCAGGAAGCAGCGTCCCTCAGAGCGCTCCACCAGTTCCGACCGGCGCCGGGACCCATTTCCGCTTTCCGCCATCCACCCCGTCCGAAGTTCTGTCTCCAAACGAGGACCTGCGGAGTCCGGGTGGCATGTTCAGTTCCGTGGCCCGGCGCATCGCCCGCGGCTCTGTCAGCGACTGCAGCGACGGAACCTCCGTCAACTCCGAGATCGAGGAGGGAACCGTGGGAGGGGGTGAGGAAAGGGGGGAGAGAGGTGTGAGTGGAGGCGGAGGAGGCGGAGGATACCGGAGCATCATTCATCCACGTCTATCTCACGAGTCCCTGTTCCGCATTTACGGTGGGCCAGGCAACCCAGCTGCTCACCCCGGCTCTCGCGGTCCCTCTGGACATCGTATTCACCCGGAGCCTCTGTCCCCCTTCCCTGTGTCTCCTCTGCCAGGACCAGGAGGAGCCGGGCTCCTCGCTCCTCCTCTGTCTCCAGCTCTCAGCATGACCCCCACCTCCCACTTACCGTACACCCCGTCTCCAACTCTGTCACCGATGCTCGGCTCCCACTTCTCCTTCAACCCTGAGGACATGAAACGCTACCTGCAGGCCCACACACAGTCAGTCTACAACTACGGCCTGAGCCCGCGGGCTTTCTTGCAGTACCCCAACATCGTCATTCCTCAGCCTCACCGGCCCTCCGCTGACAAGCAAGCGCTGGCTGGAGACAGAGGAGCCGCAGAGAGGGGCGAGAGGGGTGGGGAGCGACACCACCATCCGCCCCTCGGTCACTCCACGCACCATCACCCACACCCACCTCACTCTGCGCACCCTCACTCCCATCCAATGCATCACCCTCTCCACCTCGGTGAAGAACCTCCTCACTTGTCCCCCTTCAAGTTCAAGCTCCAACCTCCGCCTCTGGGCAGGAAGCAGAGAGACAGTCAGAGCAAAGCCCGGCAGAGCTCGCTCTCCTCGGGCTCAGGCTCTGGGTCCATGTCATCAACCTCGGGATTTGGCTCCTCGCTGTCGTTCGGCAGCGACTTGAGCTCGGCAAGTGGGTCCGGTCTCATCTCTGCCTCCTCTTCGACACAGTCCCTGAACAGTGCAGGACTTCCCAAAATTAAGGTACGAGTCTTACGCAACAGAATGGCGAGAGCCAAAACAGTAGAATTCTCTAGAACTCTCAAAAGAAGAAGTTGTAGCCTGTATTTCTAAAAATGTCTCCAATCTAAATCCCTCTGTTTCTTTTGTGTTCAGGTGGAGCCCATCTCTGACATCGAGTCGGAAGAGGAGGTGGAGGTGACGGACATTAGTGAAGAAGACCCAGACGAGAGAGACGAGGAATTTGAGCTCTTCAATCCACATCACTCCAAAGCTGCCAACCACCACCATCTGTCCAATGGTTCCGCAGCTCACCCGCATCAGCCTCATCCCGATGAGGATCTGGACGAGGACGTCTTCAAAGCTCCCGCGCCGCCTCCCCCTGGCCTCATGCCCTTTTTCACCTCACCACACGGATACTCCAGCGTGTCCCGAGGGCTGTCCACCCTCAAGACGGAGCCTGTGGAGGCGGCAGAGAGCACCACGCCTCCCCCTCAGACCAAGTGTATCCCGCTCAAGTTGCGCTTCAAGAGACGCTGGAGTGAAGACCAGCGTATGGAGGCCTCACAGGAAGAGTCGGATGACAAAAAAGTTCGGCCTCAGGAGGAGCGAGAGAGGCAAAGCAATGGACAGATGGAGATGGAGGAAGACGGGGCAGGCAGCGGAGAAGGTGAAAGCCCACCCCCGATGGCGTACGAGGGGTCTTTGAGCGCACCGTTGTCCTCTCATCGCAGGGTGACCGCGGAGCTGCATCGTGCCACCGCGCAGCTGTCGCTTGAAAACAAAGAGTGCTGATGGCAGTGGACTCGTAAGCTCCACATCTGGATGTGGCACAAGTGTGTAAATGAAGGTCCCTCTGGAGCCCTGAAGTCTCTGACCAGTCCGACGCCACAAGACTGCTGAGACGTTTTTTATTTTTTTGTCGAATGAGGGATCGAGCCGTGTCAGCAATAGTGCTGCATTCAGAAGAGAAGAACAAGGGAATACTGGGCGTTTGGGCACAACAAACCTCACGTTTCCCTGGTGGATCCCCCCTTTCCCTCGCCTGGAGACTCGACTAAGACTGAATGCACAATCTCCCTTCAATCCGGAAGAGACTTCTACAAGTGCCTGTACCTGCGACACACAGCCCTGAAGTGACCTGATGAAGAAGTTCTAAAATATTATACCGAAAGATCCCAAAAGAATAAGGAGGGGGCTCCAGAGATGGGGGGGTAGGGAAGGGGCCGCCGAGTGCTTACTGATAACTTAACTCTTAAACCTGGCCCGCTCTGCTCAGGGAAGCTTATAGCTGTATATTGTCGGATTGATGTGCACACGTGAGCAGAAAACTGATATCGCGATGTATAAAAAGAAAGTATCCTCTCTCTAGAACTTCTTCAAAAGAAAAGAAACCTCACTCCTTTCGTTCCTGACCTGCAACTCTTTCTCTAAAGCGGACCACCTGTAGAGTCCCCGCACTGACACAACTGACGACACAACCAGAGGAGAAAGAGCTGCGGAGCCTAAAGAAAAAAAAACACGGACCACAGTGGGGCAACAGCAGCAGCAGCAGCAGCTAACTAGCCATCTCACCTCAACTAACACAAGACTGAAAATACAAACCCCTGGACCCCACCCACCACCACACTTCTGGGCAGCGACAAATCCTTCTTCACCAGCTTACGCTGCTATAACAATCATGGTGTTAGACTAAACCAGCAAATACACACACACACACACTGCCTTTAGCTCTCTTACATGATGTCATCCTGGTCCGAAGCCTGAGAGAGCAGAGGTCCACTGAGACACACACACACACACACACTGCCTCTCTCTGCCTTGTTTTTATAGCATGTACAAAACTGAGCTCTAACACACCTTCAGATGTATCTTTATACGAATTATATTCTAAAAATGAATTATTAAAAGAAGATTTCAAAGAGCATTTTAACGACAGATTTTGTTTTTTTAGCCGATCAAAGAACACTGGAGATTGGCGTCCAGTGCTTGGGGTCCATTTTCGCTCACTGTAGTTTGATGGACTCAAAGGAAAAAAGTCCAGACTGCTCCTGGTGGCTCCATTCTGTTGCCCTCTGCTCCACCGGGGCCTGCACATCCCGTCTGTGTGCTAACAGGATTATTGGTAAATTAATAATCCCGCCTCTTCTTTTAGGCCCTTTAGCATAATCTTTCTGAGGTGAAGCGTAATGCGTTTTAACATGACACGTGGACGCTTGTCCTGAAATGCCCTCACCTCAGTTTATGATCGCACATCAATAGTGACTGCGACCTGGAGCCCTGGGGGTCTGATGGGTCCTCGCAGCTTCAGATAGCCAGCGACCGGACCGAGACTAGACGACCCCCGGGCGATGCGCGCAGCCGCACTGATCGAGTTTCCTCATCAGACCTCTGCAGTCTGGACTTACAGCATGTCCTGACATGAGGGCCCACACTCCTGAGTCCACATTTAAACTGACAGCTGCCTCATTACAACTCTTCATTTTCCAGAAAAGATGAGACGACAGACAAGGAATGTTTTTCTCTTCTGCTGGCTCGTGACCCGAACTGACTGGAGGGAACAGGTGTTTTTAGGCCTCAGAAGAATTAGGTTGCCTTGATTTCCTTTGAGTCACTTTCGTCATTTGTTCCTTTAATATTCATGTGAGAACCAAAAAACAACCATCATTTATCACCATTTTTAGGATTCAATCGGACTTGCTCCACATTAGTTTTCAATCTTTAGGAAAAAACATTTTTAACTACAATTGGCGACACACAAAGAAGTCGACACATTCCTTTGTGGCATGGTCAAAAACACGTATTGTTCTTAGACGTTTTTTAAACAAGAAAGTCATTGATTTTCAATATGAATATTAATGCAACAAATGATCTCTTGCTGGTGTTGATACTGATCCCTGTTGTTCTTCTCACCGCAGCGTTTGCCCTCCTCATGGCATTATTATTACAATTATATTCCTTCGCTCTGTAGGCTGTTGCTTTTTATGTTGTGTACATCACCTTCTGTGATTTTTTTTTTCTCCCCCCAATAAGTAACTCCATTCCCTTCAACTCCCTGAATCACCCTCTGTCTTTTTGGTTCTACCAATGTGATGTAACTGAAATGTGTAATTTAACTTTTCGAGATCAGCCGTTGTGGACAGCGAGGGACGCGGCGGGGCGCAGGGTTTTTTTTTTTTTTTTTTTAAGTTAGAGAGGAACTGATGTTATCTTCTTTGTTATGTATTGTACATTTTGTTTTGTAATGTTCTGTTTATCCTCTTACTCTTGTATATTTTTCAAGTTTCGTTGGAGGTTGAGGGGTCAATTTAAAGAAGGAAAAAAAGGAAAAAGACGTGTATTGTTTTTGTCCCTCCTTTTTTTTTTGGTGCCTCGCCCACCCCCCTCCACCCCAGCAGTTACGTAACACTCAGATGGCGAGCGGAGAGTTAATACCATGATGTAATGTTGAATTTCTCCACTTTTTTCGTGGGTTGTTTTATTTTTATTTTATTTTATTTTTTTCCAAAACTTGTAATTACGCTGTAATCAGGGTTAATTAAAACCGGTTAAAAGTCACCGCGATTGCAAGTGTGTTTGTTTATTAATGAGCTTCAATCAGACGGCGCGTTTTAATTACTTGATTGGTGGTAAACAAAGAGATTAACATCTAATTCTGCGTCTCGACAGTCGTCCACCAACATTTGTTGTTTTTCAGTTTCGCTTGCAAGTGAAACCAAAGCTCTGCGTTAATTTCATCTGCTTTAAAAACTGCTTGACAGATGCGTTGTGGAGACGCAGCATTGAATGTTGCTCGGGAACAAGAAGATCCCGCCACTCGTGGGATTCAAGAACACTACGGAACCACAAAGTGAACATCTTGGTCCGTCTGTGTTCTCCTGCTTACAGAGAAGCTCGGACTTGCCGTTCTCCTGGATGCGGGTGTCTTGCCTGTGACCCCACCCCACGGGTGGTGGGACACATTTGGGCATGAAGGAAGTTTTGTAGCTACCTCCTCCAGCCCAACTTCAGCCACAGGGGCTCTAACAGTGCCAGTATCACAGCCTCCAGTACCTGGAGTGTACCACTGAGAAAGCGCGCCCTGGTATGGCCTTGACATCAGGCTTGGGGCAACTGGCAATTGGCCATGGATGCCGAGTGTATTCCATATATGTATATACATACGTACATACTGTATCAAGGCCCAACAGATCTGTAGTCCCTGACTTGACTTTGCTGCACCCCTACAGGAATGCGGGTATGCTCTCTAACAGCTGACGTTTTCAGTACTTCTACTGCCTGTCTGAACCAGCAAAGTTGTTGCCCGCCTCAAAGTTTCAAAAATGAATACTTGAGGTATGCAAGCTCTTTGGTGTCGGCACTGTTTCCAGTGGCAGATTTTCACGGCACTGATGCCAGCTTCATCAACCAAAGTTCCCACTCTAGACCCAGTTTCCAAAAGTTGGCGGATTTGGTGGCGATGACATGGTTTTTAGCTTGGAGTCTGGGCGTCTGCAAAACATGAAAAAATGGACGCCAGATTCTCGACCCTAGTTAGGCCACCAGATGCCGACATATACCGGAATAGTCCTTTTCATGTTTTGCAGACGCCCAGACGCCCTCCGAGCTAAGAGCATGCTTTCCACTATTGCCAACACAGCTCTTGCTTCTGAAGTCTAGATTTTGTTCACCTGAGAGCTTTGTGCTTAGGCTCAGCTCTCTCTTCGCCAGCACAGACTGCAGTGTTTTTGACGGAAGGTACGACAATCCATCCTTGCCTCACTTATGAACGAGACCCCAAGATACTCAAACTGGATCCTGTTGGAAAGTGTCTCTTGTGCTCCAAAAACATTATTTCTGGAGGACATTAAAGGAAACGGTCGTCTTTCTGTTGAAGATTCTCTGGCACAGTTCTTGAAGAAACAAAAATGTATTGAAGGGGGTACAACTGTATTGGCCACCAGGCCAGAACATCGCACACCTGCTGGAAGAACAGAGGTCTTTTTCAGATAGATAGGAACTGGGAACCTTCTGTCTGTCTCCTCATCCCTCTGTGCAGAGAAGACTGTAGCGACCTGTAGAGATCGTGGCACCTTGGCGTAACACTGAGCGGTGTAGAACAGGAAAGACATAATGCCTTAATGAAATGGGTGGAGGCCTTCTCAGTGGTTTTCTCCCTCATTGGGTCAACGGCGCATATAAATAATTAATCAGCAGCAAAGTACTGTGAGCTCTCAGGCAGACACTGTTTTCCCTGCTCAGTCGGCCGTCGCTTGCTTTCGGAGAATCCTGCACAAAGTCACCCCTGTGTTCCACATATAACCACAACCTATGCATTATGCACACCAGTGCGCAGAATAAAGGCTTTGTGAGTTCAGCCTTACGGCATGAGACGTGCAGGCGAGCTCACCACATCCTCCAGCGAACACAGAAGAACTTTCACAGCTCAGACAGATGCATCGGAACTGATGTGGTCTGACTGAAATTCTGCGTTTCCTTTCTCTCCATCCTGCTCGCGAGTCTGTTCATCAATGTTTTTTTTTTTTCTTTTCACCTCTTTTCACTGCGACGACTGTAAAATGACGGACTGACAGACGTTACTCGCATGAAAGATCTAGCAGAGATCTCAAGTAGCCTCGACGTTTATCCCTGGACGTGTGCAGGCAAATGTGGATGCTTGGAATTCTTCACGTCTAGAATGACATCCGTTCAGTTTCTCAGATATTTTTCTGTAATTTCAATGATGGATTAAAGCCCATAAATCTTTAAATTTGCTCCGCTTCAGTCGCTCAGCTGCTGTGTTACAATAGCACCAGGCGATTTGCTCATCTTCAGCGTGTGCCAGAGAGTGTTTGTGTCCGAGGCCGAGGCTCCTGGCCTGACATGTCGCCCCAGGAACAGCTGAGTGGTGTTAAGTTACTGTGAAGAAGAATGCAGTGAGGACAAGAGCTCTCTGTGCTCTGCCTCTGCTCACTGTAATTACACCATCTCACTCTTTCTCTTAAGCAGCTGCATATCGAGGTCAAACTGACAGCTGTTTAATTAACAATAAAATAAGTTCATGAATTAAAAAAATGAAATCAATGTTTTGTTTGTCAGATTTTATTGAATTTTATCTCAGGGTGTTGGTTGCATCCCCTCCTGGTCCTACATCAACTACACAGCCTCCTAATGGAAGCATAACGTTATTACACTATCATGAAACTAGTAACTGTTTCCATCTTTTGTCGGTTCTTCATCGTCCTGGTGGATGAAACAGAACCACGACTTTGATAGAGATGAGGTACACTTTTGACTGTCAATCAAAACCAGGTCGCTGTTGCAATGCGCGTCTCTCCCCACCAGGGGGTGGTAGCATTAAAAAAATAAAGCGCGGGTTTTTCACCTGATGCAAGGGTTGTTTTGTAGTATGACCTGAAATGCCAAAAAGAAGGCTCCTCCTATGTGAGTTGGAAACGGGTGAGCTTTAATTTTATGTTATTCTTCAGTGAAATAATTATATATAATAATAATAATAATAATAACGAAGCAACTGTTTAACTGTATTAAAAGTTATTGCTACAATTGTTTTTGTACACTGTTATACAATGATAACTCTTTGTGTACGTTTTTTTTTTAATTCTTGAGCACAAATCGAATTTATTTTCACTACTATTCTACTCCGCAGAGGCATGTCATTCTAACGAACAACAGCTAGATGTCGCAATTTTAGCCGACAACCACTTTTAGTTCACTTCAGTCGCTCAAATTTCTGCTTAACGATTTTTATTCTGGCGAATAGATTTGCCTTACTGCAATACACAGTCACATAATTGTTCGGCGTGTACGTAATATCCATAAGCACAAATAGTGATTCATTTTTAACTTTATCTTGGTAGCTTATGTTTGTATGAACACTGAAACATGGCAGACGTGAACACGCCGTATAACCCTTACCCGGAAAATGCGTCAAATGTTAACTATAGTTTTAATTTTTACCATTTTGCAGAAAGAATTGCAGGTGAATTTCTTATAATTGACACAAGATGGCGGTATAAGTCTTGGTTTCAGCTCGCTCTCCATCCTGATCTCCCTCACAACACTCCAGCAGGCGCATGCGCACTCGCTTTACTATTACATAGCACGCATTTCTTTCATCCACTCAGAACTTTTCTGATAAAGTATGTCAGAGCAACGTGAGTATGTGAGACGCCTTTTTTTACTCCAGTTGTCGTCAATTCGCGGATTATTCTTTGTGGAAACAGTGTTAACCCAACTTTACCATCGCATAAACAACTTAATATTTCTTAATAACTTAATATTTCAGTTCTATTCCACCAAATCTTGCATAATTCACAAATGTCCGATCATAAAGAGCCTCGTGCCTTTGCAGCGGGCGCACACATTACAGCAAGCATCATTAACCACGTCATTTCTCATCTTGTAAACTGCTTTGCTACATTGCCTCACGTCACTCCACCAACAACAAACCACACTGTTGACGACAGCAGTGCCACCTCCAGTATGAATTACAAGTGTGCTGAGCAATTATTGTCCATGATTTTTGGGGTCATTTGACGTTGTCTTTTTGGCTGCTGTTAAATATCATTAAAATAATGTGTGCTACTTTATCATCTTCAGCCGTCAGAGGACGCTCCTGCCCACTCCGGTGCTTTACTACTGATAGCACACGATTATGTAACGCTTACTACTGTTGCAGGGCGTCCGGAGAAAGCTCGCTCTTAAATGTTAGCTGCGACGCTTCGGGTGATAAAATAAAAAAATAAAATAAACGTAAACAGCCCGTGCGCGCGCTGTCACATCGACCGTCTTCACGGTCCACCGACATCGCCTCCGATAACTTTACAAACATGGGGTTAACTGAGTTTACGCCTGGCCACGCCCCCGAGGTCCAGCTGGTGGCAACACTTGCGGTGACATCACCGCTGCACACGCTCATTGGACGCGGCCCTGCCCAATAGACTTTAAGTGGGGTGACGTCACGAAGACGGGTCCCGCTCGCTTTCAATCGGGGTGGGCGTGGTCGAGAGATAGCGGACGTCACAGGTTGCCTTGTGATTGGCTGTGAGCGGAGAGAAAGGGAGCTTCTGTTGCTGAGAGAAAAACAACATGAGCAGTTTGTGTTGCGACGAAACAGCGCCTCTGAAATCTCGCGGTGAAACGCACGACTGCGATTCGATTTTTCTCGTGGCCCAACTGCCATTTTCTTTTAATCAATTTGATTGGTTTACGAGCTTGAAAGAGGGTCTTTTGATGCTCAAAATCTGCTGCGCCAACATCCCGGGAGGGCTGATGTATTATCACCGTCCGCGCGGAGATGATACCTCTTCTGTCAATCATGGTAAACACACACACAAGTGCAGAAGAGGAGGGGACGTGTGTGCCTTCTGATTGGCGCTCGCTCGTTGAGATCCCGCCCCTCAGCCCTCCCTCGTGTTGTTCCTATGGTTCCCAGAGCTCTCATTGGATACTGTAAAGTTTGGGACCGGACACCGGTGTTCCACAGTGCGACCGCTGCCATTGGCTGGAACCTCACGTCCATCTAGCGCATATTGACAACTCGTCACGCCCTCTAGTTTTGAGCATCCTCTCTGATTGGCTACTGTATCTGTCAGCGACATCTGATTGGTCAGCCTGCCCAGCTGTTACTGGTTCATTCACCATTTTGTGACTGTAGTGGAAAAGAAGAGCAATAGTTTTGTGTATCCCTGTTTGAGTTTCCGCGGAGGAGAGGTCATGTTTTCCCGAGCAAAAGTAGAGCGCGAGTCCGAGGCGCACCACGGCCGCTGCCGACAGCAGAGGGATGTAACCGGGAACAGTTCGAGCCGCCTCTCCAGAAAATAGGACCGTAAATCTTTCCGTAGCGACGAGGAGAAGCTCTGCTCGGGTGAGTTGAACTTAGTTGGTAACAGCTCCCGGAGCCTTTTGGGAATGACTCGGCGCATTCCGCAGCAGTTTACTCAACTCCAGAGGGTTGTTTCGACACATTGTCCGAAGAAACGGAGTGTGTCGAGCCGAGGAAGGGCCGAGAGCAAGGGGAGGGGTTGAGGAGGAACAGCCTTTAAAACTTTGTCAAATGTTTTGTTGCAGCGGCACCGTCGACACATGGGATTTATTCGACTCTTTTCGGATCCACGAGGTCAGTATTCGGTACTTTTGCGTGACTTTAGCGTCCTGGTTATGCGTCGGGCAGCGCTGGCGTAGTAAAACAATCGACCTATTTGCAGCATTGCAGCCCGTCTGTTTACACCCGCGCAATAACATGCGCCTTTCCATGAAACAACACAAAAGTCAGTCGTGTACACGGCGGCTTCACCGCTGTTTTGTACTCGTCGACTGTCATCGTTGCGTACTCTACTACTACAAGTCGCCCTAAGCTGATTACAACAGCAAACATGACAGATTTCTGCCAACTTTGCTTGAATGTCGTATGAATAAGTGCGTCGATGGCTTTTAAATGAAGATAACAACGAGTTATTTGCGTTCCCCCGTTGCCACAGTTCACCGCGAGAATCTTGTCATGGTGAGAAAACGTCAGTAAGAACCGCTTGTTTGTGTTTTGTTACCGTTACGCAGAGCAGACCGGCTGACTGCCTCCAGTCATAATAGTCGTTTGACATTGTGGAGTTCCTCCTGTAGTACTCGCAGAGATCAGCGCAGTGAAACATGAAAACATGCACTTCCCTGCGCTGCGATCGCACACCATTCCACGCCACTGTATTCCATCCGATAACAGTGATTGATGTTGGTCTTCCTTGACATTGTATATCATGCACCTATCCCGCTCATCCCTTCGTCACGGCGTGTGAAGCGGTCCATGTGTGTTTGCTGACCACTCATTGATCTGGATCGCCTCAGGATGCTATTGAAGTTTATTTCCTTATTCATACGCACAGTCAGCTGATATTGTGTCTCCATGTAACAACACACATGCTTGTCGAAGACATCAGAAGTGGCTCTGATAAGCTCACAAAGAGACACTCTGTAGCACTGAAGGATCATGATGGGTGAATTGGAAAGTATGTTCCTTTCTCGTCGTTGCTTCATGAGCTTGCGTGCTCCCCAGTGACCCAGTTAAGGCCCAAGCCGTTTAACCATATTTGCCAAATTTGACTGTCTCGTTTCGGACCCCCAGAAGATTCTTGTGTTGTTCATTGCATGTTCACCTCTCTCCGGCTTTGTCACTGCAGCCCCTGCGCCCACACTGACACCCATAAAACGCTTCTGAGAGAGGGATGAGCCGCAGCGTGCCTCCAAATTATGGAGACATCTCCATCTACTTGTAGGGAATGTGGCGTGTACCAAGAGGTAGATGTCGAGAAGAACGCTGTCATGCATCCTTATGTCACGCTGTACATGCTGTGCCATGTTGCAGCGGGGCGTAAGGTGCAATTCTCAGGGCTGAATAGATAATCTGGCACGGAGATCTGACTTCAAATCTCACTGTCAAGTCTGAAATAATGTATATTATCACATCTTCTTGTACTGTTGTTGCAGGTCTCTTCGCATGCATGCAATTCTTCTCACACACACACACTCTCTCTCACACACACACACACACCAGAGCTCTTCAAATAAAATCATGTACGTCTATTCATTCTTGTTCATTTTTTTAAATTACCACCACAAAATACTTATTGTTTTTTTTTTTTTATTCGATACCTGCCTCGTCCGTGTGAGTCGAGTTTGCAGCACAGAAAGAAGAGTGTGTGTTTGAAGACAGGCAGAAAATAGTCATACTCAACTGTGTATGTGTGACGGCACCAAAAACTACAAAGAGAATATTAAAAGTGCATGTAAAGTGTGGTGTTTCTATATTTAAAAAGCAAGAGTGCCACTCTGCGATTCCTGCGTGTCGTAATGGACGAGCCGAGTTGATCCAAACTTTGGCTTGGAATTCAGGGATTAAGCCCCGATCTTAATCCGTTAAAATCTCAACCTATATTGATGAAAATAGGATTAATGATAATATTTGAATTTTTACTAATAACAGGTTTGGATGTACGTTTTTAATGTAATGTATGTTTTTAATCTGCCCGTCTTGCTGTCCAGAAAGAATCAGAAATTGTTTTCATATTTATACACCACCAGCACATTCATGTGCTTTGTGATATTTCATTTAATTCTTTTTAGCTATATTTTTATTGCAGTCAGCAAGGAGCATCAACGTCTAGATTTCCAGTTTAAAATTGTTTTTGTAATTTTATTTAGACTAGAATGACATGCCAGTTAAGTGTCTGCCTGAGAGAGAGGAATGAGCTGAGTCGTCCAACAGAGATGTGGAGCAGAGGAGCGTGTTGCTTCCTTATTTATGATGATGCTCCTCAACGTCCGTCTGTCAGTCAGAGGAAATGAGGACGTAGACGGGATGTCAAATGTGTTAAAAGTGTAATCTGCACCCGTTTGATACAAACCAGCCGACCATTACTTCCCAAATATACACCAAAACTTAATCATAAACTTTTTTTTTTCCCATTTCAGACCGGAATAGCTGCAGCTTTTTAAATGAATATTCACCTTTATTTTACGTTTTACCTTTACTCAGCCCTCTGATCATGACTGATACATGAAGTGAAGCTGCAGTTGATTTTAAACACTTAACACATTCATGATAATAGCTAGTAAATGACTTGATAATAATTTGTAATAATTCAAAATAGAAACTAATGGAGTCAAATGTCATGTTCAGTACTGCCACTGAATATTTCCCGGGTCATATTTAGGTCACATTCTAAATGTTAAACTCTTCCGGTATCTGAAATTTGTGCACACAGAGAAACTTGTAGAATTCTCTCTCACTCTCTCGCACACACACCCTGAAATACGCACGTCTGCTGCTTATCAGCTCAAGCCTGGAGTGTTTTTGGAGGCCACGACCAAACACACAAGATCTACCAAGTCATTACGACTGTCAGTCACTCATTCAACATAGTGACCCTGACTCCTTCCTGCACCGTCTTTCCCAACGCACTTGAAAAAAAAACCTCTCCAGGACCAACACACACGTTCGAGACATGAGAGTCTATTCTTCAAAAATTTGATGTGCATTCCTGCAGTCGGATTTGGCGATGCTTTCCTTTGCTTTAGCTGGGTTTAATTGTCGGTGGGACTTGTAAATTAATAATTCAAATAATGCCCTGTTTATACTTTTACTTTTAAGATAGAATAGTGGGATTCCTACTTTTTCTTTTAAATCACAGCAAAGATTTTTGAATGACGTGGTGTTTTCTGGTTGTGAGTTTACATGTGTGCTGATGTGTGGAACCACACCACAGTAATTATACTTTCATCTTCCCTTCAGATTGTTAATATGACCTGGTGTTGTCCGCGGCTGTGACTTTTCACGTATATGATACGTTCCGGAACAAGCCTGTGACAAGTTTGGACTCTGCTTTCTGGAGGCTGAGTGACTGAGAGTGAGAGGAAGGTTTCGGTCGTGGAACATTTCATGACGGTCAGTGCATAGTGTCGGACGTCAGGTTAAAAAATAGTGGATGTTTTTTGTAGCGTCGTCACCTCGAAGTGTGTGTAGCTCCAGTGTGTGTGTCTTAAGTGGCGCGATAATTTGTTCTTCGTGTGTGAGAGAGTGATGTGAAAGTGAGAGTGCTTCGACTAGAAGTTGTGCTGCTAAGGTCAAGGGTCGAGAATAACTTTGGAAGAACAATTGACAGAGCAGATAAAGAGCAAATGAAATGTATATGAGTTGCATGTGTGTTCTCACACAAATCATGTGTCACAATTACTTTTCATCACACTTTTGTAGTTAGCAGTCATTATATATTATAGTTACTGTAATGGTTATTTGGCGTGTGGGTGTTTGTGTGCATGTCAGAGAGAGTGGTAAACGGGAAATACCGAGAGTGAGAGAGGTTCAGCGAGTGCTGAAATGACTGTGGAAATTCCCAGTGCCTACATGAGAGCGGCCTATTTGCACAAACAGCCGCTCTCTCTCCTCCATGTGTCTCTCACACTCTTGTTCCAAAGTGACCTGACCGGACTGCAAGCCTTTAACCCAACTACATTCATAATGAAAAGAAGCTTTCCACATTGAACTCAGCTGCTCATAGGCAGTGCGTAATGCGTGGTGTTCAGGATGACCTGGAGACTCTTCACGTTCCAGAGTGCCGAACTTTTGTATCCAAAGACTTTTATTTTGACACATTTGGTGTGTATTGTTGTTGTAATATCAATCTTGGATCCCAAACTTTTCCTCCCATTTCGCACTGTCTACTGTCAGCTGTCGTTGCTTGTTTGCTTAAGAACATTTTGTGTTTCCTTAAATTCATGTTGTTGGTTCCCGGCAGCTTTAATCTGGAAACTTGAGATGACATTAGATTAGAGGCACCAAAACCTCCTTTCAGTCATGGGTTTTCGTTGAAACCAAGAAGCAAATCCTTCATATGAACTGGACCAGAGAACCAGGGGCTCTACTCTGAGTCCCAGGGAGATGATGCATCGCAGGAATACGGCCACACACAGAAAGAAATTAGCATTGTTTCTTTTGTTTTTAGTATTTTGCAACAGTATTTTACAGTAAACCAGAAAAAAGGCAAAATGAAATTTTGAAATTAAATTAAATATGATATAAAGGCACTTGTTTTTTTTCATTTTCAGCTGGTTTTGAGGGACAATAAATACTCACAGAAGGACAGGAGAAAGATATTAGGAGCTGAACTACCCATGTATAGCAAAACAAACATGAACTATAGAATTGCCAGTTCGCTGTCAGAAGCATTTCCACACAGTTATTTTATAGTTTCCATTGGACCACGAGGGAAGCATAAATACAGTCTACACGTGGCCCCTGGGTGGCACTTCGCCCAGGTCTGCTGGAGTACATCAAAGCAGCTTGAGGACTCGTCATTACAAGTTTAAAACAATGCAAATATTGCAGAAATTCAAGGCGCTGCCTCGCTCATCTCTGTCAATCACGGCTGATAGCTAAAGTCCGTGGTCACACTTTGTTTCTTTAACCTCATGAGGACTTGGATTGCAGTGGAGGTTGTGTTGGTAGCAATGTCTGAATTGGCTCAAGTTGTTAGCTGTGTTGCGTTAGCTAGGTGTCAGAGCCTGTAAATAATGTACCACTAGTGGGTTTGTTGCTTGTCATGTGCCTTACTCTTTAAAGTGTTTCATCACGCTGATAGTAATGAGTGCAGTCACAGTCATTTTCCTTTGTCTGTTTACGCTATTGCGATAGGTACTTTAAAGTATTTTGATCTTTGGAAGAAGAGCTCAAACCGGAAAAACCACTGCGGCTCATTCCAGAACTAGCTTCCAAATTTTGAACAAAAAATTCAATAAATATTTCTGTTTTGTATTATTCAGTAATATGTAAATAAAAGCTGTGACTGCGATGCCGCCTGGACGTCTGTCGACCACTAGTGCTGGGTATATTTCTGTGGATCGTATCATAGAGGCTGTAAGAGGGTTACAAATGAGCGTGACGTTTTTTTTCACGGCCTGCACAAAGCTAATAATGATTTGAGTGACAGGCTGGGCGATGAAGAGTGGGACACGTGCTGATCCATAAACAAAATAAGAAGCGAGGACATGCTGTTGATCAACTGTTAAATATACCAGCGATCTTGTGACAGTCCTTTCTCAAGGAGTTCAGCATACATGTTTTGTTGGACTCAGACTTAAATTTCATGCTCATTTTGGCGGATTTTAAAATCATGTAGTGCCTTTCTTTTAGTAAAATACCCGATAGGTTGTACATAATCTATAGCTGGAGCACCTGCTGTTCTGATTGGTCAAAAGTTGAACCCGCTTTATTGATCACCACTCTGCCAGAAGTGTAAATACCATTGAAATGAATGAATGTAGCATCTTGTTGAAGTGGCGGCTGCAGACATGAATTCTCTCTCGACAGTTCTTTCATGTTAAACTAATCTGATAAGTCGGCTGCACCTCCAGGTCTGTGAGGGTTCTCTGTGCGGAGAGGGTTGATGGAAGGAAGCCGCTTCTTCATTTCAAAGACGGAATTCAACCGGCTGGATCAGGACATTCTGGCAAAAAAAAGTAAACATCATCTGTCCCAATTTTCCATTTGGTGTCCCCACAGCTGTGAAGCGCCGCTCGATCAACACTGCTTTTGCGAGTGTAGGTCGTAGCTAAGGTGAACGTAACTTGGATGCAGAGGGTTTTGTTGATTTTATCCTTTTGTTTGATCTGTTATCCACCTGTAATGTGTCTCTCTGTTAAATTAAAGACTATATATATATATATATATATATATATATATATATATATATATATATATATATATATATTTGAACAACATTCCTCAGTGTCTTTTACTGGAGGACAAATGCACTTTTTACAAAAGTACTGGTGGCCATTCTACAAGAATGATTATTCCAAGGCAACTACAGGATTAATCTGTGCATTCCTAATTAATTTCATTATTCATATTTTGCTACGTTGAAAATACATCTGAAAACATGGCATTAATGTCACCGCTGTTATGTTTTCAAAGGGTTGTGTCAAAATCTGAAATCTGCATTTATTTATTTATTTAAAAAAAGAAATAGCTTCGATTAATATTTCTGCACAGTTTAATTTGTCTTGTACTAACCTCAGGCACCATTCACTCCGCTACTGCAAGTGTTAGTATTTTAGATTATATAAGATTGAGTTTGGAATGTAAAATTTTAGTGGAGGTCCATGAGTCATTGGAGTGCAAAGAAGCAGGTTTTGCAGATTGTATGGTTTCAATGATGCTGCATGTTGCTCTTCACATACATATTCAATTTATCATATAACTTTTTTAGCGCAGACTGCAGCTCATATCAGACATTTTTTTTCCCCAAGAGATTTTTGGTGTGACATTTTTAAATAGAAATCTACTGTTAAAGCTCTTGTCAGGTTGTTTTGTGAATCACAAATGTGTTCAAGTTCCTTTTGTTTTTCCAGCGAGCCCATTCTGAAATTAGCTGTGTCATGACGTGTAATGGAAAGCAGTATGTTGTTAAATATTTTAGAAATAATCATCTTTTTATTCCTGCAGCCTTGTTACAAAGGCTGATATGAATACACGCATGCACACGGACACACTCTACACCCACTAATGGATCAGACAGGGGGCACGGTGGATGCGCACGACAGCGTATGCCTGCAATTGAGCTGATGTGATTGAAAGTACACGGAAGCACACTTCCTGATATGTTGGCAGAGTTGCGCCGCTATTTTTGATTTTGAGGAAAATAAACTCTCCCTTTTTGTTTGACAGAGCAAGAAATCAAGAAGAGGGACGACAGACGAGGAAGAGAACTGAAAAAGTGCCTTAGAAGGAGAGTTTAAGGAGAGATTCACCACACAATCTGCAGCACTTTGTGAACGGCGCTAAAAGACATGAGGCCATTAAAGCGACACAGAGGACGTTCGCCTTTGTTAAATAGGGGCAGAGGGGGGAGGAAGAGGGGGGGCTCGCAGCCCCCACAAGAAAAAGATGCCAAAAGAATCAAGAGTGAAACTCTCATCAAACCCACACCCAGTTCTCTCTCCACACGCAAGCTTGTGCCACCTGCGACGGCCAACTCCACAGAGGAACCCGTGTCGAACAGCAATACCCCCAAGACAGAAGAGACTGCTGGGATCAAGAAACCTGTTGAGCCAGCGGAGAAAGACGGCAACAACGACGGGGAGAAAACAGAGAGAGCAGTCACTGGAAATAAACAAACGGATTCCATATCATCTCCTACCTCCACTGCTGCAACATTCCCGGCATCCTCGACACCCCCGGCCGCCAACCACAGCCCGAGTCTAGTCTCAGTGTCCAGTAGGAAAACAGCCACCTTTAAGGCCCGTGTTCCCAAAAAGAAATACACATATGAGCACTTTGCAAATAATGCAAGTTTTTTGACAACCATTCCTACCTCCAACCCCACACCCCCCAACAATACTTTGTGCAATATGAACAGTAAAGTGAGTGACAGTGCGACTGTCAACAACAGCATTAGTATTAGACATATAATGAGTAAAGACAGTAATGCTAGAAATAACAATATAAATAAAAGTAGTATTCACAGCATGGTTAACAGTACTAACAATTGCTCAGGTAACATTTTATCAGTCCAAGCTCTACATTGTAAGACCACAGGGGCAAATCACTCCATGGAGGAAAGGGCTTTACTCTTCGCCAGTCCCCAAGAAAAAGAGACCCATGCTGGAGAAAATGACTCAGAGGGACCCCCTCACTCAGCGCGGTCTTCATCCACCGATACAGCAAGTGAGCACTCCGCTGATCTGGATGCAATGGAAACGGCAGGACCAAACTTTATTCAGAACAGCCCTCGCAACACTGTTCCTCTTAAAAACGCACAACCAACTATTTCGGAGAGCCTCTCCGAAGTTCTGGCGAAAGGCATGAAAAACCAGAGAGTGTTGGCTCGTGAGGTTAAACGAAAAATAAAGACTGGTGACTCAGAAGAACGTTTTAAAGACAGGAAACACTCGTCGCCTATATTCAGACCTGGTGTTGTGCGTAGAATAAGTGGAGGCACAATTGAAGTACAGCTCCAAGGAGATGGCACACTGATAAAATATCCATTTGATGGTGGAACTATGATGTCATCACCTGGTACTGAGGGCATTGTCGATTTAATTTTAGATGCCCCCCCACCTGGCTCGTCACCTGTAGCTGTCAGTACCCGAGTGTGCGTCCCCTTTGCGGGACAGGAAGGTGGTCCTTCACTTTATAGAGAAGGCACCGTCTCTCAGGTGGACCCCCACCCTGGTGTCTCGTTCCCGTACCAAGTTCTCCTCAATGAAACCAAAGAGACTTTGGAAGAGATGGGAGACAAAAACAAAAATCAAACGGTGTGGGTTTCGCGACAGAGCCTGAGGCTGATCACCCCTCCCTGGGATGTCCCAACATTAGATGTTGGCAGGGCAAAAGAGAGAGAACGAGAGAGGGAGCGAGAGGAACGGGAGTGGAGGGAGGAAATGGAAGTGGAGCGAGAAGTGTGCCAGTTAAGTATAGGTATGGGAGTGCTGGGAGGGGGGTCACGGTTGAGCCATGGGTTTTCACATCAAGGGGCACCAGCACCTCCATATGAGAACATGCGCCCGCCCCCGCATTCCTCCGTAGTGACTGCCAGTGTATTAAGTGGATCTGTTGATGGCTGCAGAGATAAATACTCTGAAAGAGAGAAACACAAGCAGCCAAACACCTCAGAGGAAGATATTGAGATATCTCATTATAACATGGGCCAATTGCCAGAACCCAAGTCCACGTCTGGGACTTTACAGCACAGGAATATAATTGCCAAATCCAGAATATATCCTCCATCCTCCCCACATCTCTCTGTGGGGCGGGGTGTCGGACCCCCACACTTTTCTCCCCTTGCTAGTCCGCAGCCCCCCCCTTCACCTGCATCTCTCAGTTCGGAAGCAAATAACCCTCAACACCTACCTCCAACAAAGACCACTCTCGGGCAGATCCCTACTTCTGCTGGGAATTCATCCTCAAGTGCAGCCCGTTCCAGAACTCCTCTCTCATTGGCTCAGCAAAAGTACAAGAAAGGTGACGTGGTCTGCACGCCGAATGGCATTCGGAAGAAGTTTAATGGTAAGCAGTGGAGGAGACTGTGCTCGAGGGAGGGATGCATGAAAGAGTCTCAGCGGCGAGGATACTGTTCCAGACACTTGTCCATGAGGACCAAAGAGATGGAGGCAGCAGGTGTGGAGAGAGGGGGAGGAGGTAACAGCTCAGGGACCGTTACTCCCTCTGACCTCCGAGGCAGAGCGAGCAGCGAGTTTGAATGGGATGACACATCCAGAGGCAGCAGTGAAACAAGTAGCAGAGGCGACTCCAGACCCCGTTTAGTCCTACCGTCTATTCTTCCACATGACCTGTCGGCACGCTTTGACTATGATGAGTGTGAGGCAGCCACCATGCTGGTGTCTTTAGGCAGCTCTCGCTCTGGCACCCCATCTTTCTCTCCAATCTCCAACCAATCCCCTTTCTCCCCTGCCCCTTCGCCCTCGCCATCCCCACTGTTTGGTTTCAGGCCAGCAAACTTTTCTCCAATCACCGCATCTCCTGGTATTCCGCAACGAAGGCATCGGCAGCCCAGTGGTACAGGAGGGGGAGGGTCCAGTAAGGTTTCAGGGGGAGAGCGGGAGAGACACACCTCGGGCATCCAGCCTTCATTTACTGTCCCCATGAGCCCCAGTAAGAGAAAGCCAGATGCGCCTCCCCCTCTGCCACTGCCGTCACACCACCATGACTACACTCACAAAACCGAGTTAGATCAAGGAGACCCAAACTCTTTTAGGGTTCTGTCTCCACAGGCTCCTGCCTCGCATTCCCGCACTCACACGCCCACCTTCTCAAAACCAAGAGGTGGGACAACTCCTTCATCGAGTAGACCCCCATCTTCCACTGCTGCATCTCCACCACCTCTGCTTGTTTCTCCAACACCTCCCTCTCCTCTAACTCCTGACGGAGGTCCCCGTCGAGTGGTCCCTGTTTCCCAGCAGGCCTTAAGAGACTCCCCCGTCATAGTGAGAAATCCTGAAGTACCACTAGCAAAATTTTCTGAGAGTCCACTGGGAAAAGGAGGGGGGGACGGAGGTGGAAGCCATGGAGTGATGGAAAATTCTTTGTCCAAAGAGAGTGGATTAAACCCCTTCACCCCTCAGCCCATATCTGGCCTCCAAGTTCCTGTCCCCATCAACGCAGCTGCAGCCACAATACCTAGTGGCACTGTCCTTTTGAGGAGTCCAGCCCAAACCCTCGTCTTTGTGTCCCCGACATCTTCGTCCCTACCCGCCTCGGACACCCTTGTTGCTCCCCAGCAGGCTCTATCCGTAAGTGTCAGCACAAATGAGACAGGCCCTGCTCCATGCGGCACTGACAGCTTAGGAGAAGAGAGCAGGGGGACTGGGTTCGAGGGTGAGGTCCAGCAGCCGGTACCCTGTCATCCCTCTCCCACTGCGCTGCTGCCGCTGATCCTTCCGGTGGAAA
Organism: Synchiropus splendidus; assembly: GCF_027744825.2. Classification (NCBI taxonomy): domain Eukaryota; kingdom Metazoa; phylum Chordata; class Actinopteri; order Syngnathiformes; family Callionymidae; genus Synchiropus; species Synchiropus splendidus. The sequence goes on along the minus strand of NC_071345.1, from coordinate 11,352,237 downwards.
ACCTCCACCCTGCCCCACGGAAGGACATCATCATGGGGCGCCCGGGCACAGGTGAGAACTGCTGCGCTTGTGCTAATGCATGCGAGGTCAAGGACTTTTCAGAAATGTTTCGTCATCATTAAAATAAGCATGTACAGCCACCGTCACTAAAACTGTCGATGTTCAGAGCTTCACTATTTGTTGAACCTTTAAGCCAGAAAAGATTTTATTCCGATAGAAACGTCAGAGTAACAATATCATAATATATATAAAATATATAGTATAATATATAAAATAACATTCAACAATATTATTTTGACATGATTTTCTTTATTTGAATTTCACACAATATGTCAGCCTTTAAAACATATTCACATAAGTACAGTTGTACTTTAAGCTTAAGAGACTAAATAAATGTTATTACCTCCTTAAATATATAAATACTTGCCATTACCAACAGTATGTTTTGGTGGTTAACTTTCCAAATGAACTGCAAGTGTGATCTGTTCAGTTGACTACTCGTATCTTTGCTGAACAATTTCAGATAAATGTTTCATTCTCTAGAATTAAATGTTGATGCCTGCTGTTTGAAACTGTGGGTGTATGAGAGAGCTTCAGCAACCGTCTGCATGGCGCGCTAACACAGGGAAGCCCGAGGATGCTTTGGTTGCTGGCCTTGAACAGCAAGTAAAACGTCATGTCAGTACGTCGGTTTTAATTCCCTTGGTCAGTAAGAGAAAAGAAACTAGCATCACTCGAACCACAGAAACAGAATGCAATGCGTACCGAGCATCTTTGCTTGAGTTTTGTCTTTGCAAGGTCACATGGACCTACCATGAGTTATGTACGAGGGTCTGTGATTTTGTGTCGGTGCCCCATGAATGAATGTCCTGTTAGCATACATGCTGTTGTCCCATATGGCCTCTTGTCGTCTGTCCATTATTCTCATGCACGCTGCTGCTAACTCTGAAGTAACTGCTCAAGCTGGTCTCGTGAGCCCAGTAAGCCGGTGAACAAGCACCTGCGATTCACCAACTCAAGTCAGTGGGATTACTGGAACCACAGCTGAGCCCTAAAAACCCATCAATTTCACCAAACATTTATCAATTAACACTAAGCGGGGAAGGAATGGCTAAAGGGGTCATGAATATTGTAGTGGGAGCTGGTTCTCCTTTGTTATTTAACTTGTTTAAACCTGGGTTTATGGTGTTTATTGGCTTTAAAAGATGCATTCATGCTATATTGAAAGATGATTTTAAGTTATTGTCAGGGATTGCATATGCAGGATTAGGATCATTCAACTACTGTGCAACCTTTTTGTAAGGTTCTCAATACTGAGTTGCTTTTCTCGTGAAATTATTTCATTTATACACCTAAATATAGGGTACTAAAGCTCCACATCATATATTGCAGTGTAAACGAAGTGAGAATTGTCCTTACTGATGTCACAGTTGAGGCAGAAACCTTGACAGAACTGGGCTCAGAGTGGGCCACCAGCCGTTGATTGTGAAAGCAAGCAAGGTGGAAAACCAACCAAACAGTGAAATGAAAAACCTGTTTTTACAGCAGGCTTGAACACAAATGACTCTGCTGTGATCAGAAATGTATCTTTTCCAATGCAGTTATAGAGAAGTGAATGGTGTCAGCTCTCCATCACATTTTTTCTCTATTTAATTTCCACCACAAATAGTTTGTACAATAATTTCTATGGTGCTTAGCCTGTTCAAGACTTCAGGCTGTCACTAATACGGAGGTTTGGTCGCTGTCACCTGCAGCCATCATCATTTAAAAATCTCCATTTGTCAAGACATGACTTGCTGTGCTACAGTGAGACAATATTTTGAACTGCAAACTTTATGACCTCTTATGGGCAAGTCAAATTAACAATAGGAAATTTTGGATCAATTTAAGGATGACCCAACACAGTGATTCTTGTCAAACTGTACTCAAACATTACATTGTAGTTACAGAACCGTGAACCTCATGCAACATTTGTTGCATCTGCAGGTGAGTCGTGTGTTTGTTTGAGCTACCGTAATGACCGTTATAACAGAGCAAAACTCCTTTAATTTCTGTTGAGTTTTCTGGATATTGCATGCTTTGGTCATTTAAATGTGCGTGACATATTCTGTCGGCAGATAGAAGCATTGTAATGAGAGAGTTGACAAGAACAAGGGCCTCTTGGTGACTTGTAGTTTTTAGAAATGTACTTGTGTAAAGAAAACTTTGAAAACATCAGATTGAGTTGTATCTAGATTGTAGGTGTGTTTGGATCTGTTATTTTTAAATCAATTTTGTGCAGACAATCCTAAGGTGGATTTAGTGGAACAAACCACCATCCCAAGTCGCAAACACAAAAGTTCACATAAGGTCTTTAGTGAGCATCTCCAGTCGATCTGAGCTTCCTTTGTGGTCTACAGTTATGGACTCTATTATTATAACTATTGTAGAGTCATGGTTCACTCAACTCTTAAATAGGGCAGAACATAGCACATTCACTTGATCATGTTTTTTTTTAATACTTCAACAAATGTGTTGCACTTGTAAACGAAGACAATAAAATAAAGATAATCACAGTCCTTCCTCATTAGCAACAAAGCAAAGACAAAAAAAAAATCCTTTTAAAGTCAGAACTGCTTTCAACTGATATGCCTTAATATGATTTCAAATTGTCTGATTAAATTATTTCTTTCATGAGGGTAAAATATCAAAAGCAATTTATTATTCTTCAAGGTCAAAGCCCGAGGAAAATAACGTAAAAATTGCACTGTCATTGGAAAAAAAGGGTTTAAATCTGAAGTGTGTCTGAAGTGCTTTCATTTGTGTGTGTCACCTATTGAAACGTCGCATGTGTAATGTTCCATTATTCAATTTAACTGGTGTATAATTCAGTGTACAGTGTTGCTTCATAGATTGTATGTGAACGTTGCAGAGGAAGATTTTTACCTGTAAAACATGTGGATGATGACAAAGGCTCGGGAAGGAGGACGCGTTGCATAAGTAGAAACCGAAACAACGGTTCGTCCTACTGCTGACTTTGTGAGCAACATTCGGATGTTTGTGATTTTAAGTGTGTGCATTTGACTCCACCATCCCTGGTGACTATTTCAACGCTCACTAAAGGCTTGTTGTGCTGACTCTTGCTCGACATGTACACCGTCGTTTATGTTGTGTTTATCTCTCAATGACTCATGTCATAGTAGAGTTAAGTAAGATGTGGGAACCCCAGTCGATTTGGTCTTAATATACAGTGTGTTGTGTGCGCGTGTGTGTAGGAAACGGGCTGAAGTTGGTCTGTGTTATATGTATCCGTGTTTTGTGTGGGTGTGTGAAGATTTGGTTTCTCAGGCTCCTATGATAGATTGAGTTGCAGCACAGTGTGTGTGTGTGTGTATATGTGTTGGGTTGTATTATTCATCATCAGCTGAAAATAAAAAGCAACTGCCCAGCTCTATTGTGCGTGGACATATAGTATCAGCACACGGAATTCACTCCAGCAGGCCCTTTGGCCCTCAGTGTGTACGCACTTGTCGCTATGGGGATGTTGACCAGTGTGACAGGGAAGTGGACAGGAAAAGGAGCCCTGTCATTTTGAGTGTACGGTCCCTGCTCAGATCCCCTCTTCTGCAGCTGAAAGGCCTCTGAATGAATGAATAGCATCTCTTTGTGCGGGTGCATGCATGCTTGCCTGTGTGCATGTGCATTTATATTAAAGATCTCTGAGTGAGCAGCACTTGTGGGAGTGTGTGTGGAGTTGGAACGGGTGTGTGGGCATTTGCATATGGTGGAAGAAGAGTGTGAAAAGGGAGGAAAGAATGATGAGTTGTTTGTCTGGTTACACGTGTGGTGTGTGTGTGTGTGTGTGTGTCTTCACATTTGGCCGTCAACTATAGTCTGAAACAGAAGAATAAAGCACTGCATTTTTATATTGACAGTCTTTTGATGATGGAAAATAAAAATAGGAGATTTAGGCATGTACTTTGTTGTCATCTTTATGTGATATGATTTTAATATGACTCATTGTTCTGCAATAATTACCATATGAAGTTTCGGTCAGGTGAAATTGTCCAAGTATATATTGAAATTAAATAAATAATTTAAAATTTTATTACAATTTCACTCAAAATGTTTGTAAGTATTGACTTAATTTGACTTGTAAATCTTAAAACAAATATTTAATCAATTATTATTCAATTATTATTTGATAACAGTATCGGTGGAAACAAGTTGCAGTATAGTCAAACAAGAAACTCATAATTCTAATAAAGGCGTAAGCCTTTTGTGGATGCTCTTCTCTCCTCCGGTTCGGCAGCAGTATTCAGCGATCCAAAATCCTGCGGTCGAGTCCATTCAAAATTGTGAGTGTGTGTGATGGACTGATAACCTGGGTGCCTCTTGTCTATGATCAGTTGGGAGTTACTTACAGATAAATTTTTTTAACCATAAAATGATATCATGAAAGGGCTTCTTCGCCGCGCACTAAATATGAGCGGAGAAAAAGTATTGCGGGAAGCGTATGTGTGTTGGTGCGGCGCAGGCTGTGTCAAGCGTCCGTCTATGAACACCGGATATGACGTGTTGCTGCCAAACATCTGTTGCCATGGCAACAAAGCAAAACATCACATGCCTGTGTTGCCTCCACATCATACGCCACGATCAGGAATGGAACTAAATGTGTGTGTGTGTGTGTTGGATGGAGAGTGTGCGTCTAAGCTTTTGATTTGAGTCCTCGCGCTCGACACATCATCAATGCGTCGACGCTTTTGTGGATTTGTGAACCCACTGGTACGTTTAAGTTACATAACAGTGTGTCATCAAGTTCACGCGTAAACACCAGCCTGCGTTGTGATGAATTATTCAGGACGTATTTTACTGGATGGCCAACTTGAAAGGAGAGGACATGCTAGATTTTTAGGGATGCTACTTTGTTCCAAACTTCCTTTAGTATTTTTTTTATTTATTATTATTAATAATTGTGGAATCACAATTATTAATATAAAAAAACACAGTTATGTTATATAAGAATTTTATTCAGTGAAATTTGAAATGCATCAGTGAATGTTTTCAATACGTTCGCTGACTTAAAATGCTTCCTTGGATTGCAATAATGTAAATGACTTGTTGTGTTCTTTATTGTTCCTCTCATGTTTCCCCTTTTAAGAAGCATAGTTTTGTCAAGTGTACAATGCTCTGTTTGAATGATTTTGTTGTTATTAAGTTCACTGAAGAGCTGCTCTTATTCAAGCTGAAAACTAAACCAAATGTATCTACTTAATACAGTGATATTTTAGCAAATCTCTTCTATTTATTTATTTAAATGTCACAATTCTAGCCATATCATTTATGCACTTGCAGTATTTCATCATTTAAAAATATAGAGCTTTTTACTTGATCAGTGTTCAATAAATAACTGATTTATATCTTGGTTATAGAATACATTGGCAACTATCAATTCATAAAACGAAAGTTTGTTTCAGTGATTCAAAACATTTTTCAGCAAACTTATGAGTGCAAGTTTGTTTTATTTGAACCTTCTGGTCATTTTTATTCATTTTTCTGAAGCAGATTCAGCAAACTGATTGTGTGGGAATTTTGAGTCATTAATTTAGAATCATTTGAACGCAGTAGTTGACCTGGTGACATGCCGTAATTGTGTCTGGAGATGAGGAGTATTTGATGTCTGTATCTTCAAAAACGTCTCTCTCTTGTTGCCACTGAAAAACACACATGCCGGAGTGAAAATAAACATACTTATAAGTAAACGTAAATACACTTTCGGCAGCTTGTCTTTGCTTCTCTTGGTCTTCCTTCCGTTTTCGGGTAACACCGCTATGTTTCTTTCCTAAACGCTGCTTCGACAATTCTCGTCTTCACTTTTCTCTTCTCATCCTGGTCTACCCGGATACGGATACCCGGGAATAACTCCCTCCCGCCCCTGCTTTACGTAATGCTTAAAGCCCTGCATATCCTGCCTGGCCATGGCAACAACCACATCTGGATCACACCAGACCTGCACCACACATGAAGCCTCGCAGGATTTCCACTAGAGTCATTTAGAAAATGATGTTGGACTCTCATATGGTGCTGGTGATCCTTTCCCTGTGCACAGTGGCTGCAGATGTTCTGTGACTCCCACAGAGGCACATGAAGTTTTGGTTGGGATGCAGCTATTCTTTTTTTCCTCCGCTGAAGTTTGAATGTTTGATTTTGGAATTCCCTTTTCATTTCCTTATCCTCCTCCACTTCTCACATCTTCTCCTGCACTCTGGTCTTCACACTGGATGTGTGGTGCTCCTCATCCATTGGCCATTTATCTGCGGGCGAGTAGTGCCACCAGATGGCTGCTCTCAAACACTGCACATGTCGTGTGAAGGATTTATTTTCTGGACTAACTTTGACTCTCAGGTTCCCTGCTTCTCACTTGAATGTGGAAGCAAAGATTTGTTTATCTTTAATGAGCTATTTAGCCAGAAGCTGCAGCTGATTCATTGTTGCTGAATTTTTAGGAAAGTTGAACATGACATAAAAATTGTCTTCTTTTATCAGCTCTTCACGCCCAGATTATTTTGAAAAGAGTCTGACGTGCCCTAATTGATCTATGTGTTGGTAGCGGTCAGCGGCAGGTGATTCGAGGGGCCTGTGCCCAGCTTCACTGTTGCCATGGTAACTGCAACTAGCGGGTGGATGGAGTTATAATTGGACGAAGGAAAGCATCGTGGGAGGGAGAGAGCCAAGAGTGAAGGATGAAATAAAAGGATCAGAGAGCAAAGGTGGCGGTCCACCTGGACTGAAGCAGGACAGGTTTTCAGCGGCGGCTCACTTGACTGGAGACATTCGGAAGTCTAGATGTGAATATGCACCTTAGCCACATGCTGTGAAGTCTGAGAGCGGAGTCAGCCAATAGGAGCCGCTGAACACCTACACAGCTCTTTCAGCGGAGTCAGACGCAACCGAGGGCTGAGTCTTCACCCCTGTCGTTCTGCCCTCAAATATTACACTGTAATTGTACTTCTAAACCTCTTTTTTTAATATTTCCCGCCCCCTCTTTTCTTGAGGCTTGGTGTGATTCACATTTTTACCTTGGTAGCCGCAGTCTATGCCCTGCGATTATCGCTGAAATAATGTTTTAATCCACTGATAGATGGGTTCTTCTCTGACGGCTTAAAGCAGTTATTCCTGTGACTCATGCTGTTTTATCATGACAAATATAATTGTTTCATCATTGTAGGTTGGCCATTGTATTAAAGCCACCTGCTCCACTGCCTGAATTGTGTCTGTAGTTTTAGAGATGCCAAGGTAAATAATAGCTAGTGTTCAAAGTAGCATAGCTCAGGTTTGAATATAACGTGGCTTCCAGTTCCACACACCAGGGTCATTTGCAGATGTGTGATGGAGAGCACTCCTTTTTTATTGGGTGTAAGTTAGTCAGCATCTGTGCTACACTGCTCTTACTCACCAGCAGGAGAAGAATGGAAGGTAGGAAAGTAAAACATCCAAACATGTGTGACTCATCACAGCCGTTACTAAGCCTGTTCAGATATTTTCACTGCGTCAAGTTGTATGTTCAGGATTACAAAGTAGCTCAGGCAAACAGAGAGCATGAGATATTTGCACAGCATTTGTCAGATAATCATGTGAGACAATCCTCATCATGTTGATACCACAGTTAACGTCATTACGTTGAACATAAGGGCTGCAACTATCTTTTTTTTTATTTTTATTTTTTTATTATTATTCATTTCCAAACTTGAATTCAATATCAGAACTGAGTGCAAACAAATTTGTTTAAGGATGTTACAAAGTGCATAAACAAGTTGCACCTTCAGCCTATTTTAGCTGTTGGAAGTAAGAATTTTATTGTTGTATATATTATTTTTATAATAATATATTCATTCATGTATTATTTTATAATAATTTATTCATATGTATATGTGTGATATTGATGATAGATTTCTTTATATTGTTAATAAAGGGGACAGAAAGAGGTTTAAATGTGTTTAAGAGGATGCGAGCTGACAGACCAATGAATAATTTATCAGATAAAACATTTTATTTTATTAATTTCAGTTTTTGCTTCATTTGATCAAGCAGTCAGTCGATGTGGAGAGTCATACATGTTAAACTCATCAGCTCTAGTGTCCTCACTATTTGTGCTGTCAAATATTAATCTGTTTTTTCAATAGATTGTGATCGGAAATATTTGAGAAACAGAATGAAACAGAATACAGAACTAAGTACTTGCTTGTTCCAATGAAATCGTTTCAGTTCCTGCATTATTTCTGAAAAATTACCTGCCGTTTCTTTTGCAGTGAGAATTGTGTCCATATGACTAATGGACTTATGTGTCTGTATTCAGTTTCATCTCTCAGACTCGGTCTGACCTCCCAATTTGGTCTTGGCCTCTGTCTTGGGTTCTCAAATTCTTCAGCTGTGGTCTCTGAGTCATGTAGATGAAATATTGAGCGACACGACTGGTTTCTGTCTCTCAGATGACTTTATTGCTCTCTATTTTGCTTAGAAGATTGCCGACATTTCCCCAGGTGTACTCTGGGTATCAAGGGCCCGGTCATATGCTCCGCCCCCTGGCCCAGCATTTGTCCTGCCACTGTGAACTGCCTTTCAACTAAAATGTTATTTGGTCCTCACAGTGTTTTTAATTCATGTCTTTTAATAACGTAGTTGACCTGTCGGCAGAAAACACCACTTATTTGTTCAGTATTACTTCATGATCTATCTGTTCACGGTAACAGAGCCCAGTAACTCGGGGTGAGAAGCGAGGGGCACCAGGACACGTATACACTCTCATAGCTAATGTATCACCATCTACCATCTATCAACACCGCCATGTTTCTAAAACATCACCAAGAAGGAACTTTCCAACCCTGAAATATCTGCTCCATCTCAACTCACGACGCGGTCGGCTAATTGAACAAGCAGATGTGGCTCATTATTACTCAGGGCTCGTAATGTTTATACAGAGCTGAAACCACCAAGCAGCCGAAGTAATCCCTCGTCCCCAGCTAGGCCTGGTTTCACCCTGTTTTTTTTCTGCCACTCACGAAGCCAAGACGTGCTAGTCCCTCCCTGAACAAACACCGCTTGTTGTGTCGCCCCACTGAGAGCTCAGTGTAAGTCAATAAAAGTTAATCTCTTCTTTACACACACCAGACAGTCTATCACACATCATGCTTTACTTTGAAGAAGCTTAGAAGGTGATGGACGGATGATGCTCCACCTTAACTTTCTCATCACCTGCAGTTATCTTCCTGAAAGTTATTTTACATCTGCATGTGTTTAAATCGCTAAAACAAGTGCAAACTCTTTAGAACAAACCCAGAGGCCCTAAAAACTCACGGTTTAAAGAACTTGCGTCGTCAAACAAATCTACAGGAAACATAAAAAAGTGAATTCAGATGTGAAGTCATGACTCCATTTTTGCACCTACGTTTACCAAGCGCTAAATATGTGCAATAGTTTTATTAGCGGTAAATGAAAAAAATCTGCATTTTCTCCTGCCGGAACTGATAAATGGCAAGTGACTCAGGCCATTTCCTTCCTGGAAAGACACAAACCACCGTCCTGATAGATCGCTCTGAATGTTTTTAGCATGTGCAAACTGATTTTCTGTTTCAGGGTCCACAAAATGTTAATGGATAATCCCCCAATATAGATTTGGTCTCTGTGGTGTAGTTTACTGGAAAATCAAAACAAGAACTAATACAGTTCAATTTCAATCAGTTCAACTGTTTACTTGAATACAGACGGAATCTCACTGACTTTATTTGGCATAAATTCCAAGATGACTTTCTATCAAATGAATTCATCCATGCTGAAAGATGTGTTATGATTCCTGATTTAGCTATGATCATTTTGGAGCAGCTGAAAGTGATGGCTTCCCCATCAAAGCTGTTATTGGCTTCATTTTTTTCCTTTTTGTGAACCAGTTGGTCTGTAAACTGTTCAGTAATGTTGCAGCGCCTTGTCTCATGCTCCTTTTACTCCTTAAATACAGTGTTTCCTGCGCTAGATATGCCCTCTTCCTTTGAGTATTCATTCATTCCTTTATTCTCTGGCACAGATCAGGCAAGCCCATTTTTCCACTCGCTAATTTCACAATTGTTGTTCTGTTTTCTCATGTGCAGTTGGTGATACTTTGGTTCCTCCCAGTTGTATTAGTCTAATGGAACGATGAGCTCAGCACTTTGACTCACGAATGCTGGGAACATACATCCCTTTCCTGTCTGCCTCATCGGCACCGTATCTCATCGGTCCTTATGTTTCTATACATTCCCCTTGTCTCCTCTGCAACAAGCCCCCCACCCTTCCTCTCTTTAAGAGTTGTGCTCTCATAAGTTTTTTTTCTGTTCCCAAACACCCCCCCTCCTCCTCCCCCTCCTCCATCCATTTCTGCCTGCCTTTCTCTCCAGCTGAAATGACTCAGTCTATTTTTACCCTCTGGTCCTCTCCACTCTGAGCCTGTTTCCACCCATTTTCCCTGTGTTTCAATCCACCTCTACTCTCCTGTTTCCAATTCCTTTATTCTCCCTCCCCTGCGTCTGTTGCATCAGATCGGGGAGAGTTTGTCACACCCTGATGGAAAATGCTCGGGACTTGAACAGAGTTGAAAATACCTGTCTGACGATTCTAGTTTAAATCCAGCACAGCGTTTGACCGTGCACTTCAGTGTAGCTGATTCACTTTATTCTCACCCCTGAGCTGCCCTCTTACTGCAGGCTAAAAACCCAGGATGGCTCAGCAGCGCCGCCCTGCACCATATTGTCCATAAGGAGCTGAGCATTTGTAACAGAGGCGGGGCATTTTCCCTCCCCGCTAGTGCTATTGGGTGGCCTACATTCAAGTGGTGGCTCCTCGTTGGTCGATGAACACATCCGTCAGGGATTACTACGCCGCCTGCATGACACGACGTGATGTGCGCTCACCAGGAAAGATAGATGACTTCATTTGTTGGATGGATACTGGAGTGAAATACGGTCATATTTTTATTGGATTTGACATGAATCTCTCCACCTTAGATTAATACAGTCCATGTAATTTATATTTGACAGATTCGATTTGCTCTAGTGAACATGACAGTAGGATTCAAACACTTCTGCACAGATTTATCAAGGACTTGATTTGTAATTTAGGTAACTCTCTTTGCTGATCATTGGGAATTTTTTTTCCATTGTAATTTAAATACAGAAAACCCATTTTTAAATCATGTATTTGTTCCTATCAAGAGGCTCCACGTGGTGTCTGTTACATTTCTCCTGATATACATTTTTAATTCACATTTTTGCTTGTTTTATTTTTAGCTAAGAATAAGTAAATACTACAAAAAAGAAAAGTGTTGAGTTAGCTGGGTCATGTGAGTGTGAACGAGGACCGGTGAGCTTTTGTGAAGTCAAAAACAAGACACGTTGTGATTGGTCCGAGAGATTTGCTGGATGCAACCTATCTGCATGACTTGGTTGTTGCTATGTTTAAGAAAGAGGCGTTTGTTGAGAGCCATCTTTGATGCAGCCGGGGACCATAGCAGGACATGATGAGGGGGAGATTTGTGCTTCTTAATTCTATTTTCAAGCTAATTCTATGGATGTGGAACAATTCTGCGACTTATGTGATGCCTTTGTCTTGATGCCCATCCTATTGTCTTCGTTCATTTAGACAGCGTTGTGTTTGACTTGAATAAAAATGGCATTTCTCATCAAATCAGATTTTATTAATGGGCACCGTAAAGGGTGACCGTAAACTCCTGCTGTAATTTGCATATGACTGACATTCCAGCGCACTGGCCGTCCAATCATGGGCAGCGGCGCGCAGACGACAGGTCAGCATCTCCACCAATGGCGGAGTGACATTAGCAGTAGCGGGCGGGACTAGGCTGGGCGAGGTTGACAGGACGAGAAGAGGTGGGGGCGAGCACACGGGGGGGAGGCAGCCTAGTTTACAACAAGGCGAGGAGGGAGGGAGCGAGAAAGAAAGGGTCGAGGAGATCCACGTTCTAAAACAGGACTGCTTTCGGACCCGGGACCGTGGAGGGACTTTTCCGAACATTCGGATTTATGGACGTGTTCCAGAAGCGGGCGATGCGCTGGTCTCTGTCGCGGCTAAGAGGCTAACCCGCTGTAGACGGACGCTTCTCCCGTGAACCCCCTCCCTCTTCACACCAGGCATCTTCAACCAGTTTGCTGCCTTAATCCTGGAGGAGGTGGAGAAGGTTCAGCACGGTCTCCGATTAGCCCAGCCTGGACGTGGCTTCATCTGTGCGCGGTAGCTGCAGCTAACGCCAGGCGTGTATATTAGAGCGGATAACGGCTAAGTGGCTAGCCGCAGCGATGACCGTGTTTTGCGCTCCCGTGGATGGGGAGCAGCGTTGAGAGCTGTGGGTGATGGATCAATGCGCCACAGTTACGCGAAATGATCTGCATTTGCCTTGCTATCGAGTCACGATTTGGAAGATTAGCAGGTGTCGATCGTGCTCTCAAAGTTTAGGCAGGTGCATACTACGGTTTTAGCTGTAAGATGTGCGAGAAAAAGACTAGTTATTTGGAGTCGGTCGAAAGCTCTTCATTGGCTTGTTGTGACAGTCGGTCCGTGAATGCGTCTTTGTAGCTGCGATATGAGAACAATTCTTTTGCTTCTGTGTGAGCGGCGGGTGCACGACCAGGGGCGTTCCCGAGAGGTGGCTCTAATCTGGAGCTGTGGACTTGTCGCTCCGGTTGTTGCAAGGGGCAGTTAAAATTCACTGTTATCGCACCACGCAAAACCTTTAATAACCAGTGCATCTCGCAGTGGGTTACGTCATTTACGGAGAGGGTCGTGTTGACGTAACATACAGCTCATATTGTTGGTGGCATTTTGACCATATCCCCTTTAAACAATTCACACGATCACCTTCCGCCCACAGCTTGTTCTGCTTGGGTGAAACTGTGAGCGTGGCGAGGTTTTGCATGCCCAGCTAGACTGCGTAGTTTCCGGGTAAGCGTTCTACTCGAGGCCGCGGATGAAGTGGAGGCCTTGTTAACCCCTTCGTGTCCGCGCCGCTGCAGTAATGTAAACAAACAGACGAGAGGGCATCGGGGGTAATTATACCAAAGAGGAAGAGAGAAGTTCTCGTGCGTGTTGCCAGTTTTTCTGCTGACTAAATCACTCGTTTTTCTTATTTATTTTCCTTTTTATATGTAACAGCTGAACGCCGCTATGGTGCGTTTTGTGCGCACGTGTTTTACTTCGCCATCCGACAGTGTTCTGTTATGCACAACTGTGGACTAACATTATTTATTGACGCTGCAATTGGGGTTGAAATTAAACCACCACTCGTCTTTTATGCTCTTTTTAATGTGAATTATGGCGCACAAGGCTGAAAAAGATTCGCATCGTGTTGACTTCCCTGGAAAGTTGGGCATTTAATGCATGGGCTTTTTTTTCATGTAGCATATTGGTGGATATAACACGACTTTTTTAAGACAAGAAGACGACCATTTGAATCATGTTTTCATCAGAGAATCCTCAATATCTTCGCCAAGGATTGAGCATGTTTGGTTAGTTTTACTAAATTTGTTTTAATCCACAAATGCTGATCCTTATGTATTGTTTGGATATATCCATGTGGGTTCTGGTTGTTTCATGTCTGTCTGATTTGTATGCTTGGGTTGAAGTACTGGTTAACATAAATGTTCATGATGCAACTAAAATCTTCCAGATTATTTTTAGGGCTGCCAGGGGTTGGTCGGCAATGAGACTGTTTTTTAAACACAGTTTGTGCATGAGATCTAAATCAAATAAGTCTGCTGAGGGTGAAAAAAATGTGCTGTTAATATTGGGACAAGGCACTAATACTGCTTAAAAAATAGTTTGATTGTAGGCTAAGTTAACGAAACATACTCGGCCTCTGATTCATTTTTCAAGGATCAGTGTGTACCAGCTCCGACTCTCCATCCTGCCTGCTCTGGAGAACACAGAGTCCTTTTGTACATCTGCTTCAGTTGTTACAGTTTAGGCAGTTAAATGATGGGATTTATGCTGTTGGAGCTGGATTTGAAGTCTTAATACTTGGACAGCTGTTCTGGATGTTTCTTTTTGTTTTCTTTGCGGCATTGCCATCATGTTTTGTTTGTTTCACTCAAATGTGCCTATTGCTGTGTCACAAGCTATAATTTTGTCACACTTTACATAGGTCTGGTTCCTAAAAATCTGATGTTCTTTTTTTTACTTTCTTTCCATTCCAGTCTGGACCAATGTTGAGCCCCGGTCGGTTCCAGTTTTCCCATGGCATTCGTTGGTCCCTTTTCTGGCACCCACCCAATCTGATGCCTCCTCTCAACCGGGTGAGGGTCAGCACCCTGTCAACAACCCACAAGCAGCTAGCGTGAAGCCAGGTACGGATTATAATGGAACCAGACGGTTTTGTTTGGTGATCCAGGGCAGAAATGTTCATGCTGTATTAGATTCACAACTGTTTGTGCTCAGTCATGACTCAGTTGCTCTCCCTCAGAATGTCAGGGGACAGAAGTGCAGCATCACGAAGCAGCCGAGGCACCTCCCACTGTTGAACGAGGGGGGACCTCTCTGTCGATGCCTCCCCCCTCCGCAGATGAGCCAGATAAGGAAAAAGGAGATGCAGAGAGGGAGAGGCCAGACAGTGAGAACGAAAGCGATGTGGACGATCCGTAAGTTCCAAATCGCCACCTAGTCAAAGCAACAATTGTTTAAAATCATTATCATTGAGTTCTCTTTTTCAGTGGATACTTTTTTTGTGTGCATTTGTCTCCCCACTATCACTCTCTATGAGCGTGATTTTCCTGTGTCGCGCTGGCTCCCAGAACAAAGCAGATGGGAGCAGAAGATTCAATTTCAGTGCTTTTATCTGAGGATGATGACTTTCACACTTTCCTTGCAACATAAAAATGATCTTGAAATACCCAAGAGGAACAATAATCTGCCATTATGGCCCACTTTCATTGTGACTTTGATGTAGCCAATAATCATGTCAAATATTTAACCCAATAGCAAGAAGGCAGTGACTTCACTTCTACATTCAGTCTGTAGACAAAATGACAAAATCTGCTTTATCAAATGTCTTTTTTAAGCATGGATCTCTGAACCATTTATGTTCATTTATCATTGGCTTAATTGGTTTAGTCTGGAATGAATAAAGGCTTCAGACATAAATCTACATCATGTGGGTTAGTTTAAAAAAGAACTCCCTGATATTCTCTTCAGGAAAACTGGCACTACATGAATAAACTCTTTTTTTAGTCCATCATTAATCTTCTTCTCACACAACCTATTTGAAGATTTATTAACCTGATGTTGGTTTTCTGTCTAGTTTTCTCCCTGGAGTTGTTCCTGAGCCGCCTCTCTCCACTTCGCCTGTCAAGCGACGCACTCAGTCCCTCAGCGCACTTCCTAAAGATGGGGATAAGAATAGTCCAGGAAAGGTACTTTTCCACACACACGTGTTCTTTTACTGACAAATTAGACATCATACGCCAATCATTGCCGTGACTGTGGTTGCTCTAATAAAACATTGTGTTTAATGGCATAAGTGGCTTCGTAAACTGGGTGAAAAGAGCACAGAGAGACCCACTTCCTTTCAGGCTGAGTGAAAGATAATTCAAGTTCTGCACAATGGAAGAAAACTACAGATCTCTGACTCAGTCTGTGGATTTAAAAAGCTGTTTTCTCCTCCTTTCTTTTCTCAGAGGGAGAAAGACCACATCCGGCGGCCGATGAACGCATTCATGATTTTCAGTAAACGCCACCGAGCTTTGGTGCACCAGCGGCACCCAAACCAGGACAACAGGACCGTCAGTAAGATTCTTGGGGAGTGGTGGTACGCACTGGGACCCAAGGAGAAGCAGAAGTACCACGATTTGGCCTTCCAGGTATTTTCATGACTCAAGGGACTCACGGCAGCGATCGACAGTATTTTAAATGACCTTCTTACTCATCTTCCCAGGTTAAAGAGGCGCATTTTAAGGCACACCCAGATTGGAAGTGGTGCAACAAAGACAGGAAGAAGTCCAGTTCGGAAGGCCGCGGAGTTCCTGGAGGGAAAGATATCCGAGAGAGGAGCATGTCTGAGTCCACAGGTCAGTCTGAGTCTGCGATCAACGGCGCATGAGAGACAGTTAAAATTACATTAGCCAAACATCGACTTGTCTCATTCAGTAGTCAATACATTTACATCAATACTGTTTTGTTGATGTAGTGCTGTTGAGAATGCTGCCACATCATGCTGGAATGCTGATGCTTTTAGTTTGCTAGCTAGCTGTGATGGCTTGGGTCGCCACCCGTCCCTGTGAAATACCAATTCATCCCATATTTTACTGGTAAATGAGGTGTCCGTTATTGAACTGTTTTCAATGAATCCTGAACTCACCACAGTGGCTCTGTGAAGAGTCATCCTCTGTCTCCACCTGGCTCATATTAGTTGTCAGGTGGAATCAGAACCAGAGATGGAGGATGACGGACTCCTTATGAGAGAGTAAGGGCTGGTGTTACACTGCCTGCCTGCGAGAACTGCCACACCACTGCCATGTTAAAGTGTGCAGATTATAATTTGTCCCGGATATTTTTGTGGTGGATCTACTGTTTGATATAGCATAATGAAGCCACGACAGCCTCACTTGCATATGTTTACTTCACGGTGTGGCTGTGCTTGCCTCGATATTTGTCCAATTGACTTCACATTTCACAGTGAATTCTTCTAAAATTAAATGTATTGTTTGTTGAGGCAAAATGCTGGAACTCCATACCTTAATCCAGCCTTCTCTCTAGGAGCTGATTTTTAAAATATATGTTACATTGGCATGATCTAACTTGACTACCCTGAGCTTGTTTGGAATCATTGCTAAATATACCGAAGGAAGCTTGCAATCTATGCCTCTCTAGGCAGGAAGATAAACTCTTAGAGGATTTTGTTGAATTTTCAGCAGCGTCTGATGAAGCCATTTTCAAGCCGTCATTACAGTATGAGAGCAAATGTTGAATTGATTGCACGGCATCAGATCACCTCAAGCAGGTGCTCACTTTGCTGGTTCAGTTCAGCTCGACCCTTAGTTTTCTGCATGGGTACCACAGTGTTATGCTACCCTTCTTATATGTATTGATGTATACTTCTACTGCGCTAGAAATCCTCCCCATTTCATTTGATTTCTGGCTCACATCTGCGTCTATAGGTGATTGGAAATGGCCAAAAGCACAAAACTAATTACCGCAGCCCAATTGGATGACCTTTAGGTGTGGCGCTGACATTTCTTTTTTTTCCCCCTCCTTTAATAGAGCATCATACTTTGGAGCTGAAAGGCGTCGGGCCTGGTCTGGTGGGAGTGTCTGAAAGAAGTGCAGGTGAAGGTCATGTCAGCCAGCTCACTCGTCCCCGTGCCTTCTCTCAAAGCGCCATGCACAGCCTGGAGCGCAGCGACAGAGGCAACACCCAGGCCCTGGCAGAACTGGCACAGGTAAAAGAGAAATTGCACATGGTTTATGCTTTACATTAATACAGCTTTGAGTTGCTGTTTTTGTTGGAATCATGCCTTATTTATATCTCCCAACCTCGGATGTGTGTTTTCAGATGTGTGGTGATGGAGGTGGCCAGTATTTAGGGCACGCCCCACCTTTGTCACAGTCTAAGAGGGGTGTCAGTGAAGACATGACCAGTGATGAAGAGCGGATGGTCATCTGCGAGGAGGAGGGTGATGATGATGTCATTGGTAAGCTTCTGTGAGCCTATGAATGATGGATGCCATCAGCTTCATATTAATGTGTGGAAGGAAGCCTGGCTGCTGTTTTAAATGCCCATCCTCCATGAAAATAGTTCAGGAATAGATCATCATCAATGTCAGACCTCACAATATTAGTGCAGTTTTGTGAACTGTAAATTACATGATTTCAAGAAGTGAGAAGCAAATGATCATATTTAGCCACTTTGAAAAATGTGTGAGTCATTTTATGTGATTGTAGTTTCATGTTTTTTACATGAAGCCACTCGAGTTTCTAGTGAAACTAGTGCTTTTGAATCCGATTGGGCTCCTTGTACTTTCTTTAAATTCTGTAAGTACTTTTATTAATAAAGCAATTTTATACCTGTATCTAGTGTACACTTTGTGGTGTGTCTTTGAAT
Organism: Synchiropus splendidus; assembly: GCF_027744825.2. Taxonomy (NCBI): domain Eukaryota; kingdom Metazoa; phylum Chordata; class Actinopteri; order Syngnathiformes; family Callionymidae; genus Synchiropus; species Synchiropus splendidus. Next base: position 11,334,128 of record NC_071345.1, on the reverse strand, counting down.
GTCACGTGTAGCTGGAGTCTTTTCTCTTTTCCAGAGGACCCTTATCCGAGCAGCTCCATAGACCTCAAGTGTAAGGAACGGGTTACTGACAGCGACAGTGAGAACGGTTCTGGAGACGAAAGGGAAAGAAAGGTAAGAGAAACTCTCAAGATAAAAGTTCAGTCTAAACTATTATAACTGATGGCGTGTAGTGTTAAAGATACAGCGATCTAAAGCAGTGTGTAATTTTCTTTTTCAGAGAGGTTTTGCGGCAGTCATCTGCTCCACAGCATCCTCATCACATCCCACTCCGCATGGCAGGAGTGTCTCACTCTCTTCTTATCCTGTTAGTCGACATTATGAAGAGGGGCGGTTAGGAGGCAGCGTGTTCTCCGATCACAGGAGGAAGGGAGGGGCTGAGGGAAGTGCTAATGACTCTTTTGGGGGTGAAAGTGGAGGCCAAGCCCCATCTCACTCCCTTCCATCCGGCCAGTCGGTCATCTCGACTTCTTCGGCCGGAGTGCCCCTCTCTTCATCAGCGGGAGTGAATCCTCCCCTGGGTCTGGGAGCGGTGAGAGTGGCCTCCACCATGGTGACCAATGTCATGCGTCCAGTCATCAGCACGCCGCTGCCTGTCACCAGCAAAGCCAGAGATGGAGGAGCGTCGTCAAGCCCACATCCGCCCGAGAGAAAGTCACTGACACCCCAACAGCATTTTCTCATCGGGCCCGGGTCAGGAAGCGGCGTCGCAGGCGGTGGGTACTTCTCTTCATCATCCTCCAACCCTGTAGCTGCGGGGGTCGGCCCAGGTGGAGTGGTGACGAATTTAGTGTTAGGAGGGGCTCTCTCTGCACAACCTGCTGTCCAGCTCATCAGCCCGTCTGCTCAGCCCCAGCTCTCCCACACCATCTCCCCCAGTGCTGTGTCAGCGCAGCACAGCCAAGCCAACGGACCCCTCCCTTTGCCCCTGCTTCAGCCCCAGTTTCTCCCCTCTTCATCTCTTGCGCCCCCCGGGGGTAAGGCCATCACCCAAGTTCAGTACATCCTTCCCACCATTGCTGCCAACTCCAACCCCAAGAGTCCACCTCAGCCGGCCAGCCAGCCGACCAGTGTTTTCACCCTGCCCACAGCCTCGGCACACGTGTCTCTGGCCAACGGGAAGCAGCAAGCCTCCGCCTCTCTGGCTGGATATACTTCCAGCCCAGCCGTGGGAGTGGTCAGCGCAGCGACCAGGGGTGAGAGCTGCTCCAGCTTAACTTCCGACCTTCTGAGGCGCATGATAATGAAATTATACTTGTGCTTCATTTACAGTGCAAACCCAGTCTCCGGTGCTGCAGGGGAAAATGATTGTTCCCATGGCAACAGTGCGGACTCCACCAGCTCCTGCCCAGCAGTTTCCTATCGTGACTCCGCCTCTTCCTGTCCAGAACGGATCTCAGACAGGAAGCAAGGTCAGTGTGCGCTATTGTGGAAGTAGTCTGGTCATAATTATAACTCTTCCTTCTGTCTGGGCTCTGTTAAATCCAGATCATCCAGATTGCTCCCATGCCCGTCGTGCAATCTCAGCTTCCTCAGGGAGGAACTGTCCACTCTGCCAGCCCATTCCCAGTTTCCATGGCGACTGCTGCAGTTGTGGCACCAGGATCAGTGCCCTCCCAGACTGTTCTTCTCCCACCGGCGCCGCGGTAAAAATGGTTCTATAAAAAGTTTACGCCATGTATTCGATGACAAACTGTATAGTAATAACTCCAGTGTATAAAACGGTGCGATTGAAAGCATATCTGTTCAGTGATAAACCTGAAAGTGATGACTCTCTCTAGTTGTTATAGTTCTGTTTGCCCGAGTAAATGGACCATCAGAAGGTTGTCTTCCTCTGGAGCTCAGGCTTGTGCAAATGACCTAATCAAACTTGACCTATGTATGATGGACTGCGCTTTATTGACTCCTAAGAAATATCATATATAGAACAAGAATGGTGCAGTAAAAGGCCAAGATATAAGGTCATCCAAAATATGCTGACACCACAAAGAGAGGAGAAGGAAGTAACTAATGGCACATGAGGAGTGAGGAGTGGCCTTAGTGTTGTTAGCAAAAATTCATCAAAATTAATGCTCCCAAAACGTTTATTCTGCAAGATTCCTAGTTGCAGTTTTATTTATTTTATTACATTTTATTACATTACATTATATTATAATTATATTATTATTATTCATTCTAACATGTTTTATTTAACGCTCATAAAGGAGCAAATAATACTCTATTTCTTTCACTAAATTGTAATTGTGTTGCAGTGTAATTCTCACTGTAGTGCAGTTGTTTGTTTGGTCTCTATTTAATCTGTGGTGTTCTCCTTATGAACAAACTCTAATGATCAATTTGTTGACCAGTTGTCGCATACAAAGGGAAATTTCATCCAATTTGTCCTGAACTTGATCTCCGATGGCATAAATGATCTGGTTCACCGTCAGGTTCTATTGTCTTTGTCTATGCGGCAGGGTGTGTGTCTCCACTAAAAGAGACAAAAAAGTCCAGCAGGGGTGCAGCTCCAGCAGAACAGCTCTATTCTGGATGTGTTAGTCATGCTGCTGGTGGCCCGAGCTGCCTCTGCCTTCCACCCCCACACTACCTCTTAGCTCGAAAGCACTCACACACATAACGCGAGTCATCCGCCGTGATGTACTCTCACCATCTGACCCTCGCTGCTGCAGTTCTCCTTTTGTCTTCCTCTTTCCTGTAATCGTGCTTTTGTTCCCTTCCTTTGTATTCAGCCTCCATGTTTAGCCTTATGTTCCTCCATCTCACCATGACACATCACTTTATTCCATCTTTATTTTTCTCCACTCTCCATGTAGGATCACTTATGTCCAGTCCACTCCAGGGGTCCCTCCCTCTCTTCCACTGATCTCCACGACTACAGGCACCTCCCCTTCCCAGCAAGCTCTTCCAGTGCCAGGATCTGCTTATGTCCCTGCCCCCTTAGCGACCCTCGGGTTCACGACTATCACTTCACCTGGGCAGACCCTGGTTCAGCCGCTGATTGCAGGTCAGTGCTGCAGTGGATAACATCGTGGGGTCATTGTAAATCCATTCCATGACCCAAAAATTTTAGTTGTGCTTGAAAGAGACAGTTGCTTCAATGTCATTGTGAAAATAAACACTACACTTTCTAGTTTTTTTTCCACATTCCTCATGTCCTGGAAGTCCAGCTTAGAATTAGCACTGACATATTAATTCAAAATTCTCATTTCTTTAAACGTGATTTTGGTTATTCATCCTAGCCTTGATTCTACGGAAGTATAGTTTTGTCAATAAAACTAAAATGAGTTTTTAAATAGCCTTGCTCTACACTCACATGAACACCTCCACATCATAGATGAAGAAATGTATTATTCATGGAATCATTAACTCTCCATACATAAGCCAGAATGAATATAATTATTGGTAAATTATAGGGACAAACAAAATTAAATTTGGTTAATCACCAATCAAACATCTAAATTCTAAGATCAAATTGAGGAAAAGTTTATGACTCCGTTATTTTCAAGTATGTATTATGTCTCAAATGTAGTGCATATTGTCAGTTAGTTACAGCGGGGTAAAAATGAGTTGGCACCAATGAAGCGGAAAATGTTTGTGGAGATTTATACCTGACGTAGTTTTGCAGGTCAAATATGTCTTGCATAATGTGTGTAACGCATGTGATACATGGCTTTGTGTGTAATAAGTACCCTAATATATCCATCTTTGTAACATTCTATTAAAAGGAAAGTGGAGGAGTTTCTGTAATAAACATTCTGGCGCAGAGTGAGGCAGATTTTTGAGTGCAGCTTGTGTGTTCTAACACCCATAAAGATTGAGTTTATGTTTGTTTTGGCTGCCATTTCTCCTCGAGAGAAGGCCTATCTTTCTTTTTTAATTTGAGTGTATGTTTGGATTTTTTTAGTTTTATGGTTGTGAAATCCTGCAATGGAAACACACTATGTGCCGGGTTTGCTAATAAAGCAGTCAAACATGACATTAAACTCTAAGATATAACTTAATATTTGGACTCCCCAGCTTGTTTGTCATTTAGAGAGCCAAGGTTCCCCTATAGTGAGCTGAAGTTGCATGTGAAGCATGTGGAGGATTACTGCAGTGCTTGGTGTAGCGTGATTGAAGACCATCAACAATCATACTTGCTCACGTCTGGTTATGGTACACGAGGTGCCCAGCACTCACTGACTCTCAGAGCCTTCAGGGAAGAGGCACTAAATGTTGTTTGGGAGAGCTGCCTGTAGAGCGAATTGAACTACCTAAAAATGACTTTAGCTCAGGTGACCATCGATAGTTGCTCTGCTTATTCGAAGTGTCACGTTGCACCGTGTCGTTTTCCAGGTCAGCCACCTCTCCTGTCTGCAGCGCCGTCTCCTCAGCCCCCGAATTCAGCTGCAGTCTCCGGTGCTGGGGGACAGATAGTCACAGCCATCTACCCTCCGTCTCCCAGTGTCACCATGGCAACATGTGTCGTGTCCGTGGCAGCTGTGCCTCCCAGTGTGGTCTACTCCGTCTCCAGCCCCTCCAGTGCCTCCCATCACATCCTGCCTAAGCACACAACGACCCCAGTCACGGTCCCACATGCGCACACAGACAGATCTCTTCCGACAGACAGGTCAGCTGAGCGATCCCTGGACCTGTCAGACAGACAGCTGGAGAGGCAGAATCTAACGTCGAGTAGTGGTGGCGTAGTGGCGCCGCCCAGTGGACAAGTTCTGTCAGTGCGATCCAGCAGCCCGCAACCTCAGATTCAAATTCCTGGTATGGTTCTGTTCTAAAGTTAATACCAAAAGACAGAAAGTTAAAATACATACATATCTGCTGCAACCTAAAACCTAAAGTAAAACATAAGTCATGTGGTTTTGTGTGTTGGACAGTTTTTTTTGTGTTCAAGCTGCGTTCTTCATAGTCATTTTTCTTCTCGTAGTCAGCACACCTGGGACGCCCAAGCTAACACAACTTCCAGTCCGGACTCCACAGAAAGTGAAGGCCACCGTGGCTAACATCCCTGTGGGCAACTATGAAGCCGGAGGCCGAGGAAAAGAGAAGGAGAGAGAGCGCGAGAAAGAGAGGGAGCGGGAACCGGCATCAAACAGCCACTTCTCTTTCGACCCAGAACCAGCTGGACGTACGCAATCGCCCTCGACCCATTTCGCTGAGGAGCCTTTGTCCTTTGACCGGCCCCAGGAGGGCCCAGGTGCTGCGGAGGCCACGGACACACAAAACCGAGGAAGCACAAACGCCAAAGAGGTGAGAGAAACATCTGGTGTTGGAGGTGTATCTGTAAGCAGCACGGTGGAGTAGTGGTCAATGCTGAAGCCTCATAGCAAGGTGTGTGAGTGACCCCTAGTTGTTCCTCTGTGGAGTTTGTGTGTTCTCCTTGTGAGGCCACCAAACCCGAGAACAGAGCATATAAAGACCAGGCAGAACAAACAAAAACGAACAAAAGTTCTTTTTTTTTTCTTTTGCAGTGAGAATTAAATATCTATATGACTTATAGACTTATGCGTTTGTAATATGTAATTTGATGTCAGTCTGGTCTTGGTCTTTACTCGGGTTTGATGGTCTCTACGCCAACACTAAACATGATACTGAGGTGAATTGATGAACGTTGTAGGTGTGTATGAGTGGTTATCTGAGTGATCTGGCCGTTGCCTGTCTCACTCTTTTGACTCCATCCCTCTGAGTCCTTTTTAAAGACTAAGTGGAAGGAAAAACAAATTCATTTCTGTTATTTTTTATAAAAAAAATCTATTTCAACCCTAAAACTTTTGAATACAAAGCAAGATTTGGAAAGTCACTGTGTATTCTATTGGTTGGTTGGTTGGTTGGTATAACTCATTAATAACCAGTTGCTTTGAGTTAGTAAGTAATCGTGTTCCGGTTTATCACCAGTTTTCACTTGCTCAGCAGAGCTGTAACTGTGTGTTGTAAAGCTGCCTAAAATGTATATTCAGCTGTTCTATCTTAGTTCAGGGGTCTCGGATATTAAACAACATTAGCAAGAGCTGTTGTAGTTGCTGGTTGTGACCTTGGTAACTGGTGGGTGATAGGCCTCTTTGATCTGAAGCCAACTGAGGATTTCATTTCTAGACTGGTCAAAACAGAGACTGTTCTGTTTCAGTTTCTTTTTCATGAAGACAACTTTTTAAAACATTATTATTTTAAATGAGTCGTTGCTGTCACTGGACTGCACATCGACCAGAAAACAAAGGCTTCGTCAGAGAGAAGCATCACTTAAGGGTTTTTTTTCCTCCGATGTACATTCCAGCTGACAGCTCCTAAAAAGACTAATTTCTCTCTGACTTACGGCTACAAAGGCTGCCAGATGAGATCTTTCTAACACTGGCGTTTAAAATGTCATCCGCCTTGAGAACTCGGGGAGCTGCTGCTGCTTAAATATCCATTGTGTGAAGTTGAAGTTTTTATTTTGTGTACATTCTGAACTTTATCATTCCTTCAGAGCTGTCGCTGCATAAGTAGTGTTTTGCTTGCTGGATCATCGGACTTGACAAACATTTTATAACTAAGAATGGATTATTATGAGGCTCTGCTCTTTGCTCCGGGAACTAAACCAACTGATCGTGATGCATTTGACAAGTGTGTAGTGATTTTTTTATTTTTTTTCCTGCTTGTGTATGAACTCCCCGACTCTCCCTACAGGCTGGATGGAAGGAGTCCCTCCCATCGTCACCTCTGCCCCCTCCATTAGCCACAGAACCAACATTGCCTCCCCCACAAATCGACAAAGACGCCCCGATACCCAAAAAGGTCAAAGCCCGCCCACCACCGCTGAAGAAGACTTTTGACTCAGTGGACAAGTGAGTTGAAAAATCCATAACTGATGCGGTCAGAGGGGCGTCTCCCCGCAGGACGGTGTGTTTATACTGTCTTGTGTTTGCCGTGTGCTGGTCCGGCAGGGTGCTGTCCGAGGTGTATTTCGAGGAACGCTTCGCCGAGCTGCCGGAGTTTCGGCCGGAGGAGGTGCTGCCTTCGCCCACCCTGCAGAGCCTGGCCACCTCACCTCGAGCCATCCTGGGCAGCTACCGCCGCAAGAGGAAGAACTCAACAGGTGAGCAGCGATTTCACCGCTGAGTTTATCCGCGATGGAATTGAGGTCGGCATTTTTATTGAATCCACTCTGTTGGCTTCAGACCTGGACTCGGCCACGGACGATCAAGTTTCTCCCAAGAGGAAGAGCCGACGCCGATCAAGCTGCAGCTCCGAGCCAAACACACCCAAAAGTGCCGCCAAGTGTGAGGGAGAGATTTTCACCTTCGACAGAGCCGGTAAGTGCTGCAAGGCAATGACTCGGCACTTCGCTATTGATTTAGTTGCACCTGCTGCTCGAGGAGGGTGTCGGGAGTTTGGATGATTTGCTGCAGGCAGAACATCGTCCGAAGATGAGGAAGGAATATCTTTATGAGCATCTGTTCAGATGATCCTATAGATATAATAAAGTTCATCAGATGGAAGCTAGAGGAAGCTGTGTTTCGTTGCCACCCAGGAGCGGACGGAGAAGACATCCTGGCAGAACTGGAGTTTGAGAAAGTCCCATATTCCTCCCTGCGACGGACTCTGGACCAGAGGAGGGCGCTGGTCATGCAGCTGTTCCAGGAGCAGGGCTTCTTCCCATCAGGTTAGATGCACACACATATTCATGTTTTTAGATTTTGTGGGACCGATCGCTGCCATAATACTTTTCCCAGCCTCTCAGCCTTAACCTCACCCTCCAGAACAAATGGCTAACCTTAACCAGGACTCTGAACCATACTTAAAACCTGTTATTATGACCGAGTTTTTGAAGTTTTCATCCTCAAATTAATTATATCAGTTTGCGAGCCATCTTTTGCTTCCATGACGTGTGAGATGCTCAGTATTCTGTGCATGACCTATGTTGGTCCTCTGGCCACATTATCTCTCTCTCTGAGCCAGTTGTGCTCCTTATGTTGCAGGAGCAGGACATCTGCTACTATTACACACACTACTGAAACCCCCTGGCTGCTCATGGTATGAGCTTGATGTTAATGTTTTTGCACTTTCCAGCTCAAGCCACTGCAGCATTCCAGACCCGATACTCGGACATCTTCCCCACCAAAGTCTGCCTGCAGCTGAAGATCAGGGAGGTCCGGCAGAAGATCATGCAGACGGCGACCCCCTCGGACACGCCGGGCCTCGGCCTCCCAGACTCGGTCGGCTCCCTGCCTGGACCCTCGAGCGCCCAGTCGGGAGAGGGCAGCGGAAAAGGTGGCGCAGACCTGCTGGACGAGGAGGTGGATCAGGGCGCAGAGGAAGGTTCCGAGGACCCGCGGGATACACCAGAGTCCTCCAGATGAGGATCGTGGACCAATCCGAGTTGCGATGTTACCAAACCAGTGATGGGATGTTAAGGATTTGCGTTCCCACAGCAATGCAGCGGCACAAAAACTTGCACATGTCAGCGTCTACACACATTCACCCTGCCATCTTTGAGTCCCTGGACTGGAGTGACCCTCAGTCACCTGGCGGAAAGTCCCATCGGTGCCAGCGAAACAAGATCCTTTTAATCGTCTGCACTCTCTTGTTTGAATTTGGGACTCAGAGCTTGTCTGAAGAAAGACTAGGAAAAAAAAAAAAAAAAAAAAAAAAAAAAAAAAAAAGTACCTTTCATGGTTTTTAACTGGGTCACTAGGGAGGGGGGCTGTGCTGCCAGTCTCAGGGGGCTGGGCCCTCGACAGCTGGGAGCACTTGGACAGGAACTCATCAGGCGCCTGGTACTTTTATCCTTTTTTTTTTTGTTGTCGTTGTTGTTGCTTAGAATTCAACCCTCGGGCCAGGTCGACACCGAGGCGTTGACTGACACTGAAGTGGACTTCTGGCTGTGCCATCATTCCTGATGCTCCCTGTGCCCCCTCCCTAAGTCAAGCACACGCCAGTGAGTAGTTACCAAGCATTCCCGTGCCTCATTCATCAGCCTCGGAAGAGAAGGCGGAGCCGAGCCGCCACATCTGGCTCTGGAGCTCTGGCTGATTCGGCCTTAATCCTCTCCAACTCTTTTACTGACTCAATATTGTACTCTATTGTTGTGACTCTGGTGAAGACTCGTACCAGGCCCGGTCCAAAGTGCTGATTCCCGTCCGACTCATCAGTTCAGTAGCGGACTCACATGTACAGACCTCTCATGCTAGTCTTCCCTCTCCAGGACTTCATTTCAGCAAAGAACACACACATGGACCTTCATGTCCTTTGAAGAGTAATAACTGAAAAGAAAAACATGCTGAATTGTTCTTCTCTTTCCTCCTTTTGTCACTTTATCGCTCTCTCCGGTTCTCCTTGTTTGTCTGGAAAAGTGCGGGCGGGTCAGCAATCAAAACCTGCAGCTCACACGAGACCCGACCGCTTGTTACTTTGTGTGGCTGTTGTAAATATTCACCGCCACTTGCACGGTGCCGATTACTGAAGGTGAGAAAAATCAAAGTTAGAAAAAAAAACAAAAAAAACAATTATTCTGGCCATTTATGTTTTTGTGTTTATACTCTCGTTTTGCCGTTCCAGTACAGTATGCAAGCGATCAATTTTTACAAATAATTTAAGTTTGTATCTGTATCTTTCTGTAGAGATGTTCAATTAAAGTGACTTTATTGCTGGCGATGTGAAGGCTCCTCTCTTCTTCTTGAGCTCATACGTGTCCAGCTCGTACCATTTCAGGTCTTAACCTGTATCCGCTGCCTCCATCTCTGTCCTCTAATACTGGTGAGAACCACAGGGAAAAGGTTGGACCCATTTGTTTCAACAGAAATAAAACCATTATGAGTTTCCATGAAACTGTGGCCTAATGTTCTGAGCCCTCTAGGTGGCACTCTCATCTTTGAACGACCGTGCCAATGATTTTTAAACTAAGAGCGCCACCTACTGAGCTCTGAAAATGAAGCTGCTGTTTCACGAAACAGCTTGTCACTAGCTGCTGCTCTTTAGAGGAGGAAGTGACTTTGGTGAATTTTGAAATTGAAACGAAATCTCTGCTCGTCTTGATATTTAAGATTGATTTATTTGTTCATCTACTATATATACAAATGAATTTCATTGAACAAAGGAAAAAAAACCATTTCATTCAATTAAAATAAAACTGGTAAAAAAAAAAATCATTACAGGCACGACCTGTGTCTGAAATTAAAGCCACATTACCATAAACGCAGCCATCACTTGTCATGTGACTATATTTCATTTGGTCTCAAAGATATCCCGTCCATCCTCAGAGCAGCTGCAGTCCCTCCACAGCCACCGTCTCCATGGCCAGGCCGTTCTCCAGTGCCGTGTGGTAGATCTGTAGCGCCTGCTCCAGAGGAAGGACCCCTCCCTCGCTGGTCTCTATGATGGCAATGGTCTCCCCAAACTCATTGCACAGCATGGTTGGGGTCCCTTGCACCTGAGTGGGAGAGAAACAAGGTCAAACTTTCATTCCTCAGAAGAAACCGTTCATGATTTGTTGTCTTGTTCTGACCTGCTGACCGTCCGCTGTTTGAATTTGGATGAGCTGGTGCTGACCGTTCACCAGCTCGACAGCAGAAGCGTCAACCATGGTCACGGCAGGTTCGGACTCTGGTGCGGCGGCAGCCTCGGCGTCCAGCTTCCTTTGCCGTGCGTGCGTCTTTTTATGGTTCCTTAGGTTGGAGAATGTCTTGAAGGCTTTGCCACACTCCGGACACACATGCGGGCGCTCGCCCGTGTGCGTCCGCCGGTGTTCGGCCAGGTGCATGCTCTGGATGAAGCCCTTCCCGCACACCTCGCAGCAAAACGGCCGCTCGCCCGAGTGGATGCGCAGGTGCTCGCGCAGGTGTGTGTTCTGGCGGAAGCGCTTCCCACACACCTGACAGGGAAACGGACGCTCGCCGGTGTGGACTCGCTGGTGCAGGGCCACTCCCGACGAGGAAACAAACAGCTTCCCGCAGACGGGGCACTGGTGGGCCTTGGGTCGCATCCCTGCCGGCGGACGTGGCCTCCCTGGTGCTGCGGCATGACTGAGTTTGTGCAGCCGCAGGTTCGCAGCAGAGTTAAGTTTCTTGCCGCAGACCTCACACTCGAACCCCCCACGGCAGACAGCGGACCCCTCCTCGGGTTTGGACTCCGCAGAGGGATCAGAATCTTTGCCCTTGTCAGGAACAGCCTGAGACAGAGTCGGATGCTGCTCCGCGCAGTGGCTGTCCCTCTGTCTCCGGGTCAAGAAGCCAGCTTCGCAGTGAGGACAGGGGAAGGGCGCGGGGGATCCGGGATGGTTGGTGTAGCGATGCGCTGCTAGCTTGGCGGGCCGGCGGAAGGTGGCGGAGCAGTTGGGGCAGGTGAGGGGCCCCGTGTCAGAGTGCAGCAGCTGATGCTGCCGCAGATTGGACGACTGCGAGAAGCAGCGCTGGCAGACGTCGCAGCGGTACGGACGGATGCCCGAGTGCACCAGGTTGTGCCGCATCAGGTTGGTGAGGGATGAGAAGGTTTTGCCGCAGTCCGAGCACTGGAAGGGCCGCTCGCCCGTGTGCGTGCGGATGTGGTTGCGCACGTGAATCCGCTTCCTGAAGGATTTGCCGCAGACGCCGCAAACAAAGCTGCGCTCGGCGGCGTGGCAAATCCGTCGATGCCGAATGAGAGCCTGGCGCGAGGGGAGGGTCTCTGTGCAAGATGGGCAAGGCACCCCACCTTCTTCTGTCTGTTGGGGAGGAGCATCGACTCCCACACTGGCCTCCTCAGGTCCATCGGTTTTCGGCGCCAGCTCCGTCTGGCCTTGGGCAGCAACCGACACTTTAGCGTTTGAGCCCTTCTGACTCAACGTTCTGATATTGGAAATAAGGATCTCACAAGAGTCGTCTGCAGCGTCCACCATCTTCCCTTTCTCCTGCTCCACGTCCGGCTCCAGTGGGCTGACGTGACTGAGCGTGAGCTTCCGCTCTCTCGCCTGCTGGATGATGGCGAGAGCAGAGAGAGACGCTCTTGTCGGGGCGGCCACCTGGAGACACAGCTGAATGTCAGACACAGGAACAACACGTCAACTAGACTGTTGTAATACCGTCGAGGCGCTGGCGTCAGAAATGCCGCGCTCCAGGTGCGTCCGGCGGTGGTACAAATACTTGGTCATGTTGGTGAATGTCTTGTTGCAGAACTGACATTTGTGAAGAGGCTCGTCGGTGTGCGACTTCCTGCAACACACAACCACGTCCAGGTTGTTAAAGGGCATCACTGTGAAGCTTGAGGAGATCCTCACCTGTGCATGACTAGGGTCAACTCAGTAGGGAAACTCTGGCCACAGTCCACGCACAGATGCCGCGCCACGCCCGAGTGCGAGCGCATGTGCGTCTGCAGCGTGGTGGCCTTCTTGAAGACCTTCCCACACTCGGGACACTCGTGCGTGCCCTGCTCGTGCACGCGCTTGTGAGCGGTGAGTCGGTTGATGGAGCTGAAGGTCCGGTTGCACAGAGGACATTCCTGGCTTTTCCTCCACGCCGGCTCCTTCTCCGACACCGCGATCCGCACGTCCATCCTCTCCGCGGCACCTTGGTGAAAGGCCTTCAGGTGGCTTTTGTCGTGGCACAGGATGTGCTCCCCCTGGTGCCGCAGGAAGTCCTCAGGCGTTTGTAAGACAAGGGAGCACTCGGAGCACTCGTACGGCTCGCACACCACCAGCTCGCCCGCTTGCATCTTGATGTAGTCTTGGGGAGTCAGCCTCAGCTCCAACCTCTGGACGCCGTTCTCCATGAGCCTCGCAGAGGAGCCTTTGGCCATGGCCGGCAGCAAAGGCGCCGGTCTGGCCCTCTTCGGAGCCCTGGAGCCGGAGTTATCAGCCGCAGCTTGAGCCGTGAGGATCTGGAGGTGCATGGTCGCCGAGCCTGGGGTGGCTGTGACAGGAGGGAGCAAGGAGGCCAGGGGTTTCTTCTGCTGCTGGGCCAGTACCTGGACGACACCAGATGCATTTTCATTTGCACTTCCGCAGGCTTTAAGCTAGGAGGGTACGGAGACATGACAAAAAAAAAGAGAAGTATTGCGAGATCTCACGAAAAATAGTATTGTGAAATCTCGCAATACTAGTTTGAAGTGACGTCGCAACTACTTCCGGATCAAACAACCATACCGATCAGCATCCGTGGGAGAGTTTCATTGAATTTTATTTCCAAACTGGACTTAAATATGAGGACATAAAGTCCGTGCTTCGTCGCAAGCATGGTTTTGAACTCAGTGTCAGGTCATCCTTCATGACTCCTCTACTACTCGCAGCAGAATCAATATATTTGAACGGCATGAGGAAAGTATTGTAGCATCTGGTGGTAGTAGACAGAAACAGCTGTTCCATAGTTTAGTTTCTTCTTTTATTTCACTCAAACACTGTGTAGTGCTCTCCAGAAAACATAAACAATTGCAGCTCCTCACTCTCCTCAACAACTCCCAAAAACAGAACTCCATCTCACCCCCACCGTCGCATCTCACTCCACCCTCACTCACTTGTCACCACTGAACTCTTAAAGGAACAGTAGCATAAACCCAGAACGTCAGGAGATCTCGCAAAAAACTTTGGTTGTTGTCGTCATGTCCCCTTAGGGGCTCCGTAGCAGGGCGTCTGCAAAACATGAAAAAATGGCGGCCAAGCTACGGTCGAGCATCTGGCGTCCATTTTTTCATGTTCCTAGCTAAACGCCTGATTTCAAGTCTGAGCGGCGGCAAAACACCTACCTGAGCCAAAATCTCTCCAGCCTGCTGCTCACTCAACACACAGTTCTGCATCAGAGGTGCGACTGTTCCGTCGGGTTGCAGGACGTACTCCACCTGCGGAGACACACACACACACAGATCAGTCCCGACAACGCCGCCTTCTGAAAGTCGGTCAGTCAGAGCGGAGTTTACCGGTGTTTCCGAGTGTGTGCTGCTGCTGTTGTGGGTGCGCCGGTGCTCCAGCCAGGTTTCAGGAGAGTCGAACAGAGCCAGACAGTCCAGGCACTGGTACTGGACCGGCTGAGTTTCAGCCGCCGGTTCCTCAATCTCCTGGACCTCATACACATCTGAACAACACAGACAAGTACAGAAAATGTTTCCTTAGGTCTGCGGCTGAAGGCAAAACGTCTCTCCATCTCCCCCTCACCTGGCTGCTCCGTCTCCATGCCGGACTCCCTCATGTGCAGCTCCTGGTGCTGCAGAAGCTCCTCCGGGTTCACCAGCACGCTGCCACACTCCAAGCACTGGTAGTGCTGCTCCTGCTCCACCTCTGGGAGGCCCTGGAAAGCCACCGCCACCCCGCCATCCACCTCCACTTCCTGCGCGGTGTGGATCTGCTGGTGGACCAGAACGTCCTGCAGGGAGTTGAAGAGCTGCTGGCACTCGCTGCACATGTACTGGTGCTCCACATACACTTCCTCTGCCTCGTCCTGCTGAGGCTCAGCCATGTTGGAGGTCGGATGTGTGTCAGAGGAGACAAAAATGTTGCTGCAAGAGAGAAGATCACTTTTTAACTTCATTCATTTGTTTGTGTTTATTTTCGCCACATAAGAAATGTGGTTTAACTTCCTCCACAACATTTATCAGAGCTCCAACCTATGTCTAACATGGAAAAAACAGCATCGTTACGGTTGGGAAATGTAGAGTTTACTATCATTTCCAGTTGAAACAAATTGCTAATCCACTATCCACTGGCTCGCATTGACAACATTCCAAGTATGATTTCGGCGCGTTTGTCTCGCTTGTGTGACAACAAACAGGCGATCGTGCGCGTCAGCGTCAAACCCTTCTTCCTTATATTCGCGTGTGATGGCAGACGGAGGGCAGTTGGCGGCGCTCCCTTCGACATTGCAACCCTAATCCCCGGCACCGCGGTTTCCTGGAGGCTGCTCCCGGTGCGTCGGGCGGTCCGTCAGGCGGCGCTGCACACTTTTCCCCGAAGCTCGCGCGCGCTGACGGCGGGCCCTTCTTTCTCTTACCTCGCCCTACTCTCGTTGGACTGTCCCTCGTGGAGACATCGCGCCGCGTTCGCTCGTCCGTTCGCTGTTCAGAGATCCTCCTCCGGCGCCAAATTGTAGCGGATGGTCAGTGGATATGAAACAGAACGATCAACTCAATTTCGACGCGTGTAGTGAAGCAAAGCCCGCTGTTTGCCTCCATTCTTCTGGTCGTAAGCCCCACCTACTGCGGTAGTGTCGAATATTTCGAGCAATCTGATTGGACACTTTGGTTGTAAATTACAAAACCGCGTGGTTGATGGGAAATGTAGTTATTCTGTATAAACTGAGTCGACGTGAAGAACTCGGTAGCTTTTTCACGAGTTTTGGTGATTGAAATTTAACGATATAGTGGGTGATTCAAATTCTTTGATAATATTCTTTTTTTTCCCCAATAAAATGGACTGGAATAATGGGACAAAAATTGAAGATTATATATATATATAAACGAATAAAAAATATATACATTTGTTTGTTATTAGTTTATTGTACATAAAGTGTGTTTATTTAATGTTATTATTATTAATTCGGTTGTTTGACCATATCATATGTGATAATATTGGGAAAATGGGATGGGATGGGATGGCTTGACACCACCTTCTCACATCCGATACCGATGTTGCTGACTTGAGGATGAGTCCATTTCGATCTGACACCTTCAACGTGTCACTCAAAAAGTTGTTAATAATGTTTTTGAATGTGATCTGCTTAATACCGACACCTAAAACGGCTTGCAACGGAGGCTGTGGACAACTGCTTTGGCTTTACTAAAACACAAAGGCATGGCATAAATAAAAGTGCAACTTGGCAATATGTTGAAATAATTAAACAGAACTTATTTGGGATCATGGATGGACTGTGATCCAGTGATTTCTCCCTGGATTGGACCTGATACTGATCCTGGTCGATACTGATAACCATCCCTCGTGAATTTATTACAACAAAATATTTTTTTGCAGTTAAATTAATAAATCCTCATACATTCTTATTTAATGTTATATTTTGCATGTAAGTGTGAATATAACTCTGTTTTTTTAATAAAATGTTTGAAAACTGTAAGGAATAAGTACATTTGAGGAGTCATGAAACCTAAGCACAGTAAGATACTTGCCCAGAATCACATGTCGCGCTTGTAGGCGCCTTGAGGTGCAGCTTCAACTCAGTTGTCTTATACACTCAGTTTCCCAGAATCCCTTGTGGTGCTCACGTAGTCGTGCGTCACCTCCCCAGTTTCCCCCCCCACCACCACCGTTGCACAGAGGAAGAAAGGGGGAGAAGGGCAGCTTGTACTGAACGCCGTAAGTGCAGTTTTAATTGTTTAAATGGAAATATAAGACAGTTATAGAGAGCGCCACACTGTCAAGCGTTATAGCTGCTGCTAACGTCCACGCTCAACCCCGGCCTTAGTTCACACAAACATGAGCGGCGGGCGGGCCAGGACCAGCTCCTTCGCTGAGCCTCCCGGAGCTCCCGGAGCCGTGGCAGCCGGTGCCGGATCATCAGGAGCCAGCGGAAGCTCCGCAGGAAAACCTGGGGCTTCGCAAGCCACTGGAGGCAGCTCGACGGGTTTTGGAAATGTGAAAATGACTCGTAAGTGACCGACATCGTTTGACCGATTCGTCGATTAAGACGTCCCAAGCGAGAGTTGCTCTGTAAAACACAGTCGAGTAAAAGCCCGATATTCGTGAAACTAATGTCGAACATTGTGGTGGAGCTAATCTGAGCTAGCCGCGAACCTGTGTTCTAGCGGCTAGCGTTAGCCGTGTTTTTCAAGACCGGACCCCGTTTTTTTCACCGAAGATGCGCCAATAATATGCACTGTCAGAGACAGGTATCATTTCAGTAATAAGTTCGCTGACGCTAAAAGGGAATTCAAGTTGTTTTGTCATTCCCAACCATTTGTCTGACGATTAGCAGTATCTGGTTAGCATTGGTTCGTCGTTAGCCGAAGCTCTGTTGTGGATTTAGCCGAAATAGCTGCTGAGTTTAAAAAAATAAACCTAATCTGTTTCAAATTTAGAACGATGTCTTACCTTTACACGTGTTTTATCTCAGCTGTCTTTCCGAGAAGCATCGGTTTTTCCGATTTTGGTGGGAGAGACAGCCATTTGAAATCAGATTGCAGACCTATTTGGCACAAATAAAGAAAATCAGGGCCCACAATTGTGTGGACGGAAGTGGTGATCTGAGATTTAGCTGCCAGTCTACCCACTTTTCAGTAACTGTTACCTGGCCACCCTCCATATGAGTTATTCCAAAGCACAGGATGTCTAGAGTTTCACATAAACATGTCCATGATTGTGATGTTTTGATGTAACTTTAGTCCTTATCAAACCTGTTATTCCCTTAAAATTCACGTTTAAATAAGAACACAATACTTAGTCGAGAAAAGTCTTCAGAAAGGAACACCTTTGCCAATAAAGAATCCTTTAAAAAATTCCAGCCAGTGAGCCAGATCACATGCTAAATGTATCATTGGTTTCTTGTCCCGTTTCACACACTTCCTGACAATTTCATCCAAATCCGACCCAAGCTTATTAAGTTAATATGAAGACAAACCAACGGCTACCTGGCAGAGGTAATACATCCCACCCCCCGAAATGGAACTCTAACTTAATTCCCTGACCGATACTCGAATCCTGGCCACCGTGGTGAGAGCGCCTGACTCCGAGACCAATCACCAGGTAATACAGAGCTCTTCAATGTGCACAGTATGTATCTTGTGTACTGAAGACCTGCTTACTAAATCATTATGGATCACTCCCAAAATTGATTTGTTCTAGTTCACACATTTCCTCAAAATTTCTTCCAAATCTGTCCGTAATTTTTCAAGTTGGTATGAACACAGACAAACAAACCAGCGTAGTCGGAAACAGAACCTCCTTGGAGGAGGTAATTGGACCAGTAAGATCGGATTACCAGATACTTGCTGAAGTTATGTTCAGAAAGTATCTGTTTAGCATTTTAAAAACCTCCCCTTTCTTTTAAAATATTGTGTTGTGCAGTTCGTTTGCTATACTTGCTCATCTTAGTGTCCCAGTGTATTCATTTCTGTTACTATTTTCTTCCATTAGTGTTGAAAGCATTGAACGATGCCTCAGTTGCATCGGATTGTAAACCAATTTCATTGTACGGTTCAACAACCGCACAAGACAGTACCTCTCTCATCAACAGTAAGGGTGTTAAGAGTGGATGAATAACAAATGGCGGACATGAACACCACCATTCCAGCATTAAGCGTCGTTCCATTTGAACCATTCAGTTGTTCTGACAGTAAACGCTGGAAAACAAAATGATTCTTGCTGTTGAGTGTGATTAGAAAAGCACCGACGTCTCGTGGCGGTAGTCCACCCATGATCTGCAGAGTGCATCAGCACTTCTACAGTTAAGTTGGTTGAGGCGCTTTTGGAAATTGTGTCCACTGGTTGAACTCGTGCTGATATTCTTTTCCCTCACTGTCTGACTGTTATAGCTGTGGAATATGTTGTTGTCCCTCTGCCAGAGTGTCTGGTTCTCTAAATGGCCGTCTCTGACAAACCTCATCTGCAGTGACCCAGAAACTATTTTGCAGCAGAATGGCACTTTAAACTTTATCAGCCACAATGTTGTATTTTTCACCAACAACCATAAACAAACCAGAACAAGTGAACATGCTGGGTTGCAAAAATTTCACATTATAAATAGAAAAAAAGTAGGATGCTTCACCTGGATTTTTTTTTTTACGGTTTGGCAGCCTTGTTTTCACTGTTATGCCGAGTATGAGCCACTAAAGTTCTTTAAAGTCAGTGTAAAATCCCTGCCTTAGGTCGATGGGTCAAAGTAGCCTCTGAACTTTAAGTACATTATAGCCCATTATTTTCAACATTTGACTCTGATTAATTTCATTGTTGAGTAAATCATTTAATAGCATTCTTCCTATTGTCTAGCATCTTTAAAAGAGTAATTTTAAGACAACTTTTTTTGTTACAGTATTTGGTCACTGATATATACCAAACTGTTGGTGGTCATTAAATGGTGGCGTCAAAAAGGAACGTATTGTCACTTTGATAACTGAAACCACCACTGACTGAGGGAGGCACCTTTGCTCATTCTGTTGGATTGTCATCATAGCTGCCACTTGAAAAATGCACAAGTCAAATTCAACAGTGAATATGTACCCCAAAAATACACAGGAGCAGGATGTTGCCGAAGAAAGCACTTTGATGAACTACAACGACACAGAGATAGATCTCAAAATGGAACACCTCCTGCTGACCCCACGGCTGTGATGAGATCAACAGGCTTATCATGTGAAACGTCTCTCACCTGCAACTGCAAAGTCCTTTTCTTTAAGTGCATCAGATAAATAAGGCAAACACGGCCACTGTATTCTTGAAGCTTCACACTTCACTTTTGTTTTGGCTACGTTAAAACGGCCACAACACTGCATTTGTTGAGATCGGGAAGGGTCCTGTTGAGACAGGCGGAGCGAACAAGCCCTTGAAATGGTAGCACTTCTGGGTGAGCCACTGTCCACGCAATTTCATCACAGGCTCTGACAAGCCTTTTGGCAACTCCTCTTCTCCAGTTCCCTCCCAGTCGCACTTCCTCTGGGGCTGGTCACACATACAGTCTTGACCAATACAAGTGCTTGGACATCAGCGTTTATTGCTACTGGTTACTTGTCTTGTCCTCCTGTGATCGAGAATGAGTCTCACCTTCTGCATAGATGCTGCTGTCTTCAGAAAAAATGGTCGCTTATGCAGGAGTTTAGCCTTCAGGAGGAGATCATTCCCCGTGAGACTGCTTTTATAGCCTTCCATAATTTTTGCTAATGGATAATTGCATGTAAATTAATGACTGAAAACAAAGACTCAAGGGAGATGTGTTGGCTGTGCTGACGTCCACCGTAGCTGTGCCAATATTTAGTTTTTGGTCTGTTTCATTTAGCTCCCAAAACTATTTCCAAATGAGCATTGATTCTGAGAACCTGCAGGTTGTTTGGATCTGTCATTGAAAGTTATGGTTAGAACCGCTCTGACCATTTTGTCTCAGCAGCTGAAACATAGGGGCTAAAAGTTGATGTTTAACTGGGAGGGTGAACAGAGCGCTGCTGGCTGTCATATGTCAATTCAAAAAGAAGTATAAATCAATTTTGATGGCCTGCAGTTGTCTAAAATGGAGAAGTGTGCTCTTGTCCAGCGAAGATGTCCGCTGGGCCTCGACTCTGGAGATGACATGGGGATATGGTCTGGTCCTTGATGAATTGTCCAGACAAGGAGGAGCTACAAACCAAACATGATGCTTAAAGCAAGTCGGAGAACGAAACAGGAAAATGTATGTTTTTTTATCAGACACAAGGCAAATAAAGACACCTGTGGCGGATTGCCTGCTGGAAACCTTCATCTAACAAACCTTTCGTCATAACCATAAACTCCACTGTGAGTCAGACGATTCATTAAGACTTGCTTCAGGCTGATTCCAGAAGACCTTTACAGCTGTTTTGTGTAGATACTTACTCAGTCGACACATGACTTAAAGACTAGACATGTAGCTATCGACCCCGACACTTATAGTGCCAGGGCTGTTACCTATGAAAGGTAAAATAGGTGCCGGAGACCTCTGCAAAAGCCTTTGTTGATGAGTTCAAACAGCCGACCAATGTTCATGTCATACACAAACCAGGCAAAAAGATAGCCTCAAGTCAGATATTGTAATATTGGCCTGCCGAAGAGGCTAACAAAAGGAACCTCGTCTGAGCAACTTTGCGGAATAATGAATTTCACGAGCAGCAATGGAGATTTGAGTAAGTAGTAGCCAGCTGATGTAGTGGGGCACTTGGAGTGTGCTTAACTTGACTGCCGTGTCGTGTTAACTTCTGTAAGTTCGCCCAGTTCCTTGAAGCAACATGTAGTTGAATTGAATCAGTTTCCTTGCTAGGATCCGTCTCTTTCTTTCACAATGAGTTTTCCTTTTCATCATTAAATCGATGTTCCATCGAACGGTGGTGCATTTTGCCTCGTACTACGTGGACATCGTCTTCATACTTGAATTTGCAGCATTTTCGTTCTGTGAAACAGCTGGGCAATTTGTACAGACAATTGAGGAGACTCTTGTCTTTCAGATTGGATTCTAAACTTAGACTGAATAAAACCACCCCTTTTTTTCCCCCTGCCCTGGAGCATCTATGCTGCCGTGCACAAATGGACACTTGAAGTCCATCAGACCGAGACATGAACAACACTGTGCAAGACAGAAATGTTCTTTCTTTTTAGTCGATGAAAACCTGCATGAAGGTTTGTTTCACCTTCGCTTCTGCGATGCGCGGCACACTAGAAAAACTCAGGAATATTTAGTTGAGATTTCATCGTGGGCTGTCAATTGATTCAAATTTTAAATTGTGATTAATCGCACTACAGCCATAATTAACTCATAATGAATTAATCATTTATTAAAAAAATTTTTAAAACGTTGAATGAAAAAGAGCCCTTAATCACTGAGGTGGAGCTGGGAGGGACCTGTTATAGCACTTTAGCACAGTGTTTAATGTTGGTGAATGAATGCTGTGCAGGTCGAATGAATATTGTTACCTGGTTTCACAGAGACAGAAATGCTAGAATTCACATAGTTCAGTGCCACATGCAGTGTTTGTTCATGAGCGTGAGAGCCGCTGTGCTGCTTGAAGTTGGCCGCTTTTGGCTTCGTCATCATGTAAGTACTCTGTGGCGTACTCCGGTGGTTACTTAACTCACATCGACAGTAACTGCAAATCACTTGAGCCTTGTCGAAAGAACCGTCTGCCATGACTTGAAAACTAATTTTGCCATTCAGTAGAGTGCACCCCCTTTCATCTGCACTTGCGTTACTGTTGTTCGCTGCTTCCTGATCTTCTATGGAAGGTACGCACGGTTATTCAAAACACGCACGTCAAAATATTAGTTGCATTAAGACTTGCTATAGTTGTTCATTTTGACAACTATCATTTGTATCATGGTGGTGTGTAACAGGATATGGTCTCAATTTATTCAGTTTAATAGCTTCCCCATTTAAAATGAGATCTTAAGATGAAGCTCAACTACTTGATTTTTTAAGATCAAATCCAGACTTAAAGTAGACATTATTGATAAACTCAGTTAATATATTGGTTGATGTCTATATGATTGTGTGTGTATATGTTAGAATACTGGGTTTAGTTTTTTTGTCAAATTTGTAAGAAGAAAATCCGTGCTCATAAGTGGCATCGCGTCTTTGCACTGACAAGCAGAGGCGGCTGGTTTATATTATTGGTGTCAGGTTAGCTGTCGTCCCACACCAGTCCTCTAGTTTAATATGTGATCATGATTTTTGTGTGCACCCCTCTGTACTGAAAAAACTTGACCCTCAGTGACTTTCATGCTTGTGTTTTTGATGTGGTATGTCCACATAAATGTTCGTCACAATTGTTTAGCATAGCTTTGAGTCTTCAGTAGAAAGACTGGCTGTAAATTATGTCTACGCCTTTATGGATACTAGGCTTTGATTTACAGGAGACAGTGGCAAAGTGACAACTGTGGCAGCCACACCCGGTCAAGGCCCAGACTGTCCGCAGGAAGTGTCCTACACAGACATTAAGGTCATCGGTAATGGCTCCTTTGGCGTGGTCTACCAGGCTCGCCTCATCGACAGCCAGGAGATGGTGGCGATTAAGAAAGTTCTCCAAGACAGAAGGTTTAAGGTACGTGCCACAGCTCACAAGATGGAGGCTCTGCCGACGCCTCATGAGCTGTATGACTCTGTTATCCCCGTCAAAGCCTTAACCCTTCTCCCTCTAAATTCCCCTTCACTTCAGAATAGAGAACTGCAGATAATGAGGAAATTGGACCACTGCAACATTGTGAGGCTACGGTACTTCTTCTACTCCAGTGGTGAAAAGGTTTGTTGTCATCTTTATGATATGATAATATGCACCGACTCACTGTGAGCCTCAGTGGTGGCAGGCAAGTACGGAGGTTTTAATTGTAAGAGACGATTATGAAGTTTCTTCCACTTTGTTCTGCTGTTGACTTAGAGCTCAAAGTTACAACACTTGACTGTGTTTCTCCTTTAAGTACAAAGTATTGTTTTGCTCGGGTATAGTTTCACGTGAATTGTGTCTCCTTCACAATAGATTGTTCTAAATGACCGCACGGATGTTTATTACCGTTGGAAGTACACTTTACCAGGAGCCTAACTTTGACTTGGTCTTTTTGCTCTTTGTAGAAAGACGAGGTGTACTTGAATCTTGTGCTGGACTTTGTCCCTGAGACTGTCTACCGGGTGGCACGACACTTCAACAAGGCCAAGACCACCATCCCCATCATCTATGTTAAGGTTGGTTGACACAGGGGATTTCTCAATTTTGCTGGTTGCCTGAATAGCATTTCTGGCCCAACACATTGAAAGGCTCAAAGAAGTGCTGAACATGCAGCAAAACTTCTCATGTTGGTAAAAAATGACCATTTAGTTTTGTGCAGAACATGGATATTTATATTCAAAAAATTAGAATGGCAGGTTACACTAATAATTCAAAATGGTGTAAACGTCCCAAAATACAAAATTGAGTTAAAATTTCACCTCTCATTGTTTGTTTTCTCCTAGAGCTCATATTTGGGACCCGTGTTTAGTACAAGTTATTGTATTATTGCTCTGTTAGCATTCATGTTCATGTCTACTCTCACTTCCTGTTTTTATTTCCTAGACGCTTTCTTGTGTAAATAAATAACTCGCTTCTCTGCGAGTCCGGATTTCATTTATAGAAAGAGGGATTTGCTGCCTCCCAGCGGCAGAATTTGATACTGTTGCTGAGTGTCCAACGCGAGGTTCCCATCACTATATTATATGTACATGTATCCATTAAATGTATACAAGTTAAGGCTGAATAATGTTAATCATGAATTTAATAAATGTGTTCTTTTATTTAAAAATGTAAGTGAGTTGAGAATTGTGGTTCTACTTTTTGTGATTCTCAAACAATTGGTCTCATTCAAACTTATCCTCTTGGTTTGAGGCTTCATGCCATGCTCCTCCACTCTTGCACATGTTTTTAGTATTCCAATTCATTTCATTGAAATGTTTGCTTGTGAGAAGCAACAGTGACAGTGATAGTCTGTTGAATCACCAGCCTTGTTGCTTCGGAGGGCGACAAGCACATATGATTGCACCTTGGAGGACTCTCTCAGAGGTGACTGTTATCAGCTCATGATTTGCTCCTTTTAAAAACATCGACACGTTGAATGTCTCATATATTTAACCTCACTGAACCCTTAATGAATCACCGCTGCAGTCCTGCCAAGTGAGATCAAATTAAAATAACTTGATGCTCTCAATATATCCATGACTTATGCTAGGTCTCGTGTAGGTCGTGACGTCAGTTTGTGTGGGTCTTTGTTGGACAGTCATACTTGGAACTTATTGAGATGTATTGTACGGGCATTGTGAGTCTGCTGGGACTTGTGTGCGATGCACTTGATTTGTTGTCTAAAGTGGAGTTGACTTCAGAGTCTTGGTGTGTTTATCAGCGTGCAGCACCAGAGAGGACATTCTAGCTGTCTCATGGCCCATTTCTTCACCTCGGCGTGCCGTCTCCTGTGGCTTTGATATCCCGACTCATCTTGCGCGCTCTTCCTCTCTCCTGCCATCCCGTCTTCCTCCAGAGACGCGCTTCCCTTCACTGTTCTCTCTTCCTCTCCGTCTTCTCTCTGCCCCCATTTTAACATCATCTCTCATCACTCAGTCAACTTGTCCGCAATCATTTTGTGACGCGTTGACGGCCTGCTGTCACCGCGTTGTGTGACAATAATGATCATAATGGCGATGATGACGGTAATTTGTCACATTAAGGTCCTTACCAGCTGCATTCAGCAGACGCATTTAGGCATTCCTGACGTTGACAAATGTTTCAGAGTGACATCACACAAGCAGGCTTTCAGGGGTCGTTTGAGGGTCTGAACTGACGCCACACTTGGTGATTGAAGTTGACGCCACGCAAAGCCTTTGATGTGTTGCACTAGGAATGCAAGTTTGTGTGGTAACAATGGAGACAGGACTCTCTTGTGAGCCACGTACGGATGTCTGTGGGACAGATGTTGCCCACTTGGCAGCGTTGTGTGTCATCACGTAACCATGTTAATAGACCCTTATATTTTCTGCTGCAGGTCAGTTTCCTAATTCTTATGCAGGTCATGACAGAGATCAAAATTGAAAGTGGTGTACAAGCCTGGCATCAAGTGTGTGTCAAGCCACCTGACTCTTGGACTCAGAAAGTGATTTTTTTACGAAAAGAGAGCAGTTTCTGCCACCTAAACCAGATTCCCTTGCTAGGATGGCATTTGTGGCATTTCCCACTGAACTGCCGCTTTGATATATTCTTGGTTACGCTTCTAAAAGGCTCTTCTACCCCTGCAGGTGTACATGTACCAGCTGTTCCGCAGTCTGGCTTATATCCATTCCCAGGGCGTGTGTCACAGAGACATCAAGCCTCAGAACCTCCTGGTGGACCCAGAGACCGCCATCCTCAAACTCTGTGACTTTGGCAGGTTGGTAGCAGATACTGCCGTTGGGCATGTTTGTCTCTGCATCCTTGTCGGTGCGGACTGTCCCCCTTGTTACTGTCTAGCTTGATGTGGCTCTAAATTCTGCTGACTTGAGTGTAAACCATTTTATGTTCATGGTTTTAAACTTGCATCTCCTCCACAGTGCAAAGCAGCTGGTTCGGGGGGAGCCTAATGTGTCCTATATCTGCTCGCGGTACTATCGTGCCCCTGAGCTCATCTTTGGTGCCACCGACTACACGTCCAACATCGACATCTGGTCGGCTGGC
Organism: Synchiropus splendidus; assembly: GCF_027744825.2. Lineage (NCBI taxonomy): Eukaryota > Metazoa > Chordata > Actinopteri > Syngnathiformes > Callionymidae > Synchiropus > Synchiropus splendidus. Next base: position 11,308,358 of record NC_071345.1, on the reverse strand, counting down.
TGCGTGCTGGCAGAGCTGCTGCTGGGTCAGCCCATCTTCCCTGGTGACAGCGGGGTGGACCAGCTCGTAGAGATCATTAAGGTGAGTCATTTGGGAGCGTAAAGTCCAATATTTCTTGAAAGGAAGCCTTTCCTTTCTGATTTTTGTTCTCTCAGTGGTGCACATTGTGACATTCAATATTCAATGAAGCAATTCTTGTGAAGCGCTCTTTTCTTAAATAATCATTCAGTTTTGTCAACCCATCAGAAACCAGAAATGGGCTGCAGTGTTCATAAGTTGTTTCATGACCTATTAATGTTGCTGGTTATTTCCTGGATTTTTCGACATACATTTAAAATATTTGTTGAAGATCTTAACAATATTGTTCATTTCATAGTGACTGTACGTCCTTTTCATGTCATCTGAATGTAGATCAATTGGGATTGCATGTTGGTCATTTGAAATGTACTTTGTTCATCTGGCTCAGACCCAGGGTCCCCATGCAGCCCTTCACTAGTATTCATGCAGTCCTCATGATGTCAGATTGTAACTGCAATTGAACTATATTCCTCCCAGCTCATGCTGGAGTGACCTTTGTTAAAGGAGCACTGCTTCCCTCTCCACCAGGTTCTGGGGACACCAACGAGGGAGCAGATTCGAGAGATGAACCCCAACTACACAGAGTTCAAATTCCCACAGATCAAAGCACACCCTTGGACAAAGGTACCAGTCTGCGTCATGAATAGATTTTGCTTCTTCTCTCTTCTGGCTGAGTGTTGCTGTTTTCATTCTGCAAACTTGTCCTTGATTGTTTTTGTTAACTATTCAAATCCATGCACACTGGTGTTGAAAGAAATGACAGGTGGAGGACAAAAACAACATATTTGCAATGACTTCACCCTTGTCTTGGTACACAGCTGTCTGAGCTGCTTTATTTTGTCATAAAAATACAGACTGTCTAATGGCTTCACTGATCTGAATGTAATGAATTATTTATTTCTTGGCTTTTAAATTCCTGTGGTGACTTGATCTTGCCATTCGTGATTGGTGATTCCTCTGCTTCGTTCGTCTCCTGACTAGGTGTTCAAGCCTCGTACTCCACCGGAGGCCATTGCGCTCTGCTCTCGATTGCTGGAATACACCCCCGTGACCCGGCTGTCTCCTCTGGAGGCGTGCGCACACGCCTTCTTCGATGAGCTGCGTCAGCCCAACACCCGCCTTCCAAGTGGACGAGAACTGCCGCTGCTCTTCAACTTCAGCCCCGTTGGTCCGTACTAGCGCCTTTAAACTCCATCGTTGATGGTGTTTCGATTTCACTAACCGTGCGTCTTGGTGTTTGCAGAGCTGTCTATCCAGCCCCAGTTGAATTCGACACTCATTCCTCCTCACGCTCGTGCACAGACATCACCTGCCTCACATGGTGCGTAGACTTCTTTCAGACAAATGTGTTGTAATAACAATAATATTTGACATAAATGTAAACAGAAAATTTGGTTTGTTATCCTGTTTACATGCATTTCGGAGTTTCATCATATGAATGGGTTGACTTGCCTTCTGTAATTGTTAATGCGCAGTTGACCGTCTCAGTACCGGTAATGTAGCGGTCACTGAAGAGCACCTTTGTGACCCAGCTGGTCAAAAGAGCTCACAAATGACGGATGGTCCAAACACACGACGGAACAGTCGTAATTAGTCTTGCATGTTGAAATAATGGGTTTACAGAAGCACATCCTTCAACAGCGTCGTGAAGTCAGCTTGTCCTTTTGATTCATGACGATCTTGTTAGCCCCTAACTGCCAGACTGTCCATGAAGGACTTGCAAATAATAATGTGAATAGAAGGACACTTGCTTATGCTCCGCCAAGGTCCATGTGGTATCGCCTCATACAGTTGTTATCCTTGAAAGAACGGTTGTGTGTATCATGCAGCGGCTGTAAATATCAGAGGCAATGTCGCTCCAAGAAGTTTTCACGGAACGATGCTTGAAAAGACACCAAATCTGAGTTTTCTGGTAGTTGTTTTTTTTCCCCCTTGTGACTGATGTAATACTTCTCTCCTCCACAGAGGGCGTTGTGTCAGACAGTACCGCCCAGCCCAGCTCAGCACCGGGATCCATCAACAGCACCTGAGCAACCACCCGTCTGTCATCCTTTCTTTTTGTCTTCCCCACTTTCCATCTTCTCCTCCTCCTGCTCTCCTCCTCCTCCGGCTCCAAACCCCTCTCGAACTGAAAATATTAGGCGCACACACACACACACACGCACACACACACACACACGTACGTCCCCGTCACAGCTGATCTCCCTGGGTGGCTCCCAGGGAGATGTGGGGATCATTCAAGTTTTTTAACAAAGCTGACAACATTGGCTCTGATCTATTCCGGCCTGCTGGAATTAGGAAACAAGCTCGGGAGGTTGTTTGGGAGGAGACGAGTGGGGGAGGAGAGGGTCAATGCTACGTTGCGTTTTATCCCTTTTTTATGTTTCATTTTAATTGTCGATTTTATCCGTGGCTGCGGTCATTAGGTCAGTTTGGCTCTTGGAAGAGTTGCAGGTCAAACCAGACTCCTTACTGACAATCACCCAAGAGAAGGTCCCGACTTGAACTGGTGTCGCTCTGAAACCCCCATGTGCTTCTCCTCACTTGGCTCGTCCTCTAGGCCGTCGTTTCCTGGTAATTTTAGGTCATGGTTTTAAACTGTATGACAAAGGCGAGGACTACTTTCTCTCTTTGTTTTCTTCTTTTTGGCTCCTCAATGGCCTTTTATGTAAATGGAAGAAGGAACCGTGTGGTTTCTTTGTGTAACCTTCACTGATGAAGCTCAATGTTTCTAGTATAAATGTGGGTATTGCACATATCCAAAGAGAGTAGAGGCTTAAGCTAAGTGCTGTGCTGTTTATGTGTGTAATAATAAATGCCAGAGGGAGCAGTAAGCGTGAGGCTCCGTCTGCATCCAAACCTCCGGTCCGGCTTTCCTCCTGCTTTTGGAGCGAAAGCTCAGCTCATGTCACCTTGTTTGTGGGAATCACGGAACCTTTCTGACGCAGAGGAGAGCCATCTCACCTGGCATCATCACCGTCGACCCGTTTGCTTCGGTGGTTGTGAGTGCTGACTCCCTCGTCACCATCTTCCCAAACCGCCCGCCCACCCTCCTGCCTCTCCTCCTTCCTGTCCAGTGGTCACAGGAACTGATCATGATTGACGGAACAGCCTGACTGTCAACCACCACTCACACATGCAGCTCAACTTGACCTCACGTTAGCACCACATGATGCTGAAACAGCTGTATTCCTCTTTTAGTTGTTTTTTTTCTCCTTTGGAGCCTCAATCCCATTCCTCTCTGTCCTCATGCCTCTGCTCCTTCCTCCTCTTTTTCACTGCTACTCTGTAAATATCAAGTACCTTTTATTTTATTTTGTTATTATTGTTATTATATTGTTGTTCTTGTAATTTTTTTTTCTCTAACAGCCGGTCGCTGCAGCGGCCGGACTGTTTATCCTCAGTTGCAGTCTGTAAATATGATTCATTTCAATCCCCGATTCACTCGGGGAAAGACAGAACAAAATGTTTTTTTTTTTTGTTTTTTTTTTTTATCTCTCTCCCTCCATTTCTCTCGGCGGTGCTCCCCCGTTTCTCATTTCCATGTTATTGTCGTCTTAACTGTTTTATTTATTGTTGTGTTTGGGGGGGTTGTTCTTTTCCACCGCGGTGGTCATGAATATAGGGTTTTATTCATTTTTTTTTTTTTTTTTTTTTTTAATTGCAGATATTAGTTCAGCAGTGTCAGGTAATTTACATCGGAGATACTGTACTTGATCAGTCTGTTGTGTGTGTGTGCGTGTTTTTATTGTTTTTGTCTGAGTTGTGTGCTGATTAAACGCAAACGGACTCCAGTTTTCTGTTTTTACTTCAATGTGAAGGGAATGTTACAAGCTCTCTGGAACATGTTTTGCTGTCGGGTGTTGGTCCGTGTGTGTGTGTGCGTGAGTGTGTGTGCGCGCGTGTGTTACACACAAGGGGATAATGAACCAAACATTAACACCTTCCATCTCCTGTGTCCGACTGTCTCTGGCTTCAGCTCTCTGTGTTAGCAAACTAGTCATAATTCTCCGTGTTCCTGATGAAATGTGCGACTTCAAAGTTCGTTTGTTTTTCTCCGTCACCTGATGCATCACCAAGACTTTGTTTTCTCCGACATCACCCGAGTCTGGGGTGAAACAGAGCAGTTGGATGAAGGACATGTTGAAGAGAGGGATTGAGGGAGAGATAACTTTTTGTTGGTATAAATAATTAAACTCATTAATAAAGTGATAAAACCGTCTCTGGCTCATGTTGGTGATTTCAAGGTGGAGGCCATTTAAGCCGGAACCGTTGGGGTGTGGTAGAGCAAACACAAAACTGACTCACCTTTTTTTTCTTGTTTTGTTTCTAAATTTGCTTTCAAGTTGGTAGAGTTTTTATGAAGAGTTCAATGGGTTTGACCTGATCCATCAAATAGTTTTAACCCTGTAAAAATGTTAGACCACCAAACTATTGGCTGTGATGAAAGGTTTTTATGGCTGTATTTCAATCTGGTGAAAGACTGAAACAAGTGACTGTTTTAAGTATCTCAGTTGATGTGATTTATTTTCAACAACTCCTCGCTCAGAGCATTATCAGACTCTAAACATTTACTGTGCTGCTGCTGCTGCAGTCCATTTCAAGCTACTTTTCAAATTTACTGCTCCAGTCGAGCCCAGCATCGACTTTGCTGTGACCTTTCCTTGTCCGGGGAAAGCTGCTCTCAAAGCCCCGGGAGGCTTTTTAGGCAATTCTCCTTCACATTTCGTTTCAAATGACATTATGTTCTGGGATGAAATACCGTTCATGCGGTGAGAAATAAAGGGATGTACTTTGATCGATTTGCGAGGTTATTTAGAATAAAACCTGTTGCCGTTGGCAAATGTTGAACTAGAGCTGCTTTCTGTGTTTAAACTCCGATCTGTGCCAAAAGTCACCTCAGTTTAGGCTTGACAAATGTGCCCTTTGTGACCTCATGATCACTCATTCACTATCCAAGCCACTGTCACAGTATAGTATTTTTTTCCTTCAATATTAAACTGTCTACTTTGTTTCTGTTCAAATTTTAGGCCTAAAAATGTCTCTGAATTTACGTCACCTTTATGTTTACGAAACTGCTGTACTGCATCTTCACGCGTTCAGGTGTACTTGCCTGTTCCTTTTATATAGATCTTCTGCTGTGTGGTCTGACGGTAATGCAGGTGATTTTGATGCAAGCGCCACAGATCAGGCGCTGAATCCACGGTTGCATCTGGATCAGTGACCCTGTCAGCCGAGCGGCGAAGTCAGAGCCGTTGTTATGGGAACCTGTGCGCCGGCAAATGTCGCTGGGAAACATTTTTGACATTGACTGATAAATATCTCCCACCGTTCAGTTTTGTCTGATGTCTGAAGCGAGGACGTGCAAGTTCACTGGCACCTGTATGTTCGTAGTGGGTTTTAGAGGATGCAGTTCTTTCATCCGGGTGAAACCGAATCAGTAACTGAAGACAAAACTGACAAACATTTCAGAAACTGGTCGCACACTTTAAAAGGGTTTCTCAAGGTCTGGTCTGGTTTATATGTTTTTATATTTCATGACTATATGTTAAATCGGGAGAAAATGTATGTGAAATTTCATGGACTTCTTCTCACATCAATATATATATATATATATATATATATACACACCACACTGTACAGCAAAACCAAAGGGTTTTGAGTGAATATCTCCAGACGGCGAAGTATCTCTGGCTGTCAGTGACCTTGATCATTTTATTCAGACAAAATACACTCCAGCAGAGGAGGATGTTCTAATGAAGTCTCCCAGCATCCACCATCTCTCTCCTTCTTTCCCCTCCACTATGCTCCATAGAAAATATTTATGGGCTCTGGCAGAACCTCTGCTGCCTGAAGCTCGAATACTAAGTTTACACCACAGCCTGATTCTCCTGTTCAGCTTGGCTAAATGAAAAAAATCTGTCCTTACAGTTTGTCTGGGGATTTTTAGGAGTCACACTAAGGCAGAATTTAGATTTATTTGTTTTAATAGCGCAAACTTTAGTTGTTGCAAGAGATGGTTATTAAATAAAAAATAATATATCATTAATGTAGCACTGAAAGTTATTGTTTATTCGCTTACATTACGATTTTACAGGAATATTTATATAAATACATATTATTTGTCTTTAAATATGCGTGGTCTCATTTTATTTAAAGCGCGTTCAATGTAAAAACAAATCTCATCTGGACTACACGGATCCTTCTTTGGGACTACAAAGCTGCCGACTCTCTCGTGTCGTGCGATGCTATTGGCGGGTCAACTGACCGTATTGTCCAATCGGATCAAACCTTCTAGGATGCCAAAAACACCGCTGTAGCTGTCGAATGTCCTCCAACGCAGCCGTCGAATTGCGGTGAGTAATGCGGGAATTAAAGTCCTTTTCAGTCCTATCCTCGCTTTTTTACGGCGACGGGTTTGGCAAACGCATTGGTATTTGGAGGTTTTCGACGGGGGGAGACAGCAAATCGTAACTTTGAGACAGCCGCCGCCATTATACCACCGAAGAAGCGAATCCCGCCTTCCGTTGTCAGCTTCTTCTTCTTCGCCTGCTGCTTCTTCTTCGTCTCCCCCCTTTAGTTCGACTTGTTCAGTGGACGGCTGGTGCTTTTGTAAACGGCATCCATGTGCACCTGTCGTCTCGAACGATGCGACCTGGGCCTGCATGGCTGCGAGCTAACAGGGAAGCTAGGCGACACGTTGGGAGAGAGTCCAGGCCAGCGGTGGACATTTGCTGGGCCAATAGAAAAGGCTAGCGGTTTAGCTGCTAGCAACTCCAGTGCTCTTCGTCTGTACTGGTTCCGACTCCCTATAAGCATCTTCTACCTTATATACAAGCATTTAATCTGCTGTTCACCGATGCGATGCAATTCAATTTAAGTAGTTTGCTCGAGTCATTGGTAGAAAACGCATTACGAAATACTGCAGGGTGACGAAGCCTGTTGACCGAAAGGCGGTAGATTCCCCCCAAATTCTTCACATAATCCATGAGAATTCACAGAAATTCAGAGGCTAGTTGAAGTGCGTCTTCATGCCAAATCATCCGTTACAAGTCTTGCGTTGGTTGCCAACATGGCGTAATTCCTGTATTTGCTGATCTTGTTCAGCAGTTAAACTTGTACCCAAGGAAATGACTTTTATAGCTACGTGTTGGTGTCTGGGCGCTGTTTTGCTACTTCTTGCTTTAACTAACCATCTAATAACATCAGGTCATTCATGATGCCAAAGCTGTTATTTTTATTAAAGATCTTCCATATTTTGAGGAACATTTCTGTGGTGGTGTTTGGGGAAGAGACGTTGTTTTCAGTTCTAATCCTGTGTAGCCTCCTATCTCACTTGTCAGCACATTTGAATAGCTCTCCTCAGCTACCACCACATCCCTCCCATTATACTGCTCCCCTCTTTTGCCCTTCTTTTTGAATTTCCCCACTGTGGCACTAATATAGGCCATCTAATCCAACATTACTTACAAGGGCACTTATGGTCAGACCATTGTTCTCTGGCATTGTGCCGTTATGTTGAGAATAGGGCCAATCACACGTGTCTTCATGCTCAACAAGCAGTGTGGTCGTGTCGAGACAACTCCTGAGAGTGCGAACGATGAGAGCTGTGAGGGCTCAAGCCATTGGCAGGTTGGATGCTTGGATGTCACGTCGGACAGTTGCTGGCCGTCTCGGTGGTTACTGACAGACCATGTGTTACCACCAGGACTCAAGACCGTCACATTCCGATGTTGCACCTGCATGTTTGTCTGCCACCTGGACACACAATGAAGTTGTTGGTTTGCACAACAGGTCCACTCAGACACTGTGAAACCAACTAGATACTGCTTTGTGTGAAAACAGTACAATCAGACACCATTTAACATGTTCCAGTGAGTATTGTTATGGTTTTGTCTAAGTTTATGACTCAGTAAGAATTTGATCACATTTTGTGTCTGTTAATTTAGATTGTTATGCAAGAATTCATAAAAAAAACCTTTAGAGTTTTAGAATTTGCTATCCTCTCCTTTAATACAGATTAACCAGGTACCTTAAAAAAGTATATGTGTGACTGAAATGTGTTACTATCTAGATTAATTTGTCCTATCACAGCAATTTACTAGCCTTAAACTTCCGAACAGCTCAGGCATAATAGTTTGAAGCACACCATTAGTTTTCCTTATGCTCGATCGTGGCCTTGTCATAAGCATAATCATTGGTTGACCACTGTTCCTGACATCATCTACGAGTGACTACTGCATCCTGGCTACATGACACAACACCTTGAGCTTTTAGCATCCAAAATCTTCCGCAGACACGTAGGTGTAAAACAGAAAATCACCAGTGTGTGACATGTCCAGCTTGTCTGTGTTATGAATTCTTCAAGCAGCTTTTACCCTGTAAAGGTGTAGAACACATTTAACTGGATAGAAACACAAAAGTGATAGTATAAACTGCTCAACATTGAATACATTATGATCTCTAACCTCAAATATAAAATCAATGTTTTTTCATCTTGTCTGACTGCCGCAGTAATATAGAAGATGTCATCGAGGTACGTGCACAGTTAATCCTGTTGGGCCTGGTGTCAAACTCAATCACACAAGGGGCCAAAGTTCTGAACAGAATCCAGGTCAGGTGCTGAACAAAATCCATATTCTTTGAACAGACTATCCTCAACGCGAGATAAGAGGTAGAATAGAATGTGATGTCAGTCTCCCTGTTAGTTGTTGAAGTCTAATTTCAGTGTAATGCATCACTGCGGTTCGTTTCAAAATATGTATGTATTCCCGCTCTACTGTTTGCACCACATAACACAACACTTGATGGCCTCCCTGTCAATTTTCTGTGTTAGCAGATTATTTGTTAACATTTTTAATCGCCGCCTGCTCCAAACAGAAAGTCACTGTATTCTTGTTAGGTTATGACATTGACATCCAGTGGAAGTAATCTAGTGTTTGATGGTCTGACATTTAGTGTTGCGTTTTATATTGAAATGTTGTGGTCTCTTACCACATTTTGCCTTGTGGCCCAGAGTTTATCATAGGTGCTTAAGGGGTTTGTGAGAAGGTTGTATTCATCCTAAAAAGACACGAGGAGGATGAGAATCTTTCATGTGCCTGTTGAAGAACCCAATTAAAATGTTCTTGAGTAGATGAAGCCCCCAAAATACCAGTTAATAGATTAGATAATGAGGCACTTGAGACCATCAACCTTGGAAGTGTGATAATCAGCGTCTACATGGAATTCTGTACAGGTGTACCTTGTCTTGTTTCATGCTTGTACACTCAAATGGAGACAATCACTGTATTGTGTAGGGTACAATTTGTGTCTTAATACATTTTTAGGTGCATGAGGGAGACCTCTTCTGAATACAAACACTCTTTCACTGCTGGTATTTGGTGTATTTATTTGCCTGAAATAGACATGCAACAGGTCATAGCCTTACATTTGTACTTTATTTTACATGCTGGACGATAACAAAAAATAAAAGACAAAGTTGGGAGTATTTGAAGTATGCATATGTCAGTGCTGTGTTGATGGTTGATGGCGTCCATAGTTTCTAAACAATTTTCTTCATCACAAAATTCACTGTGACATAAAATGCTTGATGTTTTTCAAATTCCCGAGATTTTAATTGTACAGTACCATGAGTATTAAATTTGAACCGCAGTGATCCGTCTATTTTAAATGCCAAGCATTGTTTAATGACTTCACTGGAACATTTTAGCTCTATGTGCGTCGTCTCACAGTACATGCACATCAGAGTTAATGGCTGTGTCCCCTCACCCTCTCCCAGTGATGTAAATAAAACCCCTCACAGCAGAAAACGTGACATGTCAACAGGAAAATGAGAGGAATATTAATAACAACAAAGGCTGGCGGCAATCGATTTACGTCAGCCAGTTTCCAGCGCTCAGCTATTGTGGAGACTGAATAACTGCCGTGACTTACTGGAATAATTAATGGATTGAAACCATCATTGTTGTTACAATTTGCTTCTGTCCTTCTCTTTCTTTGACAAATAAAGCAACCAGTATGAAAAGGTTCTTTTCCTAGATATCTGGCTTTATTCACAGTTACAATACCCTGTATCTATCAGTACAGCTAGAGCTGGTCGCACAAAAACACTCACTAAGAAGGTTGGATGACTTTAAGCGGTGTTGTGTAAAGCAAAGGAGTGTCATGTTGCACACATCACCAGGGGGTTCCAGACATCCATATCCGTGGGCACCTCAGCCAACCACGTCTGAGAGATGTATACTCTCTCCGTCTGCTCCAAGGTTTGGTGCGTGTGATCTCCCATCGCCAGCACTGGAAAACCATGGAGAGAGGAGGGTGGCCTAGCAGCATTCTCATGAGATGCCAGGAGTTGCTTTCACTTGCCTCTGTCTGTGCTGTTTGGCAGATGATCTTTTCTAAGTCTCTGGCAGCTTGCTGAGCTCCTCACTCTGTTCTGTTGTTAATGTCTGCCACCTGGCTGAGGAAGTTATTTTAGAGTTTCAACAGGTACAAAAAGTACTTTGAACTAGCATAGAGTTTTTGTCTGAGGAAAACGGTAAGAATAACTTAGGTGCCACATGTGTATGTAATATAAACCTTCCCTTTCTGTTGCTTTTTTGGCAATGCACTAGTATAACTAAAAGAATGGCTAATTATTTTTATACAAATAATCCAACGTGGAGGCTTGACCCAGCTGTTTGGAGCCACGCCACGCCAGTAATGTGTCCCATCTTGTGGGTGGCAGTTTGGAAGTGTTTTGTGCTTGGTTACTTTAGTTTTAGCCAACTATTCACAGTGCCATTCCAAGTTTTCTGATATGGTGCCACACTGTTATTTTTCCAGTGGGTTCCTCCCAACAAATATCTAATTGATGTTGTTGTTAAACGTCAGCTTTGCTCCCAAAATGGCAGAGGCAGCGAGCAAGACTTGGCACGGTCATTACCTGCCTGAGCGGCGACCTGCCTGGTGAAAAATAACAATTAGCTCCGACTCGGCACATGGTGAGTCATCTTGGCAGAGACCAACGTGGTCCACTGGCACAGGAGTCTGAGCTGCTGTCGAGATAAAATATGCAGGCGCTTCTTCTCATCAAGAGAGGGCAATGTTCACATCCGAACTTCTGATACTCTGCTGCGCCGCTGCTTTGTGTCGAATGACTTTAATATTCAAGGCATGCGCATGAGACTTGTGAACTGTTGTAGCTTCATTTAAATCAGTCGTGCTTTAATGCTTGATGGATTGTATTTGGTAATATATTTCCATTTCTCTTGCAGCTATGGAGACCTCGTCCGTGTTCATGTGCTTCCCCTGCTACAAGGAGTTCGACACACTAGAGGAGGTGATCAAGCACCAGTTAACATGCACCGCAGAGGAAGACCCATCTGGACCCGTGCCTGCCAACTATTCTGAACCGGCGACTCAGGTAAACAATGCCATTTATCTTCCGTTATTATCAGAATTACTCATTAACCAAATATGCACCTTAATAAATAATGGAGATTCAATTAAGTTGATAGCACCAGGTAAGAATAATAACAATTAAAACATATATTTACACCAAACATCAAAAAGGTAAAGCTTTGAACAAGTTGAACTTGGAAATGCTTTTCTCTCTCAAGGCCAGGTCTGGGATGGAATATGTTTTCAGTAGGGATGCTCCGATCGATCTATCACCGATCATGATCAGCCGATTTCAGCGTGAATACAGATCACTTCCTGTCATTGCCGATCACAACAACTGATCACGTGTGACAGCCGGCGCTCTGATGAAGGTCCGCTCCTCCCTACTCACTGCTCACTAAGCAGCGGCATGTCTGGTGTGTAGGTTATTTCAACCTGCCATGTAAAGTTTGCATCCTGTAACACATACACAGGAAAATGCTGTGCAGGCAAGCGCCTTCAAATTAAACACACCATTTGAAGGGCCAGCACTTGATATAGCACGGAGAGTTTTCCGGGCTCATGAAAGTGAGACCGCTGGTTCCTCAGCAGTTGTTAGTGCAGCTGACATTTAGCAACACCCGCCGGTCTGAGCGTGACTTTCGGAATGATAAGAAATAATAATTAATTTCACTAGTCAGCTAGTCGCTCACACGGAGACAGAAACGGAAACGACCAGATCTGTCGCCGTTTTGGAGTCAAGTGCAGCGTTGGTCAGCCACCTGAATGTGAAACTTTTGAAAACATCCGGAGTGGAATCTTTCACAAATGCAGTCCCGCTACAGTATGTCAATATTTCACGGACATAGCACAGTCTCTCGAGATTCACCTGCAACGTCTCACATCAAATGAAAGGTTTTTCAGTTGTCCTTTTGACAGAATAGTTGCTCCATTCAGCAATTCAGTTTTTCTATTTTTCGCCACCGTGAGGAATGGTAATGATTTAAAGTTCATTTTTTTCACATCATGTACACAGAAGCTCTCATCATTTTGATTACAAATTCATTTTCAATCCATGTGCTCGATATCAGTGATCGGTCTCGGTGATCGGCACTCTGGCTGAACGGTACTCTGGCTGATCGGCAGAAAAATCCTGATCAGAGCATCCCTAGTTTTAAGTGAGAATTTTTGTGAACACATGGTTAATGATTATTGTTTGAATCTTATAGAAAATTGATATTGCTGGTGTATACAAAAATGAAACATGTTTAAACAGATATGTTGTGCCTCAGATGGTCTGTTCATCTTTAGAATTTTGTGGAACAAGCAAATGTAGCATTCAGCTGGCAAACAAGGAGGTCGGTGAAAAGGATTTTCCTGTACAACACACCCCATCTCAGCATATCATAATATTGCAATTAATTATACAGCCAAAATAAACCAAATAAATGGTTTAAGGATAGTGATGTATGAAGAACAGGAGAGTTAATCTTTGCAACTCCCTTAGAGAACTGTCTGCCCTTAGCCTTCTGGATGAGCTGCAGAGAGGGGAGAAAGGACTGAGTGGATGTATAATCGTGTTAAGATACTAGGCCAAATATGTGCCGCTGCATACTTGAAGCCCTTTAAAACATTGAAGGTGATTGATCTCATTGGTCGGGAGCTGCCAAATGTTTGGTTACAAGGTGAGATCCGAGGGGAGGTTATCCAGCCTGGTTTTATTTCTGTGTTTTTGTGTCTCCTAATATATTAAATAGATTCATGTTTGTCTGTCAGATGTGAACAGTGTTATCAATAAAGGTAAAGGATGTGATGAGGAAGTTGAGACCAGGAAACACTTTGAATTTCCATGCCTTTTTGCATATACTGTACATTTTGTTGAACGGATTAAAAAAGGCCATGAGTGGCAGCAGGGTGGGATGACTTGTCATGTGATAAGGTCACAGAGCAGATTGAGGGACAGAATGCTACTGTGGAATGTTGAAGAAGAGATTGTGTGATTCACCAGAATAGTGCTCCAGAAATAATGAACTCTGTTGCTGCATCTAAATGTTTCATATTTGTTTGGCTCGTGGCACAACTGTAAAATCCCTCCATGCTTTAAATAATTCATGGAATTGAACCCGCTAAAACAACAAATGTTGCATGCCGTCTTTTGTTCACCATGGCTCGTCTTGGCCCAGTTTTCTGCACCCAACAGTCGTCCATAAAGCCCTGACACTGACGACAGACAGATTGCCACCAGTATTTGGCGATGGCAAAGTGAGCATGAACTGCGTCAGATCTTCTGCCCCTGTGAACCGCCTGCAGGCCTTCTCTACATGAATCTGCAAATCACTGTAAAACCCAGATTGACTTTTTTATTCTGCCGTTTCGGCCCAGGCTTTGCCGTGTGCTGCTTTACTACAAAGAGCCTGATGTTTATTGGCCGTTGCACCATCACCTCTCGATACATTATGTAACAATGCTGTAAAGCTATGATATCTGAAATCGATGTCCGGAAGGTTGCTCTCAACTCTTTTAGGGCTGTTGAGAGAAGATGAGGATGAGTAATACCGGTGATTTGCTCATGGAAAAGAGGGCTTTGAGGTGGTTCTTCCTATTTGATGTTGGGGCTTTGAAGAGCATGTGTTGGTGGGACATCACTAGTGACTAGTGATCCACCACCAAACAATCTGTCTCAGACTGGATGAAGAGTAGCACTTTGATCCTAGGAAATGTGAGGAATCAATCATGGAAACTGAGATTTTGTTTTTTTTGCTTTTAATATTCTTTGCAATATATATTAACTTGTAATATTTGTTGTTGCCAATCAAACCTCAACTAAAGTGAAAAGAGAAAACCTGGAAATGTATGTGTTTATTGTCGCAACCAAGTCCTATTGATAAATTAGTACTTGTGTAATGATAGCGATAAAATTCTGTCATAAACCCAGCTATAAAGCATGTCTGAAATGAACAGTCTAAGACAGTATTTTTCTGATGGATGAGGAAATCGGAAATTGCGCTACAATGAAGCAGACTGATTAAAAAGGAGATTGATTCAGAAAAACAGCGTATTGATGACTAACTGGCAATGAGACAGCAATAATTATTTGTCCTTGATAACATTACGACAAGGACAGGCTATCAATAAAGGCAAGTCTCCTTGATCTGACTCATGAGTTAGAAGTATCAATGTGATGGGAACTTCAATTGGACCATCGTGGTTATGATTCGCCAGCATTACTGCGCAGAGATGATGGAAGCTGTGAGTGCAACTGGCCAACAACCAAGATGGAGCAGATCAATATGTGACTCATGCGGATCTTTTTATTCAGTTTGTATTAGTTGGATATCGTCATGTGAGACTCACTCACTCACTCACTCACTCACTCACTCACTCACTCACTCACTCACTCACTCACTCACTCACTCACTCCTATAGCTAAGGAATGTTCTGTAGCGAAGACAATTGCATTGCTACGAGAGCAAGGATTTCTGATTAAGAACTGCCTGTAATCCTGTTATCCCATCTCATTTGGTGCAGTGATTCACATCTCGGTGTAATAAACAAGAAATTTTCTCCGTGCACGTTCAATTTTAATGTCATTTAAATAGCGCTTCATCAAATATTCATTGCTACAACCCATACTCACGCACCCGTAATACAACATCTGAGAAATGGCAAGCAAAGTCAGGAGGAGGTGTGGTAAGTGGTACATAGATCATACTGTACCACCCAGTAGAATACTACTATCGTCTTTCAGAAACATCTCTCAGTTCACACAAAGTACCAACCATCAGATTTAATTCATTTCAAAGGAAGCCGGTCTGTTTCTGGCTGCTCCTTCTGAACCCATTATTTACGTTAACGCTTAGCCACCACTATGTGACTAGTTCATTCAGACAAGTTAAAAACAAGTCAAGTCATTTAAAAATAATATACTGTGAAATAGCAGTACGGGAATGGAAAGTTCACTCAAATTTTGTGCACTGTTAATTCCACTGCACGTTGCCCTGAACATGTGTATACATTTTAAGTTTGTGTTGTTGGTTCCTTCGTCTTGGGATTTGATCTTGGTTCCTCTGTCCCTGCGGTTTACAATGGATAAATTAATACTAGTAATGAAAAGTTTTGTTAACCCTTCTTTGTTGTACTTTGTGTACTATGTCTATTACCACCCACCTCTACTGTCACAAGTGCTACTAATACATTTCATTAATTATATCATTAATAATAATAATGTTCTGACGCAGGCTGAGGTTTTTGCTATCTGGCAACAATGTTCCTCTTATGCAGGTTGGCAGTTCACTTTTGTTCCATATTTTTAATAATCCTAATTATTCCTGGACCAGAGACATATTGAACTTTTCTGAACGCAGCCGAGCTCCACGTCTCAACCACTTTCATCACCCGAACACAAATGTAATATCCAGTGGAGAGACCCAGTCAAGCATGATGGGATTGTGATATGATCAGGCCAGCCGCAGCCTTATCTCTGCTGTCTGGAGCTCTCAGAAGAACCTCGCCTCTAATCATACGCTGCTCTAATTGACCTCAGTAGCCCAAACATTGAATTATCTCCCGCATGCTATGAATAATTATATGGATACAAAAAACCCTGCATATTAAATGGGGTGGACTTGAATACTCGGAAAATGAAAACACCAGCTTTGGAGATAATCTTATTTTGCTGCTGTCTTTCTTCTTTTCTCACCCCCACAGCAACATATACTCAATGCATCAAGGACAGTTGAAGTTCCCCAGGTTTCTATTGGGACCCTTGAACAAGGTGCGAGTGAAGTACAGCAGGCAGAAGATGTCAACGAACTGTCCGCAGACCAGCCCAGGATCCTGTACCAATGCGGCGATTGCAGTGAGCTCTTCAACAGCCTGGTCCTCTGGCAGCAGCATCGCAAAGAAGGGACATGTCATCAGCGCGAAGCCGCTGGTGCATCCGTTTCAGATCCACAACCACCGCAAGAACCCGCCTCTGCCCAAGACTCAACTTCCGCTTTAGTGCAAGCCAAGGATCCGGATGACCAGGAGTTTGACGTTAGTGAGATTGCTAGACATGAGCCCATGCAGAGCGTTGTGGAAGAGGAGCAGGAGAGGCAGGAGGAACAGGAGATCCTGATGACCACTGTAGCCCAGAGCCCCGATGCTCCAGCTTCTGAAGTGATCACTGTTAACCCCAATGCAGATGATTCATCCCCAAGGAGAAGAGGGGCTGGTAAAAAGCCCAAACCTGAGGCGGTTCTACTCTGCGTGGACTGCGGTTCATGTTTCAGCTTTGTGTCGGAGCTTGTGGCCCACCGCAAGAACCAACACGGCTTTGAGGAAGCCCTGCACCGCTGCTCTGTGTGTGGGGAGTGCTTCCTAAACACAACCCTCTTTCTCTACCATCGCAAGCAACACAGGCAGAAAGGAGAGGAAAACGTGGCTGTAGTGTCGGAAAAGCAGGCCGACAACTGCACAGAGGGTAGCACCATAGTGGAGCAGGTGCAGAACCCCACTCTGACCAACATAACCTTTGTGCAGCCTGAGCTGTTCATGTGCACTGAATGTGGGGAGAGCTTCAGCGACGATGCCGGGCTTTTCACGCACCGAAGAGAGAAACACAACCTACAGGAGGCGCTGCACACATGCATGCACTGCGCAGAGAGCTTCATGAACACCACCTTGTACCTGTACCACCGCCGGCAACACAACTACATGTCACCGATAGAAGAAGCTGATGGAGCTGAAACTGTAGAGGAAATGGTCACCACCACACCTCACGAGAGCTCAAAACGACTCCTCATGTCACCCAATGAGTCTGGCTCACCTTCATCTAAAAGAAGTCGGCCAACAATCCGGATCTTGCAGGGTGTGTATTACCATCTTTATTTGTGTTTTTTGTGGATGCTTTATTCAAGCCTTCTTTGTTTTTCCCAAGGAACCAAAGCTTTAGGATCCAAAGAGGACTCAGAAGGCAACACAGACCCCGACACCAAAAACATGCCCCCGCCTGCCAAGCTCATGCAGGACTGGGCTAGAACACCTCTGCCACACGTCTGTCCTTACTGCGGCAAAACCTTCACCCGGAGAGTCTTCCTCCGCACGCATGTGTTCAGCCACACTGGAGAGAAACTCTTCACATGCAAGGTAAAGACATGAACAGCATGAAATCATGTTTAGACTCGTGGACACTCCAGTTGTATAGCAAACATACTTCAGGAGCCCAGTTTCGCCAGATATAATCTAAGGTTAGGATCATTTGTGATCTTGAATAAGTCTTAAATAAGTTGTGTCATTTCAGATGATCGTTGAAACCTGTGCTCAGATAAAAGGCTATTGCAAAAGCTGTGCAAAAAACATTCCCATTTTGTTTGAGCAGATTGATTCAACGGGTTGAGGTTCTTTTATAACATGCTTAGTTTATTTGGACATGAGTCACATTTCTGACTAATATTATCACAGAAAATTATTAATTATCCGCAACATTTTTTTTTGCAGAATAATTAATTACTTTTTTCCCTTTTTGGCAAAGCTAAAGTCATTTATTAGCTTGGCTCAATTATTTCATCCAACAGGCCAGTGATTTTTGGCAGTCTCTTTTTAATGATGTATTTGCATATTTACATTTTACAAGCCCTAAGTTTATTCAAATCCAATACATGGATGCAGCTTTGTTCAAACGGAGCATAAAAGCACATTTCTTTCTGGTCACCTGAGCTGTTCAAACATTCCACTTCTGTTTTCGGAGGCTACATTGAAAGATAAGACTGGTCTTTGAAGCCGACAATCAAATACAAGGACAGCTCTGACTGTCAAAAGCGATAACCAAGCTGATTGTAGAGCATTTTCAAAAGGAAATTCCTTGTCTGTATTTGTCTCAAGTTTTTGTGCGCTGATTTTTGTTTGTTTGTCTATCCCAGGAAACGTTTCAAAAGACATAATTACTGATTAAAAAAAAAATCTGAAGGTTTCTAACCCATCTGTTGTTATAATTTTTCCAGTTAATTATAGGAGGTGATGATGATTTATACAGAAATAAAGTACTACAATGAAGGTTCAAACTAGTTTGAAGTTGATGAATCTCAATTGTTTATGAGCATTTTTTGTACTTTGTTTCTGATAAAGGCGCTATATTTGTTTGGTAAGTGAAGTAAAGTAAAACAAAAATCATCAACTTCTGTGTAGACTTCAAGTGCAGTTATTCATTTGTGTTGCTGCGTCAGTGAAATTCAGAATCAGAGCTACTTGAGGACAGAATTGTAACTGACTCATTTGAAGGGTTGGCAATGCGACCTTCTTTCTTGCCTTAAAGTTCAATATATGTCACAGTAGATGGTGTCAAGCTTGGTGAGTGCAGTCAATAGTTCTCAGCTTTGCCTTGTGGAAAATAGTATTGCTGATTGAAAAATCAATGGGGAGCTTTATTTACTTTAGAATAGCACTTTTATAACTCAAGATATTTTCATCTTACAATTTAAAGTGAAAAATGAATGAGACATGAATAAGCACTGAAGAGGTGTGCAGTTCTTTGAACTGGCAGCAAAGGATGGTTGTTGTGCGTGTGAACTCCCTCTTTTCAATCTGAAAACACGACATTCTGTGCGTGAATGTTCCTTTTGTGGTTTTGAATGTAACCTGGATATTTACTGATTTTGTTCTGAAGGTGTGCACAAAGTCCTTCACCAATTCCCAGAGCCTCCTGCGCCACAGCATGAGCCACAGGGGCATCAAGCCCTTCACCTGCGACGTTTGTGGCAAGAGCTTTTCCCAGGCTGCAGCCCTCAGGAGGCACAAACACATCCACATGTCCACGGAGCCTCCGCGCAAGCGTGGACGCAAACCAGTAAAGTTTCCTTCTGCAATATTACTCCTCCATTTATTGAATTTGCTTCACTTTGATGATGTGCCTTCTCCGCGTGGCTCTATTTCTGTAGGCATATCGAGTGGACAGCGAAGGAGCTGCACATCTGTTTGATTGTCCGCAGTGCCCATCCAGGTTTATCACAGAAGATCAGCTCAACCATCACAAGTAAGAGCACAATGACACTTTGGACAAAGGTGTCCTGCACTCATATATTTCATAGATGCAAATAGACGCTCGATGGAAGCAGCACTATCTCCATTACCTTGTACATGTACAGCTTTAGAGGTATTTACAGATGGCGTTTACTTTTAATACATTGCAAAGTTAAGTCGGGGATTTGGGGACATTTCCTCTGTGCAGCAGGCCGCTTCAGTAGTTGATCTGTGTCCTTCTGCATAAGCTTTGTTGCGAGCAAACTGAATGAGATGTCTTGGTGCCCTTGAGCTTCTGCCACATATGACTGACAGACAGAAGCAAAGTAAATTAAGATGATAACGATAACAATCCGGGGCGGTGGGAAGAGCGGCGCATGTCCTACCTGGTTGAGCAAGCAGCAGAAGATTTATAGCGTCTGTCGACGTTTGATTAGTTGGGACTGCGGCACATTTAATATGAAAGAGAACAGATAAAAGTGGAAAGTTTCAAGCGCGCAGCCTGTTATTATGTTGATGCTTTAAAAAGAAAAACATTGTTCAGAGTTTTCTTTAATCAGAACTGCTCGGGTACATTTTCTCTCTCCCGTCTTTGTCACTTCCTGGAGGCAAACCTGTTTGAGTCCTCTCCAGCTTGTTGAGTCTGTCTCTGTGGCACTTGCGCTTGCCTCAAAGCCAAACAGAATGCTGGCTGCAGCAGAGTCAGACTCTGTCTGCTGTCGAATGTTGAACAAGAAATTGTCATTAAGGAGCAGATTGCACCCCTCTGTGGTCTCTGTCAAAGCCCAGAGCTCTCTACAGCATTATGGCACATACAAAGTCGAAGTGATGGTTGCTCTGGTTTCTAGTTAATATCCCGCAGCTTTAAACACACAAGACGTGTGCACAACAGCATTTTAGCGTATAATTTATCAAATGTGTTTTGTTTTGACTTGGGTTCTTCGCAGAGTCGTTCATAAATTATATTTTCACCAGGCAGTTTTGAAAAACACAGACCACCTTTTTCGCAAGTTGGGTACCAGAATGCTTTCCAGTTCAAGGTTGCAGTATTGCATTGGCAATGGCTCGAGCTTCTGACCTTGAGCACACATCGAATGCAGCATAGCAGACTTTCCCCTCAACCGACTTAGCACACCGTGCTGTGTCGTTTTCAATGGTACAACCTAGTCCAGCGTTTGCAACTAGTCCCTTGCAAGTCGAAAAATAGATAAGCAGGCGACTCGTCTTTAAATCATTTTCCAGAAAGGCTGCGCTAGCCAATACCTCTCGATGTACAGTGTCATCCTCACTCATTAGATAACATGGTTGGGAGTAGAGGTGACCCTGACTGAAATTCTAATTCTCCCAGCTGCCTCAGGGTCAGCTGTCCCTGAAATATTGATTTTCCTTTTTTATTGTCTGTTTAACAAGGAGCAGTCACAGCCCAGCATTCTCCTGTAAATGGGCCTTCAGAGCTCCTGGCTGGTCTCCTTTGGAAGTGTACTTGAGTGGTTAAGTACTTCACATGGTTCATTAGGGCGCATAGTTAGTGATACAAAATAGTCATGTAAGTATCTTTATTTTGTGGAGTGCTACGTCCGTTTATGTCCTCTTGAAATTCAAACGCTTAAATTCATGGTGCTCACTGTCACTGACAATAAACCCATGAGATTTTCATTTGGGTTCTGATTTTAATTCAAAGTTTTGATATCTGAAAGCTGCAAGCTCTGGGCCTTCATGTTTGGAAAATAAAAACAGACCTATGAATGAGCCTTTCCACTTGCTAGATTTTATCTAATGCCTGTACAGTGAATTTTATATCACTATTGTCTGTGGAATAAATGCAAACTATACACTTTGTTATCTGTTTACTGTGGACAACAGCACTGTGCAGCCACTTTTCACTTCAATATGTGACATCAACCTCCCATATGGGTGGAGATGATAGTGATGATTAAGTCATGCAGTGGTGCTTACTATCTAACATCTGCAATATTCCCAGTTAACACTTTCTGTGAATGTACAACAATTTGAGTTCATTTTCTCAAATCCTATCGCTGATGGTTTTTTTGACTTAGGACTGTGAGCTGTAGTAATTGCTGGTTTTCTGCACCGTCCCCAAGCCTGTACCAAATTGGTGAAAACCAAGCTTAGAAATGCTCAATATCTTCATGCTTCATCAGATAGTGCAGTGATTTTCTGTGGTGCTTTCATTTTGAAATAGTTGAATTTTTGAATGTATGAATGAAACTGCTTTTGTCGCTTTTCTGCACATTTACTTGTTGACCTGTTAAACCCATGGAATAATGTAATATTTGCCTCACTGAATGTCGTACAATTGGAAGTTCTCAACAGAAACCTTTGGTTTTGAAAACTAGCAGGGAAGTGAACTGAAGCATTTGCCTTGATTTTCACTGAGAGGAGACAGGTTGGACAAAGAATGTTAGTAAGGGAGGTACCAGGCAGATCAAGAGCATGTCAACCAGCGAGTTTCATGGATGTGATAAAGGAGGACATGGTGAGGATCGGTGACTGGAAATGCTGGATGAGAAAGAAGAATGGTGAGTCAGCAACAGTCAGCAACAGCAGAAAAGGGAATGGAGTGAGTGAACGAAAAAAAGAATGCAATGGATTGCACACATTCCATAAATGCCCACGAGCCATTGTGAGGGATTTTCTTTTTACAGACCAATCCCTCTCTTGTTGCTCTGTAATTACTCTCCAAGTCCGTTTCTTTACTTGATTCTGATGTCTCTAAAGGGGTGGCACTTTAAGCCAGACAGTCCAGTTAATGTTTGACAATAAAATTGTGGAAATATATCTTAATTTATTGAATCCCATTAGCTTGTGAAACCTTTATTTAAACCCATGTGAATTTTGGACAAATGACCAAAATCTCAACCTCAGTACTCCAATGACTTTGAAAAAGATTGATCCGATAAAAAGATCATTTCCTGAATTGCCGTCTGTACCATTCCGACTTTTTATTTGCACATTGTGTCTCTGGCTTTATGTGATGTGCCGTAACTGCTCAGTAGTTTAAAAGTAAAATGCTTCTTTGTCTGAGCCATAAATTTCCAGCACTGCCTGCGTTTGGTCAGATTGTACAAACCAGAATCTTTAGTTTTATTTTTACACTCGGCGAGTGCAGGCCTGAATCAGCGTGAGGTGAACACTTCTCTCCTTCCCGAAGGCTATAAGCAGTGTAATGTTACGAAATGGGAGAAAATAGTCTTTCATGTCCAAACTCTGACTCCTCCTACTTCACCGCTGCGCTTTTATCTCCATCCCTTTTGCGCTCCTCTAATTCCCCTCATTTGATGTGCAGCCCAGCTGAACGCGTACTTGCTGCTGAAGTGTTTGTATGTATGAACCTAGTTATTCTGATGTGATGAAGTACAGTTCAAATGACGTCTTTGGGACACAAGGACACCATCAGATATTTTAATGTCAACTCAGAGAGATTCAAAGGGGCACTTTTGCATGGATGGTATTTATATTTTTACTAAAAGTCACAAAAATTACATTACAGTTTACAGTGTCCAGGAACCTCTTCTATAAAACCATTGTCATCCCTAGTTGTATATTTTCTTTCTTCAGTAATTATTGTACTCACCTCACCTAACCTAAACTAAAAGTGTTTGTAGTGACCAAGTTATATTTAGTTATGAACTCAAAACAACAGATTTGTCCTACTCGAACCAGTACTCCATTCGATCGTGTTCCTTACCGGGGAAACGTCGGGTCAATGTGCCACCTTTCCCTCCAACATAGTTACAAATCTCCATAGTTGCTGTAAGTAATGAGGGATTTCCAACACATAGCCCTAGGTTGTACACTGAAGATTTCAAAATGCTCTGTCCGTGTTTGTTTTTCAAAACATCTTGTTGGAAACCTTGAAAGAGCGACATGAGCTGTTTTGTAGCAGGGTGTTAATGGAAAGCCAAAAACATGTCCCTCGCCCTCACAGCCAAAAACACACTTCCTCTTCTCTCAGGGAAATATTGAACCACAGTATAGGACACCTTTCCTGAAGTCCGTACAAGTATTTATGTAGGATGGCGGATTATCGGTCGAATGAGCTTGACTGGGTGCCTCACTTGCTCCCTCATGTGATGGCACTGTGGATCAGTGATGAATAGTGAATTGCTTGAAGTTTGACAGCCAATCCTAAAAATACAGCAACTTTATTCTTGGATGCAGACACATGTATCATCAGTGCCCAAGTGGACAGGATAGGGTCGTTTTATTTTACATGAACGTGGTGCAAGAGGTTGGCAAGTCTTGAGTCAATATGCAGGATGTACAGTTGATAACCTAAAGCTCAAGACTAAGGGTAAGAAGAATCGTCTATATCCTACAAACCATTTCATCAGAGAGGCACCAGGTCTTCTCCAAAAACCTCTGAAGGATGGGTGGATTCCTTACGGGACACTTTAGAGTTGATGATCCGTATCAATTTTTTTTTTTTCACTCTGCCGCAGATGATGAGTAGAAATGAAATGTACCTGTAATCGGAGGCTTAAGCAGAGTGTTTTTAGAATGACTCGAGTGTATTTTGCTGGGTATCGTTGGAGTTTTAAATTGCATCATTGTCATGAGCGTGAATGCTATTGTGTGTGTCTGAACAGGCTGCTCCACACCAGCCACCCCTTCCCCTGCAGTGAATGCGGTGAAGCTTTCAAACGGCGGAAGGACCTCGACCTACACTCCCTTACTCATCAAGGTAAGAGGCCAGGGGTCAGCGCAGCACAACATCCAGCACCATTTAGCGCTGACAATATGCCGCAGCCTTCCCTTTTCAGCGAGCCTCATCTCCTCCATTTTATTGCTTCTTTCTAATAGGGGGAAAACATCTAATATAATTTGTCTCATTGAAAAAAATTGAGCAGTTAGTGACGGCGTTCTCAACACACAGGAAAAACTCTATTGATTGATGTGAAGAGCTTGATGAATATCTCCATCTGCTCCCCTTATCTCGCTTCTCCACAAACATGTGCATTGTTCCTCTGACGCATTAAGCCGATGGCTTCCCATTGATCTGTGTCTCATGTGGAATGGCAGAGGAAGGTGGAGGTAAATGAATTGGGTCAGCATGCCGTCACTTCATCTTCATCAGGGGGTGGAGGCCCTCATTAGTTAAGCTTGAAGAGTCCACACGCAGCAGAGGTCAGAGGTACGGAGCTCCTCGGAGAGAGATGATTGTAGAGATTGATCCATTGATCGGTCCAGGGCCATTGGGTGAGGTTGTCTTTATTAAAGGTTTAATTAGAGGCTCCCAATGGGGAGCAGAGTGGATCGTTGGTTCTGGGGGAGACGGCACAGATGGTTAGCAGCTTGCAAGATGTTGGCGTGGCGACCTATGAACATGCTGATGAACCAATTTGGCTGCCAGAACGTCAAGAGCAAACGCAGGGAGAAGCCGGCGGGGCTGCCAAACATTCACCTGAGGCAGACCATTGACCCTTCCTTTTAATAGTTGATTGACCAGTGATGCTGGTGATTGTAATTTTACATTTCTTTATTTAACACAGTGAGTGGGTGTTGGGAGCTGTGCTGGTTTTCACTTGCCCTTTCTGTCTGTTATGTTATGAAATATGTAAGGTGCGCTGTGTGTGCGAAAAAGTGTTTTAAAATGAGTGTGTCCCACGTCTTCCTCCTTCACATGCAACATAGAAATAATTGTAATAGGTTGGCTGAGTATAATGAGATCTAAGAATGTAGCTGATGTAGAACCATTCAGTTATTTAATGTCTCATACTGCTGCATGAAACCAGACCAGAGAAGTGTCTTTCAGCGTGTCAGGTTTAACATGGACATCATCACCCGAGGCTGCTCCCGGAAGCCTTTCTAGTGCCTCTTTTTTTTAACCTGCAGAACACTGTATTATGAGTTATTAATATCTTCAGTCCTGTGAAAGTCGACAGTAAGTGACAGTGAGGTCGTTTCCATTAAGATTAGATTCTCTGAAACGTGTTGATAATTACAGAAGAAGAATTCTGTGAGTGAGTGAGTGAGTGAGTGGTGGTGAGAGTGGTGAGTAATTGGAAAAAGTCTTTCACCTGGCTGGTGTCATATTGAAATGTCCATTTGTACAGCGGCGTATCCTCTCACTGTCATGGCGGACGCGTACAGATCATGATTTAAAATGGACATGGTCTTATGGTTTTAAGGCCCTCATGCTCCTTACTGGCGGTTGTTGACTGTGCATGAATTGTTAGGTGTGTAGGCGGTGATCTCCATTGAGGCTAGCGATGGTGCCAGTATCTGCCCTCAGCATGAACACGCACAGTTCGGTGACTTCATTTTTGCATGGACTCTGCTATGCCATAAGCTCCCGGACTCGGTCCCAGGATGTCTCTGGCTCACCTCCATGGCGCGAATTGCAGACGGTCTCCTGTTGCTCTGATGCCTTCCAGGACCAGCCTCCTCCACCCAGCTAGCCTGGCTGTCATTCCTGTCCTCTTCTACTCCAAGTCATCCTCCCGCGCTCTGTTTATCCCAGGGCTGGTGATTGCACACAGGTGTTTCTCAGGCTGAGTCACAGCGCCACACCTCCTCTGCTGCACACCCCCACACCGATGCTTTGCATGCTAGGTTGACACATCAATGTCAAGCCAGATGAATATCCTCATCAGTAGGTAATAACTTCAGTTATGACCACAAATACTATTCAGTAATAATGTTTTATATATGAACCATTAATCAGAACCATTGCTACAGTTTGGTTCACCTTTTATTCAAGGTAATAAATCAACAAAGCAGTCTAAGTATGCACTTTGTTAGAAAAGAGACAAGCAAGGCCAAACTCATCCTCACTTTCACCGCACTTCTCAGGCAAGGATTATAAGTCAATACCGGCTGATATTGATGTATGGTTTTCCAGAGCTGAGCAAAGTCCTTCCATTTGCCCTTCGCAATCGCAACTTGTGTCCAGCCCGATACAGTTCAATAGTTCCTTAATCCACTTATTCAAAGATGGAGACTCTGGACTCCTCCCACTGCAGGAGCGAGAGCTTTGCTTGTCTCAGAAAGTCAGTAGTTATAGTGTCTCTTGTAGAATAGAGCAGAAAGTCATAATTCATACAGGCCAGTGTGTTCATGAAGCTTGTATGGAACTGGCAGTATTTCTTCATCGTTTTAATATCGCTTTTGTGTGGAACAGTAGTAGTAGTAGTTACTGTGTATTACAGTTGTTGTTACAGTAGTGTTTTTGAGTGAGTGGATGAAGAGAGTCATGTTATTTGTGCAACTAAACCTTGTTACCTATCAAGAGCAGACCAAGAATGATGCTCAGCAACCATGTTTCTGATGTGACTCTGTTGCTCACTAGATGCGTATCAGGACAAATCGGTCATCACAGTATGTTGTGGAAGACATTGCTCAGTGTCAATCCTTTTGACCCCATACACTGCGACACTAAGCCCCTTCTTATTTGGACTCCCTGGCAACAGAGGAGTCTTGTTTGCTGATTTATATCTTCTTTTTCCTGCCCTCTCCAATCACGGGACTCTTGGATTGGCATGAGCACCGTCCCTAACTTTCCAGCCGCCACACTAAACCTGTGTACATAAGCTTGGGTCCCCCACCATGGGTTTGTTTGCTTGGACACTTTGGATCGATCTGGACAGAAGGGTAAAATGGGATGGTGTTTGACTGCTGGTCATGGATCTCAATGGAATCTATGGATATGATATTGGTTATGATCGCAGCGGCAAGTGAACCCTTCTACTTCACAAGGGAGCTCTCACCTCGGTTCTCGGTGAAGACGGAGCACACCTGACGCGTGACCTCTTGTCTCTATCATGGAGACGCTCAAACAATTGAGTCCTAGTGATAACATTTGTCATAATGATGGTTCCATCCTGTTGATCACGCCTCCGGACAGTTTTGACTTACCGGCAAATCTCAATTCAGAATAGACCGTGTTGGTCAGTAAATCCCCACACTGACTATATCACATTACACCATGACTGTGCAGCATCACTGTGTAGTGACTCACCTAGTTTTACTTCATCTTGAATTAATAATAGATGAGAGGAAAGCTGACAGCCGTGGACATATTCATTTATTATTCATTTCATTCAACCGCTCAGCGTCAAAACACAACTTCCCACCAGAGTCCCATCAAGAAAGTACACTACTAAGTGAGACATTTGTCTCTTCAAATGGCTTTTGGGAAGCGTTTACAAACATTTATTTGGCTTGTTCAGCCACAATACTTCCCGTCACCTCATATCTGTGAGCTCACTTAAATGTTGGTTCTCATTTACAGACAAACAGCCCGTGGTGTGTCCTCACTGTGCATCCCAGTTTGTCAACCAGTCGGTGCTGGACATCCACCTGCAGCGCTGCCCGACTACAGAGGAAGAAAGGAACTCTGGTCGTGGACGTGGCCAGGGCCGAGGACGCTCCACAGGACAGGTGAAAAACCCACCTTCTTCTTCCACGCCCATGTGCTACTATTAATATTCCAATTTTAGAAATTATTCATGCAAGTCGAAATGTTAAAACAAATGTATTCTTCATATGCAACAAGAAGAGGTTTGTTATTTAGTAACACTTTTTATGAGTAAATTAGATCTTCTATAGCAATGATGCTATCTTTTTATTATTTAAAAACGTAGATGTATATTATTCTGATGAAAATATAGTTTTCGTTTGGGCCAAGTGAGTACAATGTTCTGCATGAACAAACCTCCAACATGATTTTCCGAAGCCAGATTTTTTTTAACTTCTAATCCTACTTTTCCCTGATCTCTGAGTTGACTTTGAAAGTACCCACCAGCTTGGCAGATGAAGTCTCTACTGCAAAATGAAGTTTGTGCTAATTTTGTCCACCATGGGACTGGAATGAACTCTTTACTTGACTTTGACTTTCTCTTATTTCGTTCTCACATCAATGTTTTTTTTAAGTAGAACTTTTAAAGTAAAGTACTAGTACATTCAAAGGACACTGTAATTTATGTAAAGTAATTCTACTTTGGTGTTATTGGTTTCCATTAGCAGTAAGGAGTTTATGCTCATTTATATCTACTTTTTGTCAACATAAAGCAGATATAAAATGAGAGAATTGCATGAGAGTCACAAAGTTTAAATTAAGCTTATTTCAAAACATAAGGGCTGTTTCCACTTTGAATTAAAGTTGCATTTATTTATTTATTTTTCATTATTTATCGTCCATTCAGAATTTTCCCGACCTTTCACCATCAGGATGTTTGTGCAGTACTCCGTTGAGCTTTTGCATCAATTTATTACTAAGGTCTTCTTGCAACTCCACTGCCTCTAGGTTTCCTGCAGCGTTATATTGTTAATTCGGACTTGACAGGAAGCGTTTCCACTGACTCTGTTTGTCTCTTCAGAACAGGCAACATTGAGCACTCTGCCATGCTCATGCTAAATAAATCCCAAAATAAGACCCAACACCACTGCAGTGAGGATGGTGTTTATGTACTGCAAGAATATATTGTAAAATGATCGCAATTATGATCGACAAGTGCAGAAAAAAATAGCAAAATTGCAATTGTACTTGACTGTATGGTAGGAGCGAACCATACTTCCTGGAAAATGGAATTTACTCTTCATAAAGACACTAGACAAGTCTGTTAGAAATCATGGTTTGCAGGTCATGACAGTAAAACAGGAATTCTCAGTGTCTGTTGAGCTTGGATCAGTATTTCATGTTGTTTTATTCGTTTTTCAAACGTCAACAGCATAAAGTGTTCATGGGATGTAAACGTCAACGTAAAAAGAAAGTAGCGCAGTTAATTTTCAGTGTTCATTTGCCTCGCCTTTATGTCCCCATCTCCTTCTACGGCGCTGTAGATTGAGTGTGACCTTTGTGGCCACCGCTGCATGACCCAGGAGGGCCTGGACCTCCATCGACTGTCCCACACGGGCCAGACTCCGCTCAAGTGTCCGATGAGGCCCTGCAGGCGGCGGTTTACCAGCAACAAATCCCTGGAGGAGCACGTCCTGGCCCATTTCCAGGGCACACTCCAGAAACCCAAAGCTAGGACCCGTTTCCAATGCCAGATCTGCAAAAAGGAATTTGCCTACAATTCCACCTTCAAAGTTCACATGAGGACACATACGGATGAGCGTCCCTTCGAGGTAAGAGGTCTTGGTCTGTATGATTTGCTTTGAAAATGGTTATTTTCAGCTTTTTGAATTGATATTTTGCCATGAAAAGAAGCTGAATATTTCATCCTGCTGCGTCTCGCTGCGCTGCGGTGGCACCTTCTCTTAGCCGTGGTCATCTCTCTGGTTCCGGTCCATGGCCATCTGAGCGGTGTGTGTCCTGCGGGTGTTCCCTCCCTCCCTTCCTCCCCCTCTGCGTACCTGTGATTAATGACAGGCCTGAGTTAGGGCCTGTCAACTCCCCTCTGTGCCTGTTACTATTCTGGGCCTCATCCCTCCGCTCTGTCTCTGGCACCGGTGAAGAAGCGTGCCATCAACTATAGACCCACCAAAGCCCATCACAGCACCTCGGACTGTGGAAATTGATTTGATGTCTTATCTGTCATGCAGGCTAAAGACTGTGGCTCAGAGAGCATCGCTCTTTTTTCCCCCCAACACGAGTGCGTTCATGTGTTAAGGATTTTAATTTATAATTATCAAGTATCCGATATGCCTCCGAGCTGTCAGGCCGTAGATCTGAAGAGGGTATGCAGGAGCATGGAAGGAACATGAAGAGCTGTTTCATGTTGAGGAGATATCTTCACTTGACTAATCTGAGTCACAGTGAAATGAAACATGGAGTCCACTCGGCTGGAGACCATGTTTAATGACCAAGACTTCTCAATGCCTCTCGACAGGTCAGAAAATAGACCTGGAATAGGATCTTTGTTCTTGTTCATCTCTCATTTCATTCAGGAAAGAATTTGTTTGTATTTAAATGAATGATTATTCAATATGAAGTGTGTTCAGTAGTGCAAGACAATGGCGCTACGATACAATAACAGAAGTTAATGATGTGTGTTCAGTGCTTGGAATTAACATTCGCAGAGTCATTGACCCCTGTTTGGGGTGGAAGATGCGCAACAAATTCAATAGTTTTGTCGTCCATGATGCGAGAGACAAACTCAAACTCAACCTGACGTTCTGAACTCGCTCCAGCTGGGCTGAGATGGAACCGTTTTCTGTGTGTTGTTTTGCCACTTTTGCCACCGGGCTGATGTCGTACGTTCAGGGCTGCGTTCACTATGTTCCAATGGTTTACTCTCTCTTACATCTGCACGGGCCGCCTTGATCACGTCTTGAAGGTACCATGGTTGAGAACTGCAGTCAACAGAGCAGCTAATCGAAAATGCTATTTTAATATTTGTGGCTAATATTTATGTTCAAACCTGAATCCAACAATAAATGAGCCTGAAGTACGCAAGTACTTGTTGCTGGATCCACACAGTTGATGCCAATAGCAGTTAGCTGCAATCTGCTAACTGACCCAGAGCTGCTCAATATCGCCCCTCTGAGGTGGTGGATGCTGGATGAGCGCCATCAGTGTGATGGGGAGTCGTCCTGGGGCGTAGAACTGAGGCAGAGTGAGTTGGATGTTGGCTGTTTACTCCATGTCCTTCCATTGTCTGAGCAGAGGTCCTGTATTTGACCCTCACTGAAACAGTTTGACCACCAAATTTGACTGACAAAAGGTGATCTTGCTCCTTGGTAATGCGTGTGTTGTGCATTTATAAATTCACTTTTCTACACTTAATTTTTTAGAGCGTTAACCGAGGTAGAAATCTGCATTAATAGTGATTTTCACTCCTACTCCATAGTTTTGTTGCTACCCACTGAGCTGTGTGGATGAAAATAAACCCTGGATGTTTATCTTCAGTGCTTGCCTCGACTTTCTGACAGGTTCTGAGTTACAGTGAGTAAACACAGGTCATAATTGGTAGTGTGAATCACTTCTGAACTGTTGGCAAATCCAATATTTTGCATAAATTCCACAACAAACTCGTCCGCTGCTGTCATCCGGGACCGTCTCTCGGCAGCCTTGCTGCATTCATTAAACTTAAACTCATCCTTCTTGTATCATTTGGAGGCAGGAAAGATCGGGAGCACTCGCGTATCTGACATCACTATGGTCACGTGCTGTGTGTGAATACATGTGGTCGCATGGGTTCAATGACATGTCAGATGGTGATGCCAGATATGGGCTCCAACCTTGGCTCCCTCCTATCTGGCGGCCTCACCACGACCGATCAGCTTCGGCGGTTCTGAGGGGTTAAAGTGTTGTGCAACCTGGATGGAATGAAGGCCTTATTATTTGAGACACTTTGACAGCTCAGTCGCAGTGTCAGTCACGTCGGCGACCATCACCGTGAGTGACACACGGGCACGAAAGCACACAAATGCCTGCAGGAGAGACACTCATTTGAACTGGCTGGTCCTAACGCTGGGCTGTGTCATTGATACACATTCCCGGATTCAAAGTGTGCGCCCACAATGGCACGCGGATCAAAACACCTGCCGAGGCTGGCACCTTTTAGAAGTTTACGGCGGCCGTGCGAGGCAGCAGTTTTCATGTGGCGCACGTGAGATTGTGCTGAGGCAGCAGCCCGGCTATATGATGTGTGTAAGCGTTTGAGTAACAGAGCGTAAGTGGATCAGCTCTCTGTCTCGCAGTGTCCGATCGGTGAGCGAAGGGAGCGCTGCATAATTCGCTTTGTTGCCAAATGAATTTTCAGGAGAGGAACGTGATGGATGTGAAGATAATATCCCTCCCTTCATCACTCCCGTTCCTCATGTTTATCTTAGCGGGACATCTCCCTGGAATATAGGCCAGTCACTGTGTATCAAGCGCGGCGCATCAAGAAGCTTTTTTTTTTTTCCAGTTTAATGTTTGCTCTTGCTTTGATTCCAACACCTCGCACATCAAAGCGTGTACAGCCGAACATGGCAGTCACTTTTTCAGCCAAGCATGTGCCCACCCACCGAGGCAGCAACCTGTCGGAGCTCACCTGGGAGTGTGGCCCTGCCAGCACGCTCCGGCTGTGGTTTGTTCGTGTGAAATAAGAGCCGCGCTCGCGTGGTGCCGCTGCCGTGGGCCTCACCTTGTCCCGTTCTCAAGCCAGAAATGCTGCGTCTGCAGAAAACAGCAAGGGCAAACCAGGAAATAATCACTGCAGGTTTTTCTAACGGTCTCGCTTTTTGACCCCTTAAGCAGCAGTTTCATTTGAGCGGAGGAGACGGCAGCGTCCATTTCCAAAATCATTTGAGTCCCAGCATGCAGCGCCCTGCACTTTATTTTTTCCTGTGTTGGTGTCGCCTCATCACTTTTTCAAAATCCCATTTAGTAATATCTGCAGTGTTTTATGCCATGTGAGTGATTCGATTTTGAATTAAATCTCTTGCTGTCATTGAACAGCATAGGATCGTGGAGGGGTTTGATCCAAGTTCTGTCAAGTTTGTGGCCCGCGGGCCATGAGTTTGAGACCCCTGAGTTAAGTAGAGAGCTTTTAACATTTGCAAGCGAGGGATTTATTTCATCCACATCATTTATGACGGAAATGTCCTGCTGTTGTAACTAAGTTAGTCTTCCACTAGTGGGGTTTTAAGGGTTAAAGTCTCTCAAAACATGTTGTACTTTTGAGTGAGTAAAGAGTTGTTCAATACTTTGGTGTGGACACGGTGTGGCCCTTGGCCTACATTGTAGTTACAAAAAAAAGCAGTTCTTTTTGTATCTGTCATGAATGTTTCATATTTTGATAGAACCTTTGAGTTTTTTTTAGGGTTTAAACTTTTTTCCTCCCTTTTATGAGTTGGTTTTTCATCCACGTGGCTGTTATGTTGAAGTCTTAAATTTGATTCTTTTTAAAGAGCGTTATTTCTTGTACCTCTGAATAAACAACAGATATTGAAAAAAAATTTTTAATGCTACAAAGATTTATATTTTGCTTCCAGCATTTATGATTTATACAGAGAATCTTTAAAGAAAATGAAACGACGTATCATCAAACCACATATTTGAAGCATTTAATACAGTGGTGTCATCTCATTTTGTATTTTAGCTGCAGAATTTAAGTGATATTTTAGGCTAATTTTCACCAGTCTTTCAGCTCAACAGTCCCTTGGCACAGTATATAATGTGGCCCCTTTGCTTGCCCACACCTGGTCTGGAGAGAGGGGGCTAGAAGCAGCGTTGCCATATGCCCAAGCGGACGATATGAGATCAGTTGTGCCAATGGTCATAAATGCAGCTAATGATGTGGAAGGGTCAAATGAAGTTCAGTGTTTGCTAGGAGTCCGTTCTCTCCTCCAAGTCCTGAGTTGCTCGGCAGTTGTAGGCGGCAGCCATCGACGTTAAAAAACCTTGAAGTGGGAAATCTCTGTTGGCCCATATTCTTAGCTTCCTCTGTCAACAACAGCGAGAAAATGTGGGTCACGACTTGGAAAAAAAACACGTCAAGGATGCCGAGTTGTTTTGTTTGGTGGTGGCTTGCTTTGCCTCTGGACATGGCCTGTGAACTCTGGTTTATTTTGGTTTTTTAATCTTGACACAAGTCAGTGGACCTGTTTTTAAGTTGTCGAGTCGAGACACGTGACTTTTAAATGCTATGTTGCTGCCTCTTTTTGTGTTCTGTTATTCATTGTCCAATTCTCTTCCCATAGTGTGCCACATGCGGGAAGCGCTTCCGCCAGCTTCCCCACCTGCAAGACCACGAGCGCATCCACAGCGGGGCGCGGCCCTTCTGCTGCTGGATCTGCGGCAAGAGCTTCAGCGTGGCTGCCCGCCTCACCGAGCACGCCCGAACCCACAGCGGCGAGAAGCCGTACCCATGCCCGCACTGCTCCGCCGCCTTCCGCTCCCGCTCCAACCTGGACAAGCACATCCTGCAGCACGAAGACCTCCCGCCTGAGAGCACCGAGGAGGCCATCCAGGCGCTGGAGGCCGCTCACGTCCAGAAGGTCCTGGAGGGGGCCAAAGTGCTCTCCTCCCTGGCCACCACAGAGGTGGACGCTGGGACCGTCCAGACCATCTACGTGCTGCAGGAGGCGGGAGGCACCGAGGCCGTCATGATCCCCGCTGACCAGCTGGGTGCCATGGAGGGAGCCTCGCAGGTGGTCATTCTGCCGTCTTCTGTGCTGGACTCCCAGTCCATCACAGTCCCCACCATCTCCATGGAAGACAGTGAGATCACTATGGTGACAACCAGCCAGTCGCCCCAGCATTCCATCGAGTTCATTGTGGAGGAGACCGTCTGAGCCACGCTTGATAAACATCGCCTTCGTGATAGTGTTCCCCTTCTCGCCTTCATCTGCTGTTTGGCTTCAGTGTAAATGTAAAGATGAATTTGCAGAATGAATCCACGCCAATAGATGGGTTTAAATAATTGACCTGATCTGACAGGATGAGTCATTCCTCCCATGAACGCGCTGCGAGTGAGGAAGAGAGGAATGTCGACCTGCTGTTGTCTGTAAAATGTCTTCTGCTTTCTTTTTAATAAAACACCTCAGCTTTTACATTTATGAACCGCTGTCATTTTAGAATGGGGGTGGGGTCAGGTTTCCGTCCTGGAGGTCGGCCTTTATGGGCTCTCCTCTGAAGAGCGACTGCCACCTCTGACAAGTCATCTGCCGCAAACACACCCCCTGCTCCTCGGCTCACAAGCTGTGTTTATTCTTAGCACCCGCCAACACTACGTCAGGTAGGCGAGCGGAGATGAATGGGGGGCGGATGTGTCTAATATTGGGGTCACAAATCCTCACATTGTGGGCTCCAGCAGAACATCACAGCCTTGGTTTGAGCCGGTGATTCTCCTCTGTGTCCATCACGAGCTCTTCAGACGTGGCTCCAGTTCTTCAGCAGGTGTCGACTGTGGAGTCTCTCGATCGTTTATGGCTCATAATAATCATCATTATACTTTATCACTGCTTTAAAGAGGTGACTGTATTAATGAGTGTTTGTTTAGCGCCGGGCTGTAAAGGAATTTTCCAGAGCTGTTATTAAAATCCGCCGGTGAAGAGGCTTAATAGAAGTTTCCTCCAGCGTGAGAACACCAGGAAAGAAAGGTCCCCGGAGGAAGGGAAGCAGCCAGGAGTCGAGCCACTCTTCATCGCCTGTTTGCAGGCAAATGCTTGATGAATACATATTTTTGATTCCTCCTCCAAGCGTTTAGTGAACGCTGCCATTCATCATACCTGCTGCCGCCCCGTGTGGAGGCTGAATTCCACTCAGCAGACCGGCAACATCCAGGATGCTGGAGGTGAGAAGAGACTCCGGAGCTCAAGGGAAAGGAGCTGTGAATATTTGAGCGCCTTTGTATTTACTCAGGTCCAGGGATGATGGCTGGAATGAAACCACTGACGCCACTGAAGAACCCTTGACGTCCATCATCACTACTTCCGTCTCTATTTCCGCCACCGTGCTTCCCGCCAGCTTGGGTGCGCTAATATACACAGGCGAGAATGTTATTTCCTCTCAGATATTCCTGCTTTTATTAAACGCAATGAGAAAATAAAGTCAATAGTGATACCTGTGAACTGCTTGAGATGAACACAAGGTGCGTTTATTTACGTTTGAAAGGAGATTCAGGGCCTCCAAAACATGACTCGTGGACGTCCTTCACCGGCTGCTCTCACCCTGGGCATCCCTCTTTCCACCCGCCACTTTTTTTTTTTTTTAAATCATAAACACTAAAAATATCCAGGTGACCCTCAGGAGGAAATGTGCGCATTCAGCTCCCAGTGCGGTAAACTCGCTGACATCACAATGTCCCGCACAAGTGGAGGACACCAGGAGCCCGTTCGCGGTCCAAATCTCCATGTCAGAACCACAGCAGCTCACTACCCTAATTTTTTTTTTTTTTAACAAGGGATATTTTGACCCCTTTAGAGGCATTTTCTCTCCATAAAACCTGCTTCTCTTCTAATCATATATTTAAAAATGTAAACCCCAGATTTTTTTTCAGGTGCCGTGCCCTCAGACTTCCATGATGACACATAAAAGTCATGAAACACCCAATAGGATGTAACTGTTATGACCAGTTTGTCCTGCTTTTATTTTGTGTAGCTTCTTCCTGGTCCCGCCCCTCTTGCTCCACAGGACTCGCAATAACAGTTCAACCTTCACGTCTGGGTTGACATCTAGGTTAAAAAGTTAAAGGGCTTCATTTCATTTTGCTGGGAAAACCCCTCCAGAGAAACCGCATCGTCTGCCGGAGCGTACAGGTTCCTCTCAGCCTTTTTTCTTCTTCTCCTGACTCATTCTGCTTCTCACTCTCTGGGCTTGATGCTCCCTGGTGCCAGAGTTTGAGGTGTGTTGACCTCAGCTTGGTGGACAGTTCATCGAGTTTGAAGGAAAACATTCTGCTGTTGCAAGGTAACAAAATGTTCAATGAAATGATACACATAAGGTGAGAAAAACTCATGCCTTTTATTTTAAATATGTTTATTTGAGGCATCTCAATATACAACACAAATATGAACATATTTACAGTTTTAAAAAATCATAACTATGCAATACATAAATGTATATAAGTGTATTTGTTCGTATATATATATATATATATATATATATATATATATATATATATATATATATATATATATATATATATATATATATATAT
Organism: Synchiropus splendidus; assembly: GCF_027744825.2. Classification (NCBI taxonomy): domain Eukaryota; kingdom Metazoa; phylum Chordata; class Actinopteri; order Syngnathiformes; family Callionymidae; genus Synchiropus; species Synchiropus splendidus. The sequence continues at coordinate 11,271,363 of NC_071345.1, read as the reverse complement.
ATATATATATATATATATATACATATATATATATAAATATATTTTAAATTAATGTTCTTAACCATTGAGAAGTACCATTGAAAAAAATATATATAGAAAATATATTATTTATTTAGAAAAAGTGAGGAAAAAGTAGGAGATAAAAACTGCTGGGACATAAACTTCTCATGTTTTCAATGACTGCACTGCATGTTTGGGACACTTTCAGAAGGTTGTTAAAGAGGAAACAAGAATGTTTTCTTTGCAACATGAGCTTCATGTCACAGTAGTTGGTTAATAACTTGATACACTTCATGTGTTCAAAGTTATGTCGATGTATGTGACGCTGCATTTGACTCATGGCATGAAAAAACGTTGTTCATTGAACCCTCTGTTGGCCTTCATGACCACTGACTGTATAACATGTGATTGCTCTTCAACATACTCCCAAAAAATGAGAATAAAAATACAAATTTTCACACACAATAATCTGATTATAAAATTGTGTACGCAGTCAATTTCCAGGACCTCTCAACCCAGACCTGGGCAAAGTGCGGCCCGGGGGCCATATACGGCTCAATGCCTGTATTTTCGTGGCCTGTTTGAGCTCACACTAAAACTATGACTAATATCTCCTAAATTTCCTGCCTTTTATTTAGATCTTTCTGTTTTCATCACCACCACCACTTCACTGTTTTAAGCCTAAAATGTTCTTCTTTCCATTGGCCATTTTTGTTTTTCTTGTTCCTCAAAATAAATTGAAGGAACACTGAAAACATTTTGAAATAACTTGCCTTTCTATCTGGAACGTCTACTCCATAGTTTATATTCAAATGAAGTGCATATAAAATGAGATATTTCAATAGGTTTCATGGCATATTTACACTTGAGATGCTCACGAACATTTAATCTTCTCAGGTTCATGGTGTCCTTGTTACTTCAGCATGTATTTTGACAGATATTTTCCATCATGTTTGGTGGTCATCGCTGTCCTTCCTTTGGCGTCACAGTTTCCAATGTGGCCCTTGAGGACATGAAGACAGTTGTCCACCTCTGTCTGGACCAGTCAGATGCTGCGCTGCATTCACCTCGCTGTTTATCAATGAAGGTGTTTCCATGGCAACAAGCTGAACATAGTAACAACATACTGCAACTGTAAAGCAACGCAGGGCGCCGCCGCAACACGCGTGTAATCGTGTTTACACTCTGTGTAATTAGCATCTATAATCAATTGATGATTGATTAATGTGCTAATTGACTAATCTCGATCGCGTCTCGCTGTTTGAGATGATAACGAGGCTTCTGACCTGATTTTGATCAAGTCTCATTAAATAACAACACTGGCAGGAAATTGCAGGCGTCGCAGCACGAAGTCTGCGTCTTCATGTTGTGGGGGGGAGGAGGGGGGGTGAGGGGGGTCACACCCACGGTACGGGGTGCGCGACAGTAATTAAACATTAGGGGGTGTGTGTGTGTGTGTGGGGGGGGGGGGTGTTAGGGGGGCTCATGTTGAGGTTTATTACCGGAGAAATGGCTTTTCCCGCTCATCTTTTATTCACTGCCGTAAAGCAAACACGCCGCCTTTTAACCCGAGATGTCTTGAACTCCCACATTTGACGGCAACAAAGCGATATCTCATCGCCGAGCATTTAGCTGTGAGCTGCTCCACTAACTCTCGCTTCGCCGCAGCTAAATGCTCGGCGATGAAATATCGCTTTGTTGCCGTCAAGTCAGGTGAGAGACAAGGAAGCAAAAGAAGCTGCAACTTTGAAAGTCACCATGACAACCACCTCTAACAACTTGTTGTTTTCCCCTGCGTGTCTGAGGTCCGAGTGTGGGCGTGGCTCTCGCAGCTAGAGCCGAATACTAACAATTATTTTCATTCACACTGTAGCATTCCAGATGAACTTTAAAATGTCATCCAGTGTTAAATGGCAGGTGCGTTGGTGACCAATTCAATAGTCGACTGGTTTTTGCAGCCCTGTTTCGTGGGGTTCTTTTCCCTAACGTAGATGAGCCATCTTTGTTAAGGGCGAATAAAACATGGTGACTTCATTGTTGGATATTCTGAAACAGGTGTTTGTATTCTACAGTCCAAATGAGCAGAGCCGCTGCTACTCCGTGTTGAGAGGAGTCAGCTGTGGTGGACGCCTCCCTTTGGAGGTGTTTCAGGCTCTGCCAGCTGGGAGGACACCGAGGGGTCGACCCAGGACCAGGTGGAGGGATGGCATCTCTTCACTGGCCTGGTACCGTCTTGGATCCCCCGGTCAGAGCTGGTGAAGCTGCTGCCCCCGCGACCCATCGAAGGATAAGCGGATGAGGATGGATGCATTCATTCATGTCAAATGACCTATGATACAATCTCAAAAGACAGTATTTATTCACAAAATCCCTCCTCCTGCGACGCTTCCATGTGGAGTCTTGTGTGAAACCTGACCCCTCAGAAACCAAACTGCCCCTCTTCTTTTTGTCTAAGTGTGTTTTTGCACTTAAGCAGCGCAGTCTGCCACAGCTGACTTCCCGACTCTATTACTGCAGTTACTTATGTATGATTGACCTATTTAAGCAATGGTGTCTATTTATCATCCTCCATGCTGTGTGACTATGTTACTGCTGGTCTCTCCACACTTTTCTCTCTTTTCTTTCCCGATCAACAGCAGTTGCTCTGCTCTCCTGCGACATCGCCGCTTCAGCCGCTCTCTGCTGAGTTTGCTGTACCTGCTGTGACTTTGACAAAGTGGCCTCTGTGCGTATCGTAGTGGTGTTTTTTTTTGTTTGGTCCATGTGAGAGCAGCAGAAGCTTTTAGTGCTTGGTTCTGTTTTCATTTGTCAGAGCTCAAACATTCAAAAACACAAGACAAAACTCGCATCGCACACAGCCTTCAGAGCGATGGTGCGATACAGGTGACATCAGCCAGTTGTAATGGGCTCATGAGGCTTCATGAAACAGTGTCATCCTTTTCAGAGGCCTCTAGATACCGCTGTCTACATTAAACTCCTAATAGGCATTTCACTGAACCATCCATCATTTTAAAACCAAGGGTACCATCTAGTGAGCTCTGAAAAAGAGGACACTGTTTCATGAAGCCTCATCAGCCCATCACTACTGTTCAGCTGTTCAAATCAAATGATGCAGTGACATCAACTTTCCTTTGACAGTAACATGATCCTGCTCAAGTGATGTCAGTCACCACATTGCATACATTACATACATTTTTGTTCATCAACTTTTGTAGGAGAAATATTCAACATATGAAACATCCAAATTTATATATATATATATATATATATATATGGAAGGACACTCTTAATCCTTACATTTTTGCATTCATTTATGTACAAAATGTGAATTTCCCTTTTGATCTATTAAAACAAATTTAATCTGTCTCAAGAATTACTGATAATTATTGAGTGTTTTTGCACTTTAAGACATTAATTTTGACTCAGGCTTCATGAAACAGTGTCATCCTTTTCAGAGGCCTCTAGATGGCACTGTCTACATTAAAGTCACAACCATTACATTGAACCCTCATAATATTAAAATGTAGCTGCCATTTTCTGACCTCATGATGAAGCACTCACAGTTTCAGAGTGACTTGCAGTCACAACTTAAAAACCACTGAAAACTCATGGTGTGATAGTTGCACATCAAGCATCCAGAGTTAAACATATTTCAAACGTTTGTCAGGAAAATTGTGTTGGACATCTTTGAGATCATAGGCACAGTTGGTAAAATGGCTGACATCAGTGACCTCATGCTCAAAAGGCAGCAGTGGAGGAGCTGGGTGGAAGGTGGGTTGTGACTTGCTCAGGTTGTGGAGTCCATCACAGCAGATTCATCCGATTCAAGTGGAAGCAAAAGTCAGACACACTTGGTACCATTCCCTGCTAGTTTTTCAGGGAATGCAACTTCATTTGTAGCTTGAAATGAAGGTGATACCCCCTGAAGGGTGAGGTGAACGTCAGTCAGGAGGTGTCACGTCTGAACCCAGCCCTCTGAGGCGACGTAGGTGTGTGTTTGCACTGCAGCATTCCAGTGGTCGCAGCTTATGTCATCCCTTCTCTTTTGTCCTCCATCGCGCTCACTTTTTCATCCCTTGTTCACCTTGTACCCCGTACTCTCTCTCAACCCCCTGCAGCCTCTTCACTCTCCTCCCTCCGTGTCCCCTTCTCCACGTGTTTTCTCCCTCTCCACCCGCCCTCTCTTCCCCCCACTCTCTCTCTCTCATTGATAGTGGAGCATATGTGCCTAGAATGCTGAAGAACTCATCATTATTCCACAGGCGAAGCATCGCGCTCGGGCTGAATGTCAATCCCCCCTCCTCTTCCTGTTGGCTCCCTCTTGCCCCCCCACCCCTTCCACTCCAACTCCCTCCTCCGCCTGTTTGCATGCCTCCCCACCAATAGCTAGCATGTTGGGTTTGGACTCTCCCAAGTTAAAAGTGAGCCGCCCGGCCCAACAAACGCCGGTGAAATCACTCCACCGGAGTCAACTGCTGCAGAGAAGCATATGTGCGAGCGACGTCTGCGGCGGCACGTGCGTCCGCATGTATTTGTTATGTAAAAGCGCTCCACATCAATTTGTCGAGAGCAGAGAGGTGTAGGATGGAGATGAGTAAAAGTGAGAGGGAGACAGCTGTTGAATGCATATTTAGAGAGAGAGTCAGAGAGGGAGGCAGAGCAGAATACAGCCCTGCATTCAACTTTCACTGCACATGGTCCAAACCAGCGCTAATGTCTGCCATTGACTTCTGGCCTTTAGAAGCTGTCCACAACTGCGCTCTGATTTCCTCCCCTCTCCATACTTCACACTACTCAGGCAGCGATCCATCCAGATGTTTTCACATGTGTCATCTTCATACTTGAATGGATTGTTGAAGGTGGCAGCTCATGTTATTCAGCGCAACATGCATAACTCACATCGGAGCAGTGACATTGCTGCCGCCAATGAGACGTGAAAGAAGTGGCTCTTGTCATTATTTATTAGATGAATGATAAAACCCGTAGCTTGTGTGGGTTGGCGGTTCAATTCCTGCTCCATCTGAGTCGCTGCTGTAGCGTCCTTGGGCAAGACGTCTTGCTCATCTTGTTTCATTTGGATGTCTATGAGGGATCATGGCGGTTGCTGGGGGCGGCCATGTTTCTGTCACTCAGCCTCCAGCGTGGAGCAGGCATGCGTGAGAACGCTGACTGATCATGGCTATACATGTAGGAGCTGGTGCTCTTCATACAGAGGGGAATAGATGGCGGGTGACCTACGCTGGGAGGAGAAGGTGGCATCCTGTGCATCTGGGATCAGCTTCATAGATCCTGGGAGCAAGTGGAATGACAAGCTAATGGATTTACTTGAGCTGTTGCTGAGTGAAAAGGAATGAGCGATAGAAGTCCAACAGCATAAACTGACGCGAGGCCAGACAGTCAGGCATCGGGAAGCGGTTCCATATTTGAGCCGGGTCAAACTGGCTGATCCCACATGTGTTGTTAAGATGTTGTGTCACGGTTCCTCCGCTCCGGCGCCTTGTTCCATTCCATTCCATCGCTTCATTTTGTTTACAAATATGATTCTTTTGTTATCGGCGATTTCAATAATCCTCTTACAAAGCCTGGATTTTTGCAGCTACGTAGATGAACCCACTTCTGAAGCTTAGTATTGAAATAAGAGCTGCGTTGAAAGGAGGGAGTCTGTTTTGGTCACTTGGAAGTGCTAGAAGCTTCTTGAACTCTGAATGAGTCCAAAATTTTAGAAGGAAATGTAAGGTTTTGACTAATTTTGAGTCATTTAAAAGTGGTTAAAATCCAAACAATATCCCACTGTATGTGAACTGATCACGCAGATAACAAACTGCTCTTGTTTCCTTCCAACTGCAGTGACTTATTGGCATCATCATGCAGAAGCCTCTTCAATAAATGCTTCTAATTCTCCGCAATTCTCGCCAGGTCAGTGGTCCACAGCCTTTACCATTTAACCAGATCATTTCTTTCCCTCCCACTGAATAACATTGCGCCTGTGCCTGGAGACGTGATCCAAGAAATCTCTTTTTTTTCTTCTTCTTTTTTTCTGTGCTTCCACGGTTTGATAATTTCAGCAAATCCGTCCTGGAAGTCTCTCTCAGTGTTTTAATGTTTGCGTCTTTCATGCCGACTACCGAGTGAGAGGCTAAACCATGGCCACTGCCAATGGTGGCAAAGAAATCTGTCAGCGCATAATTTAACTCTGTAGTTGCTGTTTTTCTATTCCATCCTTTTTCATTTGGCATTTTAACATTTTCAGGAAAAAAAATTGCATTCTTGGAAAGATTGTTTTGCCAGCCATTGTTTTGTATTGTTTACTCCAATTTCTTTCACACACTAGTGATGGGCTTATGAGGCTTCATGAAACAGTGTTCTCCTTTTCAGAGGCCTCTAGATGGCGCTGTCTAGATGAATAACCATTTTACTGAACCCTGATATCATTTTAAAACACAGCGCCATCTGCTGAACCCAAATGACTACATGTCTTGCACCAACACACGAAGTCTGATGTAGGTTACTGCACTGATGCAACACTATCCATATGCGACTAAACGGCTCCAGTTATGTATCAACATCCCACACTTCACCTGCCTTTTTTCTGCCCTGTTTCCTCTGGAATGTGATTCCTTTTGATACAGACTGGTTTTACTTGTAGTTGGAGGCATCTTCCTCTTGAGCTGAACTTCTTCAACAGCCTCTTTATGCTGCTGTCTTCTGCCAAGTTGAAGTGTTGAGTGTGGGTGTCGCTTGGATGGAAATTGTATCCTTCCCTTGTCTGTCTTACAGGATTGTTTACATCAGACATGATGGCACTCCAGCGCCACCTATGTCTCTTCAAATTAAGCCATAGAAGCCAGAGTAGCAAGCATAGACTCACCTTCCATATTTATATATATACATATATTATATAGTTATAACTATATAACTATATATATATATATATATATATATACATATATATATATATATATATATATATATAATTTTTTTAACAGCAAAAATAATACATTTTTGCTGTTAAAAAAGGAGGTTCATCTATGTATAAACCTGAAACATATGTTTAAACCTGAAACAGAAACATATTTCAGAATTACAAATTGCAGATGTAACGTAGCAAAATATGCTCCCAAACTAGACCCAAATGTGACGGCACTCAGACATAAAACATAGACAGCGGAAATAATTCTGAATCCGAAAGCATGCAGATGGAGTCATTTGGGAGCAGGCACACAAACCCAAGTCCGTCCCCAGAGGAAACCTCTGGCGTGACATGGCTGCAGTCTAATAGGCTCCAGCGTGAGTGAGTAATTGGTGCTCCAGCACTGTCCGCCCACTGGACAAAGACATCTTGAGATGCGCATTATTTTACAAGATGCAAAGTGAATAGGTGAAAACATGATGAAGGAATGGGTGGGGGGCAGGGGGCAGGGGGCGGGGCGGCGGGTGTTCGAGGCCAAAGCAGAGGAGACAGCTCAGCAATGTCACATTGTATAACGCTGCAACATTTGATGAGGGGACAGCTTCGTAGACGCAGCAGGGTTGATGTTTCCAAAGGCTGAGATCAGAGGGCAGCACTGTATACGGCAGACGCGGTTAAACCCCTATTTAGAGTCGGGGGATGGAAAAGAGGACCTTCTACTGATGCCATTTCGGTTCTACTGGCATGTGTGAAATTTACTGCCATGAAATTACAAACATGAAAATGCGAGGAAGCAACAAATCCACTCTTGTTATTTTGAAAGGTCACCTCATGGAAAAATCTCTAGATGAAACAATGTTAAAACAACTTCAATCCTCAATTGAAACCTATATTTTGAACTGCATGGAACCAGATCTAGATTGTCAACATTAGATGTTAAACACGACGTTCCTCACTGATGCCAGTTGTTGACCATTGATAGTTTAAAAGCCTATAATTCCAGTGGCCTGACATACACGGCATCTTTCTATTTTACTCCATTTATTACCATACGTACTCTGTATAGCCAGAGCAGAACATGACTGGAGCATCACACCTAGTCATAGAAGGCATGACTTGAATTTGGGGCTTTTTTAGGTCTTTTTGTGCCATTCCAAAATGTGGTCCTGGCTTGTATATGTTTTTGTGATCCAGCTAATATGAATGGAGGCCAGCCAAAGCTTCCATTGCTTTCAATCAGGTAAGTTTTTTTATTTTTATTTTTAAGAAACAAAGCCACTGTGTTCATAGTTTTTTCTTCCTGATAACAAAAGTGTGCACAGTAATCCCACGCCAGATCGTGGTTTATGTTTTCATATAATTATATATATATATATGAAAAGTATGAGCTTCTGAAAGGCTCAAAGTGTTGATATTATCAAATTATTACCATTGTTTCCTGAGAAATACATTTGATATGCTTTGAAACCGAAGACTAGATTTTAGATTTTCACTTCTGTTGGGGGTTCTGGGACGTAACACCTGTGTATATACACCAACATTTTTAGGAGCCAAAGTAGTTTCTCATCAGTAGTGTCTTGCCTCCCATTTGACGTGGACAAAATCTTGGAAAAAACACCTGCTTACACAGACTGTATGCCTTTGTGAGGACCTCTCACCAGGTCAAATCTCATACAAGATTTAGCCTTCAAAATAAGTGTGTCATTGTACTTGAATTTAACCTTGGTTTGTCTCCTGGTGAAGGTGAGCCATTTGTTTTGTCTGGTTTGGTTTAGGATGAGAGGCTGGGGAAAGGAGTCGCAAGTTCAAAATCGATTCATTATTTTTAAATATTAAAATGTACTTTTACCCCCTTTCAACCACGCGGAATTTGAAACTGTTGATCAAACTAGTGACAGAGAGGAGCAGCTGAGTGCTTTGAGTTACAGTCAAAATTATAGGATGTAGCTTTCAATGGAACTCAGCAACCATAACCTTGAAAGGTAAAAAAAACAATCCACCCTTTTATGGTTTCTAATGTGTACAGCTAACACAACAAAGCAGCGCAATATTCTCATAAGCCCCCAAATTCATCCTCAAACATCATTTGGCGTGTGGAAGCGAAGGCAAAGGTCAGTGATCAATACCGCCATTCTGGAATGGCTACAGCGGCGCAGCCAATATCTCTCAGTGAATCTGGGCTTCATATATTAATGAGCGCACACAGGGGCGTGATTTGCCTCCCTCCAAATCTTTCATGCGACAGGATGGAACGCTGGTGTTGCGGAGCCTCCCTGATGAATGTCTACGCTCCATGCCTCCTCCTCCTCCTCTTCCTCCGCTCCTGTCAGCCACGGCTCGTGTTCTTTCAAGGCTCCTGCCGCGTTTGGTTCCGTTGACCAGTTCAGTCGCAGAACACCGATCAACTCCCACTGACACGGCTTCCAAAATAGTTGGGAAACTAGCCGCTGCTTATTTACAAAGCCAGAGCGATTAATGATACAGCTCATGAACACAGCGACACAATCAATGATTCAACACCCTGTGGAGTGTTTATCGGCCTTGGAAGACCCGGATCACAGGAGCCGCAAGGTTAAGAGATCCTGAGTGAAGACAGAAGAAAGGGTTACTTGTACTGTTTAGGTAATGACTAGCCAACAGCCGCCACCTGTGAGGCGCCACGCACGAGACAATGCAGGGCGGTGGACATGAATCCGTCAACAAGGTGTGAGCTGCATCTGTGAATACGCTCCAGAAGAGGAATGGTGACTGTAGACAGAGCTGGACGTGTGTATCAGACACCTCCTGTATTTACAGCTCAAATCCTGTTCCATCGAATCCCACTGTTGAGGTGATGCAGATCCTCATGTTTAGATGAAGCATCAGTGACACTTGGGACTGTGGAGGGCTGGTTCTGATGCCAGACATTAAACGCCTTCAGTTTCTCTTCTTGGTGTGAAGGGATCTGTAATACATGTGTTAAAAGCAGTGAACTTGTAATAGCATTGAACAATGCGGCTGTATAACTAATGCTACACAATGCATATATTAAGGTTCGCCGGCCGTAGCTCATTTGCAAGTCATATTACGCTAGAACCAGCAACGCACCACAAGCTAGCTGCTGTTTAATAAGCTTCATTTGCAGCGTGCACGTGCCACTTCAGCTCCTCAAAGAATATTGTTTACTGTCTATTTAAGAAACTTTACAAAGTACAATGATACGTACAATGTTTAACTCTTGCAGAAAAATACATGGATAACAATACAATAAAATAAAAAGAAAAATACAAATAAAATACATAGGCTGAAAAAAACAATGGAGATGTTACAATAACTCATAATCGCTATAAGGTTAGATTTCTTTGCTGAAAAATGTTCTATTTTGTCCATCTTTTTGTGTACAACCCACTTTTCAGTCTTAATTGAGAAGTCAAATGCTCCACCTGACGTATTTCTTCTCAAATCATGACGCCACGGCTACAACCCCAGAACCAACACAGTCGTCACTCCATAAAACTGTTTTTAAAAAAACTCTTCCACAGATTTGTTGGAATCCCTCCTTTCAGAAGTGTTTCTAGATCAGTGGGGCGACGTGCAGATCATTGCACTTTGGTGCTGTGCTGGTGTCCCATCTGGATCCAGGACAGTTTTGAAGGATTCCTCTGTGACTCGCGTATTCCCAGCTCTGTTCCAAACAAACTCAAAACACCACTTCACCAAATACTACTGTTACTCATCAAGACTGCGAGAGGCTTGACGCCATTAGCATCAGCTTTTTAGCTTCATTTTTGCCAAAAAAATGTGAGTGTTTTTGTCGTAGTGTTTGTGTTCTCTCTGCTCTGAATTTCATATTCACCACTGCATTATATGTCGGAAAGCGTGTAGAATTGCGTGACGTCCTGCTATGTCAGTACACATTTGATGCCAACGTCTGTTTACATTTCATCCAAGCGAGTGCTGATGCGAATATATGTTTATGTGCGTGCGGGGAGTGGAGGCCAGCTGATGGTGGTGGTGTGATATTGTTTGTCACCCTGAGCATGTTGCCATGTCAAACTCTGTCAGGCGAGTTTACTCTGGCGCTGGTGGAAGCATCCTTGTGATTCCCACTCGCTCTCTCTCGCTCTTTCTCTTTCTCTCCGTCTCGTTCTGTCTGTTCTCCAGACGGCGCGTGTTTTCCTCAAGACCAGCTTTTTTCCCTCTGCTTTTATTTCAAATGCCTATCGCACAGATTGACAGGGGATGAAAAGGGTTGCTGGCGAGTTGATATTCATCGTTCAGAAGAAAAAACCTCTGAAGAGAGAGAGAGGCAGAGACAGTGGAGGAGTGGGTGTTGGGAAGGAGGAGGGAGGGGAGAGAGTGGGAGGGTGCAGCGATGGAGGGAGAGAGAGAGAGAGAGAGAGTTGATTAGATTGGAGAAAGGAGGTATGCTATTGAGCAAGGGGAGAGACAGAGAGGAGAGAGGCATGAGGGGAGGGTGACTAAGTGAATGCAGTTTGCCATCGTGCGTCGCCGAATCCTCGCGAAGTCTCCAGGAAGGCGAATGGACTGGATCTGAATCAACACATGGATGTGGGAAAAGTCCACCTTCACAGCATGTGAGGACTTCAGGGGAGTACAGGAGTACACAGCAGCCTTTTGTCTCCGCACCAAACAGCACTGTGATGAACCCAATGGTGAGCCAGAGGAAAATTACGGACAAGTCATTTCTCACCCTTGGAACCTAGAGACACGACTCTCAGCGCTCGGACTGCCTTGGATTACACCTATTCAAAGTAAGTCCATCACAAAGCTGTAAATGTCACAGTGTGTGTGGATTGATGCCTCTGACTTGGGCACGCTGCCTCCTTTTTTTTTTTTTGGTCGAGAAGAAGACGGGAATGCAAATGCAGTTGCAGCAATGTCTCCTCAGTTGCGTTACTGAACAGCTGTGAAGATGTGAAAGTCCTGGCCCAGACTTGACGCTGGTGTGTTTGTGCCTTTTCTCCAGAGTGCCGGTCTGTGTGTGTGTGTGTGTGTGCGTGTGTCCGAGTGTATGTGTGCGTTAGCTGATAATAGCAGACTCATTGGTATTCAGTGGAGGGAGCTCCAGGATCTCGCTGCGCCTTTCCCCAGGATGGGATCACAGAGCAGGGATTGTGCTCGCCTGTGGAGAGACCACTGAAATGGGTGAGTGTCTGTCCTTCCTCTCTTCCTTCTTTCATGACTTGACTCTTCTTCTCCTCCTCCTCCTCGTGCCTCTCGCTCTCCCATTATGTTTCGCCGTCCGTGGCTGCCTTCCAAGCGTTTTCACCTCTAATGCGTTTCTCTTTGCGGTCTCGGCTTCTTCCCTCACCCGTCACCCCTCTCCCGCTCCTCCACCTGTTCCCCTTCATTCATCCCCCTTTCCTCCGTCCATCCCAGACGCATCAGTCCCACTGCACCATACTGAAAAATAAACATGACAGACTGTTCTGATGGATTTGGATGGAATCCGAATGGCTCACTCCAATTGTTGCTTTTCCTGACTCAACCCCCCCCTCCCCTTCCTCCTTGGCGGTGTGACCCCTCCCCGTCCATCCCTCCTCTCCGCGATCGCCTTATATTTATTAAGTCATTAACATTACACCGTGACTGGAAGCGATGATGGTTGTGCGTGAGCCGGTGGTACATCATGTTATTGGGGCATTCATCTTCCCGGCCGTCCACGCTGTGGGGCCTTCCTTATGGAAATTTAAATGAAGCCCCTGTGATAGGATCACTACATCGCTGGCAGTGACAGTGCGGTGACAAGCAGATAAAGTGCTGTGCAATGCTTCCTCGGCGCACACCTGTGCGCAGGTGTTTCTGATGGTGTCGGCGTCACATCCCCTCTTCATCCCAGCTGGTCCATGTGTGGCCCCTGCACTCAGGTTCAGCGCAGGCTTCTCCAGACAGACCAGACAAATGAAAACGCAACATTCTTTCCCTGTGATAACTTTTACGGCTGTGGAGACAAGTTAATTACCAAAGATGAGGGTCTGCGCCAAGAGTTTCATTCCAACTTGATTTATCCTCAATGAAGGCTCATCATGAAACGCTCAGTTTAAGAGCATAATAGCAGGAGAGGGAGCCTCCCTCCCGTGTATATAAAGCCAGGGCTGGCTCTCAAACGCTCTTGTTCCATGAGACGTCTACAGGTGATCTGAGGCTGACACGCTGCACGTTCATGCTCCTGGCTGCTGCACCTTACATGGAAATGCATTTGTATTTTGAGCCGTGGCTTGATATGAAGAGGTGAGGGATTTGACTGGTGAAGATGTTTGATGTTGTTGCCTTTTATTATGCAAATGTCATTAATAAAGTCAAACCAATTATCTCTCACCGCAATGTTTTCTAGGCCTGTTGTGATCAAGGTCGTCTCTTTTTCTTTTTTTTTTTTTCTAAATGCCACAAACAGCGTGTCACTCCAAGTTCACGTTTGGAGTCATGTATATCCATGTTCACCAGAGCTCTTTGGATAGACATTTTTCCTGTACAGCGGAGAGTAGTGGCTGTTATGGAGAACTTTTCATTGCATTTTATGCTGTAAACATTACATATGTTCATGGTCTTCTGGCTCCAGTGTGCCTGCGTGTGTGTGGTGAAGTGGCCGCTCCTTGTTTACTGGCGAAGGCTGAAGACCTTTAAAGTATTGTAAAGCACTCCTCACAGCAGTTTGGCTTTACAGACGGTTAAGTGACATGACCTTTTTGGTCGCCACTGCTGCTGTGAAATATGCTCACACATTTATTTCTGAGCTTATAGTCAAATACGATTTGATTTACAATTGATCCGCCCAGTGAGGCGCTAGAAAGGCTGGCGTATGGATTGAAGCGTTTCATTGAAGAACTCCGGCTTTAATTCAGGCTTGTCAGACTCCATCTCGCAGCAGGCTGTGCAGGGAATGCGTCCACTGCAATAGGAGATATGAGTGTAAACTGGATGTGTGTGTTTTAGAGGATATAACTTCATAGTGATAAACAGCTAGTAAAACTAGAGTCCTTTAACAATGAATGTAGAGGGCCATATTTGGCCCCAGTTCCCTGAGTTACACATTTGTGCTGTTTATTTATTTTTTTTTTTTACAAATCTATCAGACCCTTTTTGGAGGCTTTTCTCCTGAGGACACACACCATCCTTTTTATGACGCCTGCACCTCCACCTGTGTGTCCATACTTCCTTGACCTGCGCTCAGAAATGTTTATGGCGTCCCATTACCGATGGTGAAATCGCGGCTTAACATGCAGTGTGTGTTCTTCGGGAAGTTATTATCACTCAATGTAATGTCCTCTGAAGTGACATAAGCAAGACTCAAGCAAGTCCGTGAAGTAATTACCATCACGCCACGGTGTCACCCACTTTATTTCACTTTGATACATGTGAACTATTTGCACAATGCAAAGAGAGCAGAGGTGAGAGTTCAGCGGCGACACCCGGGAACACAAGGAGATGCACATAGATCAATGTGTTAAACGGCCTCGGGCAAGACAGCTGTGACACGAATGTACACACCGGCGCCGGCAAAAGACACACGTGTTGTCATTCCCAACACATGCGCTTCCATCTTGTCGGGCTCCTCGCTGATCAAACCTCCTCACATCAATTCACACCCACCCACAGGTTCTGGCACCTGTGATGGTGTAGCATGTGCGCGGTGGAAACACGCCGGAGCAGACACACATCTTCAATGGTCCAGTGAGGATATGCGTGTCATCGGCGGGTCACTCCGATCCACACCGCTCTATCGATTGGAGCCGATGCACTGAAAGGCCTTTAATGTTTCATTTTATAGGGCTCTCAGTCTGGAGGGAAAGAGTTCGGTCTCACCTGTTAAAGCAGATCATTATCAGCTACTATTCTGGGGAAATATGTTAACAGTAATTCATTTTCTCTCTGCTCTGAATGAACAATGCCAAACTTCAGTGTCACCTGGGTGGCGATCTGTTCATTAGGAACGCGGCGATACACTGCGTCTAAAATAGGTGCCCAGGGTTGCCTGGCGACGCCTCTGTAGCGTCATGTTTTAAAAGCTTTATTTTAAGGCCTCCCACCAAATGCTATATGAAAAGAATAAAAAGCACTCTCCCCCAGCTTAGTCCCATATTAGCTTCACCGTCGACACGGATAAGTGTCAGCCCAGAACATAAGGCAGAACATTTTCTTTTCAAAGGATGAAAGAATATGTCGCCGCACATTAGAGAACCAGGCGTGATTGTGGCAATACGCGTGATCGCAGAGAAATGAGTGGTGACTAAACCTTATGGGATTAGTAACAGAAATTAACAGATGAAATTAAAATTAATCCGTGAATGCCAAAAAAAAGCAATGGCTTTTATTTATTTATTTATTTTTTTGCAGTTGGTGGTGGTGGAAAACATATCGGTTTGGGACGGCGATTCTCTGGGGCTGGGGTGTGTTTTGTTGAAGCTGCTTCCCAAATTCTGGAAAACCGAGGCTGAAAAAAGAAGCACATGGACTTTCTAGACATTGGATCAGAAGTAGAAGAGAAAGCATGTTTCCGGGAAATCTCTGATCTACTTTTATCACAGTTGGAAATGAAGCCATTCAAGAGATCGCTGTTCTGCAGCATTATTTGCCCCAGGGAGATATTTTTGTATACAAAGTGCTTTCAGTGCAATTCAGGTGTGTGGACATGGATCTCTGCTGGCTACTGGATGAACATGTTACTGTGCAACATACGTGAGTTGGCATTCTGAGCCGGAATTTTAGTCTGTTTACCGATCGGATCATCGAGGGATTCTTCTTCTATTCGGAGCGATGGCTACATTACTTCTGTGCTCACTCATTTTTTTTACCACCATCAGGAGGATTGTTGGTATTTGGTTGCTGTTGTGCTTTGCATTGTCAGTTTCATCAGTTTCACTTCAGATTTGGGAATATATATACAGTGGTACCTTGGTTCTCGACCACAATCCGTTCCAGACGGCCGTTCAAGAAGCGAATTGTTTGAAATCTGAATCAGTTTTTCCCATTACAATGAATGGAAAAGAAATAATGCGTTCCAAGCCTTAAAATAGTCTTTTGTAGGAGTGAATGTAGAGTGTCTGCTGCAGGTGCGCTGTTCCTCTATGTGTGTGGCCACTGCATGTGGGAGGGGTTGCCGAGTGAGTGAGGTCTCTCCAGAAGTGAAGAGGTGCCCGGTGCGTGTCCAGCTCTGAATGTGCGCTTCTGTGCAGTTTGGCTGTGACAAAGTCATAAACCAAGTCACGCTCTGTCCCAGACTCGCCTCATCCCTGTCCCAGCTCCAGCCCACAACAGGACATCAAACCCTGGAGTGGAGGTGTGGAGAGCGAGCACCTCCCCTGTGACACTCTACCACGGTCCAGTGCGGAGACAGGAAAGGTTTTACACCTCAATATGAAGAAAAAACAGTCAGTAAATGTAGCTAACGGGACACGTCTGCATACAGAGGCTGCGTTATACACAATAACAAAGCGCGTCTTGGTCAGCTGATCGGTCCGCGCACGTTAGGTGTTTTCTGGCTTTTTTCGGGGGCCTTCGAGTCCGGGATTGTCATTCGAAATCAGGAGCAAAAAGATCTCGAAATTTTTGTTCGAACTCCGATTTGTTCGAATTCCAAGAGTTCGAAAACCAAGGCACCACTGTATGTTTTAGCAGAAATAAAAAACGTATTCACTCATGCTTCAGCAGCGACTTATCATTGTAAAGTGCTGATTAGCATCCTGTTAAGCCTGAATAAATTTGACTCTACAATGGTCACTGAAGGTTGCTCCTGAACAACACCATAATTACTGTTTATTACCAGTAAATAAGCAACTATTTAGGGTTCTAATGGTTGTGTTCCTGGCTCTAAAATTTGTATCCTTCCTGTGCTTTTCCCCTATTTCTGCAAATAGAAGATTCACTGCTTTTATCTTAAATTTAAACACAGATGGATGAAGCCATTAAAAGGGAAGCATTTTTGTCTCACAAACACACACAATGGTCGTCGTTCATTTGGTTTACTCTGTGACACGACATGTCTCCGGAGCTCACTACGTCATGACTGACGTCCGCACGTTCAGTGATGCGTTCAGGGGTCACACAGGAGTTCAAATTCCCAGTGATCTTTAAGCGACGGTCAAAACAACCAAATAGCATTGAAATAACAGAACGAAAAAAATGAATACATGTTTGCAGAAGAAAACTTGTCCCTGGTACGTTTGCGTGGTCTTTTTGCTGCAGCCACCGGGGGCGATCTCCTAATAAGAGCTCCAATAACAACACAAAGTGAGAGCAGGTTCATCAGCGCGTTTCATAGTATCTGAAACGCATGAAGCCATCTCAATAAGCTTTGGCTCCCGGACCATGCAGCAGTGAGCGGTGTGCGACTGCACGTCTGAGGAGCAGGGTTGTTGAAAGAGACTTATGTCATGAAAAACAATGGTGAGTGAGAGCAGCATTTTACAAGTCAATTTGATAACAACATGCTGCGCGCAGACACAGAGAGTGCGAGCGCTTTATGATGCTCAGCAGAGACTGACAGCCCCACGCTCCGACTCTTCTGGCGCCAACAGGAGGTGAATCCTGTCCTTCAAGTTTTGAGTCCACGTCACATTCACTAACTCTATTTGATCTGAAATAGATGCGTTTTTCCTTCATTAAGCCAGTTGCATTCACGCACATCCACTGTTTGCATCTGCGTTCGGAACCTACGTAGTGAAGACGTGAGGTCTATTAGCAAAACTGCTCTCAGGCTAAGATAAGGACCCCAAGTTACCTGATGCTTTTTGCCAGGAAACGCCTTTTTTGCACCTTTTTTAAGTTTTCAAACTTTGAAACCTGCGACGTGTAACCTTTACATTGTGGCGTTGGAGAATAGGAATGAATGTTATCTTCATCCATACCAGTAGAGTTGTCAAAGTTTTGTTTTGGGTTGTGCCAACCAACAGCTACGACTCACAAGTTTATACAAGTGTTCAAATACCCCACATGCATGCTGCATGAATCGACTCTTTCCTCAGATCTAATATCCTCATATAAACTGACTCAAGCCGGTGGGCTGTAAATAGATGTTTGGGAACATGTCAAACAAAACACTTGCCGGAGAGGCTCAAGTTTTTGTTTATTTTGACATTCAGAAAACGCCATTTTGCATTTCTGCCTGCCAGTTTTCATATTTCTTCTTGCCAGTGCTGCTTCATCAGCTGCTCGCCCTTCAAGTGACCACAGTAATTAGATCAGTTTTCCTCACAAACTTTCTGAATTTGCTAGATTCATGAGCCGTCCAGGGCTCACGGCCACACGGCCTTTATGTAGGAAATGGCGAGTCAAGGGATGGAAATCTTTGTTCTTTACAAGTTGTTTTAAAGGGCCCTTTGGCTTCTTCTTTTTTCAAAATCAACCTTAAGTTTGAAACTGTTAAAGTGTTAAGACTGGTTAAAGAATATGGAGCTCAACTTCACGTGGCTTTATGAAACCACAGCACACTAGAACATCAACAACTAAATTAAAGAACTTTCATGACTCAAGATCTATTGGCTCATGGCAAAAAACATCATCTTCCACTGGGATCCGGAGTCTTAACCTCTACAATCTTTTGTCTTTTTTATGACTCTATTATATGCTCTTTCATAGTCAAGTTTTCCAACTTTTAGCTGAACAGAGTTGACCTCATGAAGGTTGTGTCAATACTTATGCTATAACCTCATGTTTATCTTATACACTGATACTGCAGCTCGCACTCTTCATATGGTCACCCTGGCTTACTGTACATGAGTACTTCAAGTGCTGCTCCATCTACTCCTAAAATACTGCCATTATAACATGTAAACTCCTCATTTTCATATACCTGTATATGTTAGCAGGTTTTAGGATAAGCTGCACCACGATTGATGCAATGAACCGATGCATTCTAAGCCACATAGGCTCTTGAAAGACTATTTTTGAGTAAATGTCGCCAGTCAACAGTTTCTACAAAGTAAAGCATTGTCTCTGGGGTTTCTGGGCTGCAGCCTTTCAGCCTCAGGCACATTAACCTCTCAGGTTTGGTGCTATCCCTCATTGAGGTACCTGAAATGCATCATGTCGTGGATACAGTGGGGCATGATGGACAGCGAGCTAGGAATCCAAGGAAAAGAAAATGGGGAAAAGGATTGGATGGAAGCAGAAGAGGTGTAAATATAAAATTGGATGGAGGCGAGAGAAGATGGATGTGACAGGGTAGAGTGTTTGAAGATGAGCTTGATGGGAGAGAGTAAAGGGATCAAATCATAGCGCGAGTGGTGAGGAAGAAGGAGCAAACAAGCGTCAAAGTCGGTGGAAGAGTGACAAGGACAGAATAGACAGCAAGACGAAGGACGGGGTGGAGTGTGACGGGGAGGAGAATGACGTACGTGATAAGGCAGAGTGACACAAATGTCACCGTGCTAACCTTTCATGCACTCCCTCTCCTCTACTTTGCCGCTCTTCTTCCTCTCCTATGGATTTGAAGTCTTTCAGAGGTGGATTCCGAAGGACAACACGGACTCTGACTTACGCCTTCTAGCGATTGGCGTTTCACACCTGACTACTCCCACCTTCTCCAGCCTTCCGCTCTACCTGTGCCCGTGAGGCCTGGTCTGAGCCGGACAAGCCCGGCTGTGTGACCCGGAGGACAGATACAGAGAGGTACAGACCTCAAAAGAGCTTGGTCAGTCTGACTATGAGACCTGAAATGGGCTGCCTGAGCTACATTATGGAGCTTTTTGGACATTTCCAGATGTATTGCCCGGATAGCCTCTCAAGATTACAGCTTTTTTTTTCGGGCACACCTCAGAGGAGGTCCACTCTTGCAGATTGGTTTATGGGCAACGGCGGGTAATTGAAAAATCACCCATGAGACCATCTTTTTGCTCTGATTTGGGCGAGATAAGACGTTTTGTGAGGAACGCTTCAAAAATACAACTGTATCTCCTCCTATTTATGACATTTTTACGGCTAAAAGAATCCATTATAAAGCTGCGGCGTACTTTCTCCCTCTGTGGAAGGACTGCGCAGAATAGATAACAAAACACACACAGACGAATACCAAAGACAGGACTGTCCCCCAAGTCTTCCAGGGAATCAGATTATTAAATGTTTGTTTTTGGCACAAGAAGAACCTGGAACATGCCTCAGCAGCCTGAAGGCTTGACTAATAGACAAACCAGCCATGAGCGGGGTCAGACAGACAGCTTGAAAGAGGTGCACACTGGATTCTGAGCTTCTGCGAGAGAGAGGCAGGCTCAGAAGACAGCAGCAGTTCATTGTCATTCTTCTCAGCATGTAAAGAAAAAAGTGAACCAAAAAAAAATGGTTCATGTGTTTGTTGCTTCGACATCATCCCCAGCCCTGTGAGCAGCCTGCAGAGAGAGAGGAAAAAAAACTGGTGTGAAGAGGGGGCGCTGTTACTAGAAAGGCAGTAGGGGCTGGAGAGGGAGACAGGAAGGGAGGCTGGGATAGAAACAGAGGGAGAGAGCAGGTGTCTGAAATCCTCCCCTTCATCTGCTTGTCATTTACTCTTTTATGTTCTCTCCTCGTCTGGAAGGCGATTGGTATTTCTGATGCTGGCGTTCCTCTCGGCCCCAGGAAAGCCAGAGCTGGTCAGAGAGCAGCGAGAGAGAGAGAGAAGGCTGAACGGCAGGCAGGTGGAGACACGTGCTGGACTGAGATTTTATTTGCCACAATGTCTTCACACTTTTTCCTTTTTTTCCCCCCATCGAATTAGAAACCGAGTGGAGAAAAACAAGCCCCCGATCAATCCCTCATTCTCTTTGTGTACGGAATTGAACCTCTCCTCTCATCAATTGTTGATTTTCCTCGCCCTCTTCTAAAGGCATCATTTTCTCCATCAGAAAATAAACACTGGAATCTGCTAGAATCCTTCTATCCCCGATGACACGCTGTGAACCCCCGAGGCCGAGCCCCTTCGGCTGAAGTGCTAAAAAGCCGGCGGTCTCTCATTTTGATGCCTGTGTTGACTCACCAGCGCCACGCTCCTGATACCATCTGATTCATGCCTGTGAGTAGGACTGGGTGTTTCTCCGCTTCCGTCTTCACGTGTTGCTGCCATTAGCATGTATTGGGCTCATATTTGCTGACACACAACCGTGATCTGTCTTTCTGCAGTGTTGGTTTTATGGTGTCTTTGCCGCGGATTTGCTTTCCTCGTGCTTCCTCTGCCCCAGGCAATTTAAGAGTGTGTGTGTGTGTGTGTGAGTGTGTGTGTGTGTGTGTCCCTGCCAAAGACAGAGATTTTGATCTTACAGCCAAGCTTACAAGAGCATCAGGATGGTGTCAGAAAGAGCAGAGGAGGGGCCTCTCTCCGCTCCAGTGTGTGTGTGTGTGGGGGTGTGCATGTTTGTGTTCGCCTACATATTGGTCCTGAGGTTAATTTGAACTAATTAGTGGCTCGCATTTTTGCCTCTCAGAGCACTTTTTCTTTTTTTTTTGGTGGTGTCAGTGTGCTGGCGTTCATTAGGCTGAGACGGGGATGTGTGGACGCTGAAACCTGCTAATGAGAATGACTGTGATTCTCTGACTGGTCCTTTGTTGCTCCTAATGCTGCGAGCGGTAAAACACAGCTGCATAAAATTTCACCCGCCTTTAATCTGGAAATGTGTTGCTCTGGACCAAACCCCGGAGACCGGGCCGCAGCCATGTCCTGCATATTACTCAGCTCATCTATCGCTCCAGACACATCCACATCTTTATACACTCCCTCAGCCACCAGGCCCCGCACCAGGAGACGCTCCGTCAAGATAGTCCCTTCAAACAGACCAATGAACTGTGAATAACGCCATCACACAAACTTCCAGCGCTGAACCTAGCCAGCTTGGGAGAGTGGAGAATGAGCGGGAATCAAAGCCGACCTACAACAGTAGCGTGAGAGCCAAGAGCGCGGCGTGGAAGAGGAGCGGTGGACGGGGGAGGAAATGGAGAGGGAGAATCCAGTGTATATGTCAAGAGGGGCTGCAGAGCAGGCGGAGACCTTTTGGCTCCATAGGAAGGCTCTGATGGGCTTAGCTAGGCCCCGCTGTGTTCACATTGTTGGTCAGCCTCTCAGAATTAAGATTACTAAATAATACGATTACTGCGGCTGCACAGCGATAACACACGGCGGCTGATCCGCCTTGTCAAAGTCAGAGAAGCAGGGGAAAAAAAAATGCGAAGGCGATGGCATCAAAGGCTACACTGACTGCAGTGACTTGTTATTCCTCCGCATTAGTGTAGTCTGAGTGTCAGCGACCCCCGATAAATACATATTTCCTGTTGTATTAATGGCAGAAACCTAGTTGAAGAGTAATTTAGTCTTTGTAATAAGTGGTCTTGTGGTTTGGAAGTCAAGAACTTCATTGTTTTCTAAGCATGTCAACTGCCATTCAACCACAATATCCAGCTCACTGGGAAGCCTTAGTTTAGTGCTTTAGTTTTACCATGTAATAATATAGGATTTATCGCAGATTGTTTCCCCTAGTTTTATTCTTGATGGTAGAAAGTACAGTAATTAATATAATAAGGTTTTAAGAGTCGCTGTTTTCAAAGTAGCGTACCTTTGTGCTAAATCATGCCTAGCCAAGTTTGATCGTTTTAAATGACGCATGTTCAGAAACCCAGCACCGACACCATCATGATGACGCTGAGGGAAGAATGCTGGCTCCTTTACTGCGCTTTGGCTGACTTTCACTTGAAGCCCCGTTACTTAGCATGTTCTGGATGGCTGTCAAAATAATGTTGTTAAAAAGTCAGCTAAAGTGGAGCCACGCTGGACACCACTTACCAGCCTCCAGGATCCGATGGTGCTCGCTGTGGTTCAGGTCAGGCGGATTAAGGAGCTTGCAGCCGGCAAGCTGGCAGAAATACATGTGAACCAGCGGCATGTGGGATGTTGAGCAGGCCAGGACTCAGGTGCTCCATCAGGTGTGGAGACATCATAATAAGTCAAATATCTCACAATCTGATAAGGAATGAAAACAAACCACATCATGCTAAAGAGGATAAAACCTTGAACGTCTCGTTCTCGGGTAGCAACAGCGCTCCACAGTTTGGCCCCAACCCAAAAACGTACAGATTGTACACATCAGGCGTGAAGCAGGAAGCGGTTGATGTAGCATTTTATATGACAAGTGGTCATAAACCACAGGATGGAGGACAAATATATGGCTGGATTTAAAACTCGTCAGATAGATGGATGTGGTCATAATTGTCAAACCTGAGATGGAGGACGACTTGCCTGTTCTCGTCCGCTTTACTGTCAACCCTGATGAAAACGTACCACGCATTCCCATCTTTTTATGCCGCGGCGTGAGCGAACATAAAGGCGACGTCTGCGTTTATCCAAATAGTCGGCGGCGTGGCGTGTGTTATCCGTTTCATGCCTGACAGCTTTACATAGATTCTTGCCAAGTTGACCTTGCAATTTAAAGTGCAATAAAAGCCGAATTCCCAGGCAGTGTTGCATGTTGACGGTTGTTCTTCTTGTAGCTGATAAATGGTCTTCCACCCCCCGAGGAGCTGGGAAGCAGAAACCACTGTCCAGCGCTGCTCAGTGGAAGTAAAGCACATCTAGAACACCTCTGCCCCAGAGAGGTAGGCTAATGTCAGCACTGTGCTGTGATCAAAACACCTCTCAGCGGGAGGAAGCGTTTGCCTGCGGAGTTAAAGATTACCTCGGAGCAGGAAACATAAAAAACACATTAAGCATGTGCTGGCGTTTGGAATAGTAACACATAATGCAGAGCACAAGACACGAATGAATGCCCAATGTTGGGTTTTCCTCTAGTTTGTCTTTGCGCGGGGAGGTTTAACCCACTCATCATGGAGCGGCTGTGACTTGAGGCTATTGGCGACCTGCGGGCCTTACTTTAGTCTGACAAGATGTTCGAAACCAGTCGGGAATAAAGCATTATTATACCGAAAACACTGGACGGATTTTGCTGATATTGTCATTCGTAAAAGGGTTAGCTGTTTTGCTGCACACATGCTAAAAACGTGTCGCCAAGTATGAATATTCTCACAGTTTCCCCGTTTCTGTGAAAGAACCTTGTGAAAAGGCACTGCTGGAGTGTGGATGTGTCCTGAAGGGGATCTCCCTCGCTCGCTCCTCTCTCTCGCTCTCCTTGGCACTACACTGCGCCGCGAAAGTATGCCACACTCATTTCACTTGACTCGCACTAAAGCGTGGCAGAAATGCGCATGGTTCATAAGACGGTCTTTCCAGGCTAGTCAGCAGCAGTCAGGTCCTTTTAGATCAGCGGTGCCATCATCCCTCCGGGGTCGGACCGTCTAATCGCTGTCCCTGATTTTATTTACGCGTTAGCACTTGACGCCGCCTTCTCTCTCTTATTTTGTCGTCGCGAGCCTAAACACATTTGTACGTTGTTTGCCCCATTAATCATTTCACTGCAGCGATTTGGTGCGAGCAGCTGCTCGGTCTTTAAAGGTTGCTCTCTTCCACTCACCAGGCAGCGAGCGCTCGGTCCTTTAACCCAGAGACTAGTTGGTCCTGACAGAAAATTTGCTCTGTCTGAACTAAACTTTAGAGGCATAAATTTAAGCTGCTTCATTTTGACGAATGCGCCTTATTCCCGAGTCATCTATTTGAACTGTGAGCCGTTCAGTAGCGCGAGGTTCTTCATCTTCTGTGTGGTGGATGTGTCACAACCCACATGGGTACAAGTGCATTCAAAGAACCAAGAATAGACACAAATGTCATCAGCGTGTGAACGGTAAAATGGAAACCAGCCTGATCCTGTTCAATAACTGCTCTTTGAAGTGAACTCCGCAATCGACATCTTCCAAGTCTGCATTAGTGCCAATCTCATTGACATATTTTGCCTATTGAAACACTTATGAAGGATCGCTATGCTCTGGATTTGACCTTTGATATTTCATCATTGCAATCTGCATGATTGAGTCAGACTTTCTGTTCACTAAAGCTTACCACCATGAAGCACCCGGAACAAGGTTCCTCCATTTCGCAGTCCTGTTGCCAAACCTTCTCACGACATAGTAGGAACTGACATCACCTTGTTCATGTAACTACTTAGTGTTATGAAAGATGGCGTGGCCTTTCTTAAAGGCTAAACTACGAAGGATTACGTTTTTCCAGACGCGCTTCACATTGTAGAGTTTCACTCCTGAACAAACATGGCGACTGTGGAAGAAGTACTGTTAAAGTACCTCTTGCGCAAAAGACGAAAACGTAGGCAGCGACGTCAGAAGCGGTGGGCATTGAGGCTGTTAAATATCGCAACTGGAGGACGGAGAATTTCCACCATTACGTCTTCTTTGTGTCTCATTAGAGTTACGTATCGGTAGTAATAACAGCAACACTGTATTCTTATCCATATCCTAAAGCTCCATCCGTATCCAGAGCCGTACGTTACATTCAGCATTAATGGGCCTATATTCACACCGCAACGCCTGTTCTAACCTAAGGAATTCGCTCAGAGGCCATGGTCAGATGGACACATTAAATGCTTTAGTGTAGAGAAGAAACCTCCTCAAGTGATGGATGTCGAGCAGATCTGAGGACCTGATTCAGATCAGCTTCGTGTGTGGTGACTGACACACGTCTGCATAGGACTCAGAAGTCCACTGGCCGATTCAGGACACGATCTTTATATGGTGATCTATTCTGAAGTCAGATGTTCTTGGCAACTTTCTGACTTTCATGTAAATATTCAGAGTTTTCTGCAGGTAAGACTAGCACGACAAAAGCCACTGTTTTATACCCAACATTAAGAAATGTTTCTGCATATTAGTAAGTACAGTATCACCTGGATGTAACTATTTTTTATCTATTTTAACATGGACTACTTGTGTTTTTATGTAAATGGATAAGTGTGAATTCAACGTGAGCCACATGTTGGGTGTAAGATCATTTTTATTGTGTTGTGCTGCAACTTGGTGTGGGTCACGATGTTCGACCAGGATGTTGTCCCCCGCCTGTCTGTCGTTTTCCCCAATCTCCCTCCTGCTAATGTGCTCTGGGTTCCCTCTTCTGCCTCTTTTCCTGAGTGAGATATTTTAATTTTCAAACACGAGCTCCCTCGCCGCGCCGAGCGGCACTTCAGAAAACTCTCCCCTCCATCCTGGACCATTTGACCACCGCGGCCCGCGTCTGTGGCTTGCACTCCAGCTCTGCCCCTCATTGCCTAATGGAGCACAAAAAATGGCCCTGTTTACTTAGTCGTCTGTCCACTCCTGCCTGCTGCGGGCGAGCTGGCCTTGGGGGAAAGATTGAGTGAGCGCATGTGTGCGCGAGCAAGGTGACAAGAAGTGGACATTAGGAGACACATGGCCTTTCTATAATGTGCTCCCTGCTGAGC
Organism: Synchiropus splendidus; assembly: GCF_027744825.2. Lineage (NCBI taxonomy): Eukaryota > Metazoa > Chordata > Actinopteri > Syngnathiformes > Callionymidae > Synchiropus > Synchiropus splendidus. The sequence goes on along the minus strand of NC_071345.1, from coordinate 11,245,161 downwards.
TGTTTGGCTGCCCGTAAAGTGAATGCCGCTAATGGCCCGGAATTTAATGGAGTCATTTGGTTTGTATTGTAAGAAGATAAAAGCAATGTGGATAATGTGTGCGAAGTGGGCCGAAGTGTGATAAGTTGTATATGAATACCGCTACTGTAACGGCGTTGTGTGTTTCTGCTTATTTAATGCTTCACTAGCGACGGCGTGGACAGCACTAAGAGGCAGCAGCTTCACAAGCATTAGTACAAAAGGCCACAGTTCTGTCATGGGAATCGGGTCCGAGGCTCAGGTGATCAGTTCTGACCCGGCAGTGTCCGAACCAGCCATCTGCTGGAGCGTCTTCGGTCGCGCGGGAGTGAGGAATGCCAGTAAATCTCATTTCCAGGTCGTTGAAGGACCACTTTTTGCAGTCGGGGACTTTCTAGATAGAAGTGTGTCTTCGGTTAGGACAATTTATGCCAGGCGTAGCAGTGTGAAGCTCATCGTGGCGATTCATCATTCGCCCTGTCATTACTTGTTCCACACTCCACTTCGGAGACTTTGTTCTCTGTTGAAAATGAGCTGGTATGACTTCGGTCAATTGCAACATCTGACTCTATGCCGTCTGTGAAGGACTCGCCCGGAGTTAAGTGCGGGGACGTCGAAGTTGACCGAACTCAATCTATTCTTATTTAAACTGAAGAGTCTGGAGGCGAAGTTTTGCATGAAGCATTTCTGTGGCGTGTTTCTACAGTCAACACTTCGATTGAGGACTGACCTCAAATCAATAGCATGTTTACCTTGATAACAATAAATGCACTAGTACTAAGTACTCTGTAATCTGTGTTGTACATATTGGGAAGCACGGTTTACGAAAAATATGACGGTTGGGGTTCAACCTTCAACCTTGGCATCAGGTGATGCAATATCCCAATGTCAAATAGGTTATTTATAAAGATAAAGAAGATTTATAAAGTGTCATAACCAGGTGCAACATCACCCGAAAGTTAAATTGCAACGTGCTTGAACAACTTATTGCAGTAAAAGTTTATGGAAAGCCATTAGAATCTGGATTAAGTGCCGTACCACACCTCGCGCCAACCCTATTGATGGTGTTATATCAGCATGTACAGCCTCAGAAAGAGGATAATGTGCAGCTAAGTTAGTTAAGTTAGCCTCGTACAACTATGTGGTACACATTGCCTCAAGTTATTCTTTGATTTGGGTCTGAAAGTAAACGTATATTCAATGTCTTTTTGATTGGTTGCTCCGTTGAGCATGTTCCCGAACATAGTTGTGAGGCTGGTGCTGTCCATCAGCACCAAGCTGTTTTAGCTCCGCTGTGAAGGGAAACAGCACAAGTGACGTTGATCGCTGTCGTCGCATGACAAGAGCGAGTGAATATCATATTTCTTGAATGTTCACCTCTTACTCTGACTGGATAGGTGGCATCACGTGACCACACGTTTTACCCATATTAAAGGGCCACATTGCCGAGGAGAACACGCGGTCAGGACCGACGAAAAATACTTTTTTTAAATTAAAATAGCGACATGGGCGGTAACTGTTTATCGCCAAGGCCTGCTTGCACTGTAATATCAGTCAAGCTTGGGCTGAACGTGTACTGAGTTGGAAGCTCCTGTGGTCCACATCAAGGACCATGAGGGGCTGGACCTGCTCTCCAGCACAGTTGTTTTTCAGCGAGTCCCCCATGCGCGTACCAGCTGGGGCAGCGGTGACACACGCACAGTCACAAAGCCTCTGTTACCGGAGCTCATCCCCTGACTGACTGAATATAGGTTGAGAGTGAGCGACTGGGTTTTGTGGAGCACGATTCATTACAGTCTAATCATACAAAGGTAACTTTTGTGTAGAACTCATTCCGACACTTGACTCTTCTTCCCACAACAAAGCATGAATTCATTCACAAATCTGCACCACCCTCCTGAGTATTGAATATATTCATCTGCTTCCAGGCCATGCTTCTAAAATTACTTTATTCTTTGGAAGGAATGAGTAGGAATGAATGTCGTAGGAAGGTTTTTTTTTCTGGACTAAATAAACACGGTATGAAATGAGACTGTGTCGGTGTAAATGAGGAATTAGTCGAATCATTTGATGGCCAGGAGAAGTCTGCAGTCGGGAAATTAACTCTCAGCAGGGGCTGTCACAGTTTGCTAATCAGACCTGTTCGCACTGACTGGCGAACATCAAGAGTTTTAAGGAGACTTATGTGGTGTAGCGTAGGACGCTGTCACCTTTCCTGTTTGTTCTATAAGTAGGACAAGGGAGGATGAAGGGGTGCAGCACGAGTCTCCCGCGTGTGGGGTGAGAGTCTGACAGGGCTTTGTGGATACAGAAAAATAACAGACAGAATAAGGGAGAAGCCAGTGCTGCATCACCTTTAGTGGACAGTCAGACATGGTTCCCAACAAATAATGCTGATTATGACAGCCACAACTTGTCTAAACTTTCCATCGAGCATCAAATATTTTTTGGGGGGGAGAAACGAAGAAAATGCAATTCACAACATGCTGAAGTTTTATCATCATCTGTGAGTCAAAAGATTAAAAGAAAAACCCACATTTGAAACAATTCCACTGTTTACAAGGTTGGCTCCTGCAACTGAACAGGAAGTCGTGGAAATAAAACAGGCATGTTGCGGACTGGAAAGTAACATATTAGCGTGGTTATGTCTTAATGAAACAAACGGGTCAGTTGGGGTGATTTAGGTTTTGGGTAATCAGGTTGGATGAAACGCTCCAATCGAATGTGACAACCCAAATGTTCATTTGACGCTAGATTTGGATTTCAAACCACGGCTGCAGGGATCGTGCACGTCTTGTTCACCCCTTTTTTTTTTACCATTTCTGTGGTGATTTGTGGTGACTTTTTTTTATTCGATTGTAAAGCATTGGCTGTGCTGAAATTATTTCTGTTAAAAAACAAAACAAAAAAAAAACAAACTGATGGCCTTGTGGAATATTTTCATTGTTTAAAATATTCAGCGATGTTGGTTGGAGCGAAGATGAAAAATAAAGCGATCGAAATCAACCCCCCAAAGGAAATGTTGGTAGTATGATGTAGCAATCTTTAAGGCAACAAAAGGAATCAATACAAGTCGCTGACTTCTGTCGCTGGAACGCACGGCAAACTGGGCGAAAATGACAAACCTCCACAACTCAACATTGCAGCACACACACACACCCTGCTGAAAACACACTCGACTACCTGGATCACAACTATATAACACTGAAAACCAAAGATACTCCTGAAAGCTCCATCAATATAAACCCTCCAACAGTCGCATGGATAGACATTTTTTGTCTATCCACGACATTTTTTAAAATATCTTACTTCAATTTGTCATACAATATACATATTGTCCATGTGTAATGTTTAGAGCTTAGTAGTGTTAACAGTGGTTAACACACACTGCCATAAAGCAAAAGGTTGCGGGTCACGTCCAGCTTGAGACTTTCATATTTGATGCATGGATTGAAAAGCGAGTACATTTTTCCACCCATCAAGAATCGAATCATCGCATCAAGAACGGAGCCCCCTCCATTTCTTAAATGGTGAAATTTTGTTTTTACCATCCTCACTGCCCTTCCCACGGTCTGTATGTCTGATGTGAGCGGCTCTGTTTATATGCACCAGACTTGTTGAGGGTACAGCCTCCATCCCCACACATTTTATTATGAAAATAAGTGGAAGGAAAAAGCAAAAAAACATGAAGTGTGAGTGCGTTTGAGGCTCTTTCTGTCCTCCTTTATCCACAACAGAAGTTACTTATTTACTTCCACAGGGAGTTTTCTGAAAAACAAAACACAGCCAAACTCCAATGTTAAACATTAAATGTTGACACATCACAAATATTGTTTCTGTGGAATTACAAAGTCAATTTTGAGAGGAAGGAAAGTCAGTAATAAAACAGGAAAGCAAAGCGATCCAATAACCTCTGCTCTCAGTTAGTGCTCAATCTCACATACGTCTGAAATGAAAGGGACACTCTCTCAAATGTCTTCGTCAGTTGTAAAGTCAAATTGACTGAGGTGTTGAGCTAAGAAGCTACAGATGCAACAATTACAACCTTTTAAGCGAAACACTTAAATGAGCGTATGACCTTTCAAGTACTTCTCTTTACTTTCATATACTATCGCTTTAAAAAAACAAAACTGGCTGGATATGTTTACACATGTGTGCCACTACACTTTGTCGCCAAGTCGACAGAAACAGAAGCATCACATGCTATTGTCAGTGGAAATACTTGTGCAGTCAAAACAGTTTTTTGCACTTGCGCAGAGCCACATCTCACATTTTGGGTGAAAGAGTTCAAAATCACTCAGGTAACACCACTGTCAGCCTCCAGTGGGTCCATTTTCCATTAAATGGTTTCCCCGCTGCTCTCAGTTTGCTTGAAGGTGTAATAACAACACTTATCATGACATTTACAGGCCATCTAAGCACAACTGTGAATACATCAGCCGGCTCAGCTTGCGACCTCAGACCCAAATCCAGCCTGAACACACCCGCTTCTTCATTTCAACAGAGCTGCTTTCTAATGAAAAGCATTTGTGCGTGTTGGACGCAGCAACCGCGTCGTGCACGGTACAGATTTCAAGCCAGTATCTCCTGTATGAAGTGCTTTTCTATCCTGAGGGGTCTCCTCAAACACCTTTCAGTGTAGCTGCCTGGGCTCGACTTTAGTAACAGACACTCAAGATACCAGGGAAGACTTTGGGAAACCACTTGTCTTTGATGAGAAGCAGTTGAATGAAATAATGGTGGAGAAAAATAATTCAATGATGATTACCCCGCGCGCCGTTTGCGCGGCGCTAGACTCAGCAAGTCATCAACTGTTAATTTCAGCCGGAATTCCACTTCGAATTGCTGAAACAAATAAAAAGAAGGCATTAAGACAGAACAATTATTTTCTTCCCTTAGGTTGTTTCACTGAGTTGGTTCTAAATCCGGCTGGCTCGTGCACTTTTGACCCAAACCAAAGAAGTAGGCCAATTTGCTAACATGTAAATCAGTGTGAGGCAAACCGACGATGAGAAGTGCTTATCTGCCCAAACACTCGCGGCTACTTTGATTTCTTGTTTTTCCAAGTTTGATGCTTGCATTCTGATTCGCTGTATGGGTTTTGAGGAGCGCTCATGTGCACTGGGATCAGTAGCAACAAAGTGAGGAAGCCCCTTCTATGCATGTATGTATGTATCTATCTATCTATCTATCTGTCTGTCTGTCTGTCTATCTATCTATCTATCTATCTGTCTGTCTGTCTGTCTGTCTGTCTATCTATCTATCTGTCTATCTGTCTGTCTGTCTATCTATCTGTCTATCTGTCTGTCTATCTATATGTCTGTCTGTCTATCTATCTATCTATCTGTCTGTCTGTCTGTCTGTCTGTCTGTCTGTCTGTCTGTCTGTCTGTCTGTCTGTCTGTCTGTCTGTCTATCTATCTATCTATCTATCTATCTATCTATCTATCTATCTATCTATCTATCTGTCTGTCTGTCTGTCTGTCTGTCTGTCTGTCTGTCTATCTATCTGTCTGTCTGTCTGTCTGTCTGTTTGTCTGTCGGTCTGTCTGTCTATCTATCTATCTATCTATCCATCTAAAGGAAGATGAGACAGAATGTCAATAAGCTTCATTGACAGAATTGGAACTGATATTTCAAGGGCTCCATGCCAGCGTTTGTCATGAAGCAAAGTTGTCAAAAACCACTAAACAAAGTGAAGGTTGTGTAGCAGTTGGCAGGAGGTGCTCAAGGATCCTCTGTTGATTTCCAAAATACGCAAACGCTCATGTGGAAAGACTGGTTTTGAGATAGCTACCTGTTTTTCTATCAACCTTTGGATTGAATAAGGAGAGAAAGTAAGCTAAGTTTGAAGTGTTTTTGGAAGGATGCATTAAAAACATATTGCATTTTATTATTTCATGTAGTGAAAATCATGTCAAAGAACATGAGAATAAAATGATTACAAATTAAACCTTGTTGACGATAATACAATTTAATCTCCTCGCCCCGAATATGCAAAGGTAATTTGTTAATATCTAACAATAGTAATAAAGCTTCATTTATGTAGCACCTTTCAGAACGCTGTTCACACTGTGCTCACACTAGAATTTGGACAGGAACACACTCTACATTTCTACAGACATGAACGCGTGGGCCGTGTGGGCGAAATGGAAGGCAATAAAAACACATCCATAATGAGAAATTGTAATAATTAAATGCCAATATTACCTTAATAAAAGTGTCTTTCCTTTTTATTTCAAAACAAATATCATCTGGACGATTATATTGATTCCATTTGTAATGAAATGAAACACTAATGCTTTAGCAACTTTGAAAATGACTCCGCTCAGTATCATAAACCTAGTAGACTGCTTGTTTAAATGGTATTTAATGGGCCAGATTCTTTACTTTAATTCGTTTTCTTAGGGGAATAAAGGGTGAAAAAGGGAGCTCTATGTTCAAGGGAAAGAAGAGTTGTTTCACTGCATCGGCAATGAATGGGGACCGTGGCGATGATGAAGCCCCCCACTGCAGCCCTCGGCTGCAGCCACATATACACACATGCCAAGACAGCAGCCGCTCCGTGGCCCGTTGGAGGTGAAACATGAAGCACAGTTCTTCCGTCAAATGGCAGTGAGTAACAAAGATTAGCCCTGAGAGGCAAGTGTTGACTATAATTAGGCTCAAGTTCAAATGTTGCTTGACGATAAGTAAAGATGCTTTGTTGAACAATCGTCATTCTTCCGATGATTTGATATCTTCCTCCGGGAAATGGTTCCTCCACTTTACTTAAATAATGAGCACGTCTTCCCAGAGGTTGGAATAAAGAGAAGCTTTTTTGTCTCTCTCTCAGCTGTACTTGATGTAAGCCACACTTGTTTCATCTGTATTTCTTTCTTCTCCTCTGGAGCTTTTCCATCGCTCCGGAATGAAAGTCAGGAGTTAATTATTTAGCCAAGGCTTTTTTCTATACCAGGAAAAAAAAACAACAACTCCACCACATACGTTTAATTTGCAAACACAGATATGCAAATGCTCCCAGATGATGGATTAATACGGTAAGATGTCGTGATTTGGCTTCTGCTGTAGCCCATGTGCCGTTTCAATGGGGATATATTCCGCACTCTCGTGTCAAAATAAGAGGCGTTTTTGTGATTCCGTGACCGATAAAGACAATCTCACGTGTATGCTGATGACGGCCACATTTGCATTTGTGTGCTCAAGGTGCCACGCTGTATGTGTTTCACATAGGTTGGGCTGTAGTCATGCTGAGAAACAAAGTCTTTCAGACAGCCTTTGATCCTAAGCAAAGCCAGCGGAGAGAACAAAAACTCCTGATGTCGACTAGCAATAGCAGCCCATTAGCACCCGCAGTCAGCCTCCGCTCTGATGTTTGCAGGCTACGACCAGAATATAATGAGAGAAAATCTGCTGGACAGGAACAAAACACACTGTTTGTCTTAAATAATGAAAGCGACTCCACTTACGCGCTCAAGGATTGCTTAGTCTGTAATCCCAGCAGGCCCTCGATCTGTTTCTGATCAATCCGTGGAACGTCTCCAGGGTCCACAGGGAGCAGCGCAGACATCACTTGTCTGTCCGTTTTTGCAGCCTTGCTAATTCCGTCGTTATCCCTTGATATTTGCACTTATTCCTTCAGTAGGTGACTAATCGTCTGAAATACTTCAAAATGCCGTGCGCCACTCCTCGGCTTCAGCGTCTGTCATTCATATCGCAGGGAATAACAACACTTTTTTCCCCCCCACACATTTTGTTGTTACATGAAAGGATGTAGCTTTGTGTTTTGCTTTGACGTGAACGGAAACGATACAACAATAAAAAGAGCAGGTCTCTGGAATTTGAATTGTTTACTTTTCTTCTCAGATGTAGGACATTTTGGCACAGACTACGATCCATTGGTGTCAGTTTAGGAAGGTCCCCCACCACACCACACACTAATCCTGTGAGCCATCATAACCCTTCTTATTTTCTGTAGTAACATCCATCTTACGACCTACTTCGACATCCACCCGTACTTACGACCACGGCCAGCAGATGCTTTTTTAAAATTTTATTTTATTCAATGTCTTGCAACACTCTCACACAGCCATCTACCACTACAGTAGTAACTATAACCCTCACATCGGCTATTTTGAATGGCATTTGACTTGCGTTCAATCCAACTTACGACCGGTGGATTGGTTCCGACTCACGACCGTTCCGAATATTCCCACACTCATGAACGCATCATCTGCACTCATCCAAGTAGTGCAGCACTTCAAGTCCCATATTTGCGAATCGCAGAATGGAAGGGCTCGGTAACACTTTCCTTGTCCTCTGACTGGCCATTTCATTTGGCCAGAAAAATGTAAATAGCTGGAGCTGAACCTCTGAGCTAAGGAGCTGAGCAGAGGCAAATGTTTTAACTTAAGTTGTCATTTCTTCAGCAAAATAACTCGGAAAAGCATTCTAGCCAGTCAGAAGCAAGGGAGGAGGCACCTTTCCCCACCATCCTGGGATTCGCAAACACGTACTCGGGAGACTAAGAACGCAAAAGAAAAACGGTGCTATGACTTGTGTGGTCCCCTGGACCGTCCCGTGTAAACAACTATTTACACGATGTAACCCCCCCGACACACACACACACTTCTCAAACCAAACTGAAGCCATTGCTGTCATCATTTAACTCAGAACACTTCTTTGGTATATACTGTAATATTAAGATATGGTTGCATTTCAGGCGCCATATTAGCATAAATACACTTCATATTTGCGTCTGTAGGATCGGCACATTCACCAGGAATTAATCGTTACTATGCACTAATGCCTTTTTAAGACTACACTGTCACCTGGGATGGCCACTCTAAATATTACAATACACACTACTGACTATTAACAGTAAATAAGCAAGCGTATTTAATGGTTGGTAAGTGTTGCCCAATCTGACGTGAAGCCTTAGATGTTCAGAAATTCTCTTATATAAATGGCATGATTTATGAGACAGTTTCTTGATAATCATATGGAAATGCATTTCTGTCAGCTGGACCCATCAGTTGGGTTCCATCTTGCTCAGCCTGGTACAAACGTTAATGGGGGCCTGGGGGCGCGATTGTTTTTGTTGATGGCTCAACCTGAGATAGGCGCAGCTCAGATAAACTTGTGCGTGTCTAAGTGAAAACAACAAAAAGTTGAATTAAAATAAAGCTTATTCCACTGTTTAGAGTTAAAAATACGTTCCATTCCTGGTGGCTTTTTGTATAAAAACGCAAGTGGGATTCTCAAACGCTGACATCATTCGTACGGCTGCGCCAATGGCGACGTTCCGATGATCAGATGAGCTGCCGTTATCTCTCTCGATGCTGCCAACAAATGAACACAAATTGTCAACCGTGTTTTGAAACCCCCTCCTCCACCCCTCGAAATGGCTGTTTTTCAATTTCCCTCTCTGGTCTCTGTGGGACGTGATCATTCACCAGCAGTTGGCCAGTGGCACTTGGCTGTCTGGGATAATAACGCCAGGGTCTCATAAAGGGATAACCTGCCTTATTGCTCTATGGATTTACATACGGCAGGTAATTATTGGGACCGCGGGCTATCTGTGACTGATGGTGTGTGTCAGCCTTCTGCATGCAGCCTTTGTTTTCATTCGGCAATCTGATGTGTCTGGCCATGCTGCGGCGCAGATCAATGTGCCATTTAGAGGCCTGCAATGTGTTTCATTGTCTCACGGTGTGTCTCACTGCACTTTCTCCGAACACTTACCTGTTGGCTGCCATCATCACTGGATTATTTCAGCTGCTGCGTGCTGTCGATACTCATTTGTTTTAATTGTCGATGCGTATGAAATATAATCATGCGCCTTGAATCGCAGAGCAGCGTGTGCAGTGAACAGCATTGAAACAGGTGGTGGTTTAATACGGTGTCCTGAGGTTCGCTTTGCATCATCATTTCCCACGATAGGTTTTGCTGCTCATGAAGCCGTCAAATTTTATTTTAGAATTTTTGCTCACAAATGTTTTCCAGTGTTGACAATTTGAGTTCATGCAATAAAACACCCTGCTGCAGACCCAGGCCAGGGCTGAGGCTGAGGCCAAGGCTGTCGAACCTCATGCAATGGGCCAAAGTTTTGTACACGGTCGAAGTCATGGGCCGAACATTACGCTGTTCTATAATTCATTCATTCTCCACTGCTTTTTCCACTTATGTGGGGCGAGAGGCAAGGAACACCCTGAACTGGTGGCTGGGCACACAGAGCCAAACAGCCATTCACACCAGAGGGCAATTTTGAGTGCTCAACCTTGGTATGTTTTTGGACTGTGGGAGGTAAACTCACACTAGCTGGATGTTCCTGTGATGCACTTTGAATAAGTGGTGAATCAGATCAAACACGCTGTACCCTCTTACAGACCATGTTAAATGTCTTACGCGGACAGGTTTGGCCCCTGGACTTCAAGTTTGGAGCTGGAGCTCAGAGACACCCATATTACCATACTGCAGGGAAGCTCTCTCCCACCAACAATCTACAGTTGCCAAAAGTCTGTGTCTGTTTGGGGTCTTTGGGAGGAAACCAGAGTGCCTAGAGGAAACCCACACAAACACAGGGCGAATAACAAAATCCTCAATTTAACATCAAAAAAGTGAAATGTGAAAGGCTGGTGTTCGACAAGCGCAAACACATCTGAAGAGATTTACCATCAAAGTTTTTCTGGAGTTAGAACTGATTTTATCTTAGGTCAACATAATTTCAATATTAATGATGAGCTGCTGCTTTTTTGCTTTTTCTCTTG